>NW_027526203.1:434377181-434952064 GCF_048455015.1 Haemaphysalis longicornis | reverse complement strand
CCGATCGCACTGAGGGTTGGCCTGCCGACATATATGCATGAGGGTGTCCAGTGGTAGGGTGGGCTCACGACCATAAAGGAGGTAGAACGGCGAATACCCCGCCGTATCATGCCGCGACGAATTATAGGCAAACGTCACGTACGGCAGCGAGACGTCCCAGTCGCGGTGATCCGCGGAAACATAGCAGGAAAGCATATCGGTCAAGGTACGATTTAAGCGTTCGGTAAGTTCGTTAGTCTGGGGATGGTATGCTGTATTTATCTTATGTTTAGAAGAACAGGATCGGAGAATGTCGTCAACGACTTGTGAGAGAAAGCAACGGCCACGGTCGGTGAGCAACTGACGTGGAGCCCCATGCTGGAGAATGACGTCGTGAAGAAGGAAATGTGCCACATCAGTAGCACAGCTAGTCGGCAAAGCACGCGTGATGGCGTAGCGTGTGGCGTAATCCGTGGCGACAGCAATCCACTTGTTTCCCGATGTCGACTGGGGAAAAGGGCCAAGCAAGTCCAGGCCAACCCGGAAAAAAGGTTCCACCGGGATGTCGAGTGGCTGCAGTGTTCCCGCAGGAAGCGATGTTGGTGTCTTGCGGTGCTGACACTGATCGCAAGAACTGACGTAGCGGCGGACGGAACGGTACAGGCCGGACCAGAAAAAACGCTGGCGTACGCGTTCATACGTGCGGGAAATGCCGAGGTGACCAGCAGTAGGCATGCCGTGAAGCTGCTGGAGGACAGTGGAGCGCAAATGCGCAGGGACAGCGAGCAAAAGTGCCGGCCCGTCAGGACGGGTATTGCGGCGATACAAAATGTTATCGCGTAGCACAAACATTCCCGTCGACGCGTCAGGTGAGGCAGAGTTAATGTTGTCGATGATCGATCGTAATGCTGGGTCCCGGCGCTGTTCTTCCGGAATGTGGAGGCGTCCAGATATAGCAAATATATATATATATATATATATATATATATATATATATATATATATATATATATATATATATATATATATATATATATATATATATATATATATATATATATATATATATATATATACTCGGACTACTCGGGGTGAAGGGGACCTTCTTTTTAACCCCGGGCCGTGACTCGAGAAAGAAGGTCCCCTTCACCCCGAGTAGTCCGAGTGGCGCTGGCTAACACCCCCAAGTGCAGGAAACAAAAAATACCTTAACATAAATACCCGAGAAAGTGGTGGGGAAACAGCCCCTCCGATAGTGTAGTGGTTATCGCACTAGACCGGTATTCTGGAGGTCGTGGGTTCGGATCCCGCCCGGCGGGCATTTTTTCACCACTTTCTTTCTCACTCAAAAAATTCCTCATCTGTTTCTATGACCCACCACAACCTCCCGTTTTGCTTTCCGAGGTTTTCTTAACTGCCAACCCTTATTTTCTGTCTTATTTCACCGAGCCCCTCATTTCCCATTTCTGATTCGCTATAGTGCCGTGACTCGAGTGTCTACGACATGTCGAGAGTGGTCGACCAGCGTTGAACCCTCTTAAGCTCCCTTTGGCACCAAGACTGCCAGAACAGAGGCCCTCGCTAAGCATGTAGCGAATCAGAAAATGGGAAATGAGGGGCTCCGTGAAATAAGACAGAAAATAAGGGTTGGCAGTCAAGAAAACCTCGGAAAGCAAAGGGGAGGTTGTGGTGGGTCATAGAAAGAGATGAAGAATTTTTTTAGTCGAAAAGAAAGTGGTGAAAAAATGCACGCCGGGTGGGATCCGAACCCAGGACCTCCAGAATACCGGTCTGGTGCGATGACCACTACGCTACCGGCGGGGCTGTTTCCCAGCACTTTCTCGGGTATTTATGTTAAGGTATTTTTTTTGTTTCCTGCACTTGGGGGTGGTAGCCAGCGCCACTCGGACTCCGTGAAATATATATATATATATATATATATATATATATATATATATATATATATATATATATATATATATATATACACAATAGAGAGAGAGATATGAGCGAGAGAGAATAATGAGGAAAAAGGGGAGCCTCGTTCACAGGAACCTGAAAGTACAAGTAAAAATTACGTGGACACCAAGAACTCTTTATGACGCAGGGAATGCGAAATCATTAGAGCCTAATTGTCGCACGGATATGCCGGTTCTGTGGGCGACGCCATAGAACCCCGGATCTGCGGTGACTGGTGCAGCGCTGGGCGAGGCAGTATAGAGAGTGCGAAGCTCGGAGCGGCCCATGCTGAAATTACATTTCCTCTCAGCATCACCGTCATGCTTTTCTCTCTCGCCATTTCCTTCTCTCCGTTACTATAAACGAGAGTTTTGGCCAACCGCCCTTGTTGGGGCTTAACGTAAGGCAGCTCCAACGTTAAGAATGACGACGTGCCAAACGTCATACTCATCGTACGTCAAGCAGCGGGTACCGGCTAACGGGGCGAAAGCTCAAGCGCCAGTCCTGCACATACCCGCGTTCGTTAGCGTTCGCACTATTCGAGCGCCATCTGTCGGGGATGTGCTGCCCGATCATAGGTTTCAGTGGGGGCCGCATGATGGCTCTACTGTTGCACTCTAAGCAAATAAAAACTCAGAGGAAACGTACTCTTAATGCTCCTTGTGTAATTAGCATGCTCAAATTGCCCATGTCTCTAACCCACGTTTTTTTTGGCCACAACGCATCCGCTAGGTCCACCTTTAGTCGTGCAAAGAGGCAAAAATGAAATGGCTTCTTTGTACACTCGAACATCAACTGCAGTATATGCAAAAGGACAGATACCACAGAGCATTGTTTTATTGATTATGGATGCAGGGTCTTTTTTTCGTGGGGGGTTTCGCGAGGTACACTGATAATACGTTAACCCTGGCACCATTAAACAAGCAGCGTTCCCTACGACCTCTTCTCTCCGACTAGCATTCATAGTCTCTAAAGAACAGGATGACAGACCGTCACGCTGAGTGCGCTCAACGGAACGCCTATTTCAAGGACAGATTGTCTAAGTGCGCATAACATATGAGCATTCAAGCGATGCACTTGACCTGTAAGTAAATTCTTGACTTTTGATGTGACATTCTGACTTATATAGCAGCTCCGGTTTGTGTTGCACTAAGTCTGCATTGCTGTCGGCTGCGTTCGATGGCATCTGCTACCACGCAATGAGGAATGAGCCTCGTGGAGTTGGGGATGCTCTCCTCACATTCCGGATGACCTGAGTTTGATTCCCATTAATATACGAATGTACCCAACTTTCTTTCCAACTAAATTACTCTACTTATATTCTTCTTTCGTCGTCGGTAATTCTGCGTGCCAACGTCCGCTTTTCGATGACCGTGATTTTGCATTAAAACCGGTTCACTTTATCAGGAGTATTGTTTCGTTTACATAGAGCTTAAGTACTTATTTCTTGTTCGCTGTAAGGTGCAGCTCATTCGCCTCTGCTATGCGCTCCGTTTCTTGTCCGTGGTCGATTATAATAAACTCCGTTCGGTGGCTTGTTTCTCCCACGGCCCGGCCCCCTCCCTATCCGCACAGCATTCCGCAAACCTAAGAGCTCTGTGCGACGGCCGCTAATGCTACCGCATCTACAGCCGCCATTACTGAAAAGTGCGGCTAGCGTTTCCCTCCCCTCTCCGTGGGCAGGAAATGGTCAGCAAATAAAAGGCGAGCTTACTCGCGACGTACAAAGGCGTCGGGAAATGGGCCATATACGCGCATTGACGGACTTGAATAGAGACACGCACCCGTGCTTTCCATAAATACGCTGTCAATCCCCGCTCAACAGCAACCATCGAAATGGGGGGAAACGTACAGGCCAAATATCCCATACGCGGTGAATGTCATAAACGTTATATAGTTCCTAAAATAGGGCGACAAGCGGCCCAGCGAAAAGGCCCGCCGCGGCGTAACCACCGAACACCCCGGACGCTTACATAAGCGCGGCTCCAGTTTTCCGCAGTGGAACCGCGGACTGCAAATTGACGTCCGATCCTCAAGTATAGCGCGCTATTCTCGATACCGCCGCCGCGGGTAAGGCACGCCGGGGAAACCGTTTAGTGCGTGCAAACGATGCAGGAAGGGCAGCGGGAGTCGCGCACGCAGAGCCGGAGAAAGGCGGGCCCAGGCTTATTTCGGAAACGGGACCGGCCGGCCGCTGATGGCGGCGTAACAATCGACGTCAGCCGGTGGAGGGGCTGCGGCGAGTAGCGGCGCGGCCGGAGGGGAGAAAGGGCGCGCAACAGGTTCCCGCTCGGAGGAGCCCACCGCCGCTCCAGATGAGCGAAGGTGGCCGCACACTCCGGAGACACACGCCGGCTCGCGCCTTCGCGTCGACGTCGTTGTTGCACCGCCGCACGGGGAGGAATACGCGCGCACCCAACATGACGGCACCAGGCCATGTGAGTAGACGCCCGTGTTGCGCGCACGCACGACCGAACGCACTCAAGACCTGAGACAGCAGTGGCTGGCTCAGCTGCTGAGTGAGCCTCGCGGCGGCCAAGCGACGCTGCTTCATAGACAGTTTTCGTTCGAATAGGGGAAAAAAAAAAAGAAGACAGTACAGTATGCCCTTCAGGCCAGGGGTTATTATTCGAGTTAAGTATCTTCAACGTACTCGCCTTCCCTTTTCTTTTTATTTGCAAATGCGACAATGGCAAAGCTGCAGCACACGAAACTGCCCAATTACAAAAAAATGCAAGTGGGGGGCAGACCCGTCCGTTAACTGAAGACCCATTTGTCCGCTGAACA
Organism: Haemaphysalis longicornis; assembly: GCF_048455015.1. Lineage (NCBI taxonomy): Eukaryota > Metazoa > Arthropoda > Arachnida > Ixodida > Ixodidae > Haemaphysalis > Haemaphysalis longicornis. Next base: position 434,947,339 of record NW_027526203.1, on the reverse strand, counting down.
GTATCCAGAATTGTTTCACGCCGGTTCGGATAGCATGAATACCTAGTGAGAAAGCGAACGAGATGAAATTGACCGTGGACACTAACTACTGCGGCGCTTTCCCACACATGGCGCATGATATGCGAAACCAGTCCACCCTTTGGGCGTTTTTACACAGACCGCCAATCATTGTCAACTGCCTATCTCGGAAAGAAAATACGGCATGTGCGATGAATTACTTGACTAAATCGACACGAAGATAGCGGAAGCCAATCGGGCTTTTCTTCTTAACGCCCAAACCAGAAATGCCCCGTCCGATACTCGACCTCACGACAGAACAGACGTCGCAGCCACTGAGACCCTGCTATCGTACACGCGGGTTTCTGTCCTTTATTCTCAATCAAGGTTTTTACATACGGAAAAAACGAATACGTAATGAGACGCGTTTTGCCGAAAAGATATGAGGGGCGGGTTCCTAACCACCCCCCCCCCCCTCCAGCAAAAAAAAAAAAAAAACACTTGTTCGATTACGCACATTTTTTAGCCAGATATCAGTGCTTTCTGGACTCAATTTTTTTCGATCTGTTCCACAATTCCGACCATTTTCCGGTTCCCCGCCAAATCGTAAACATCCGGCGGTTACTCTACAGAAGTGGCCGTTTCTTAAGGCACAAATGCGAACCGCAGACGCTTTCTTCACCTTTCGGACGGACGCTTTCTTCAGCAATGTTCACAAATGTTCCAAAAGGTCTCCGGGCAGCGCTCCTGTCCGGAAGGCGTCGAGATGCGGTGCAGTTTGAGGAATACAGAATTAACTGACGATTGATTGTATACGCTTAACACGCCGACGCAACGCAGGCGATGAGGTGCGCCGTAGTGGAGGGCTCCGGATTAATTTTGACCACCTGGGGATATTTATCGTGCGCCAAAATCTCGTGCACACGGGCGTTTTCGCTTTTCGCCTCCATCAGAAAAGCGGCCGCCGCGGCCGGGAATCGAACCCGCGACCTCGTGCAGGAATACAGAATTGGCCAAACGCTTCGTTGCTGGGTGCTTGCTCGGAGAGCAATAATTCCGACGAATATATATGTGCACTGCGCGCCTAGCTCTGCACGCATGCCCGCGAGCTCTTCTGCGGCCTCCCTCGGCCCGTAGCGGCTTTAGTGCTCCCCGCTGAGAACAGCGTGCCAGGCCAATTCGGCGAAACGAAGCATGACGCACCCTGTGTCCCGAGGCGATTCCCGGCTATATCCGCATAACAATCGGCGCTCGCCGATCGTATCGCAAGTTCCGACAGACTCTCGACTCGTTTCGAGATGAGCGCGAGTAAGCGCTCACAAGGCGTTCGAAAGGGAAGAGGAGGGACAGCGGCAAATACCCCGCTATGCTTCGTGCTTCTCCTGCGTCCTCCTCACCCTTTTTTAACATCTTTTCGCGCTTTGTTTCACAGCCAGTATATAGATAAAGAAAGAAACACTACCTTTTCCGGGTGTTTGGCTATTCAGAACTGGAAGCATCGGTGCGGTAATTCCAAGTAAATAAAAAAGGGTACTTAATATTCTGGATTATCATGATTAAAATCGTAATTAGCAGTCATGGCGGCTTGTAATATAGTGGAAGGCTACACGGGCTAATTAATACCACCTACAGTATCTCCAACGTGTGCGCTGAAATCCAGTACACTACACATGCTGAAGCAAACTACACACACTCGCCGGTGTGCACCCCGAAAAGGTCCACGTCTATAGCGGATTCAAAGCTCTGTGGATAAGAATTATGATATACTCCAGCGCTAGAGCGAATTTACCGCGTTCATCGTTAGCGGTGGTGCAGATTTTCTTCCCTTCTTCGTTTGGACATCAGAATCGAAAACAACTGCAAAAAGAAAAAAAAAAAGAACCCACCGAGTTCGTTGTGGGTCCAGTTGTAAGCTGAGAAATTGTGTTTTTTTACAAAAGTGAAGCAAACGTAGACATGTACACCCGGGGACAAAAGTTTCCAGAGCGCGATTTGAACAATCAAAGAAAATTTCACTGCTGGCTAAGCTCCTGTTACCATGATACCCCGAAGCGTGACGCTTCGGGGTATTAGCCCAGGGAGCAGAAAAATTAACGTTGAAAGTCGAAATGGCGCCGTGCAAACTTTGGCCCCGGGTGTACCTCTAGGCTACCGAGCTCGCAGCAGGGTTTATAGCCACTGAAAAAAAAAAAAAAAAACTGTGCGAAAAAAATCAGCTCTTTGCGTCAACGAAGTTCGATCGTATGCGTCCCTATGTATGAACACCTAGCAGCTCTTTGCGAACAAACGCAGTTCAGTATCTTTGTAATTAAAGAAATGACCGGCGGGCTTCAGGCGCAGACACTGCCCCTGGAGACGGAGCTTTAAGAAAATAAAACGTCTAAACGGTTACAAAAATTCGCCATAACTGAAGCCGAAGCGATCAGGCGGCCACTATCTGCAGTAACCGAGTGGGCGTCCATTGTAGCGACCGAGATTCAATGGCAGCCTCGTTGCCGGCGCGCGCATTAGCAGCAATAGAGATAATTAGGCGATGGATTAACGCCGATGGGCGACAGCGCGGCCATTAGCTAACGGCCGCGAACAGGTTCGTCGCGCGCCCGCCGTGCGGCTCGTATACGAGGTGTTGATTTAGAGCACCTGCAGGGGGTCACCGACCGCGTTTGGCAGTGGTTCGCCACAGCCCTGGCACCCTGACGGGCGACGGCTATACCCGACCACGTTGACTTTGCTGCACGATTCAGCTGTTGTTGCAAATTTAAGTTTGAAATTATTTGGAAAGACTTAGAGAAAAACAAATCAAAGCCCCTTCCGTAAGAGAAGGATGGTTAAAACGCGAAGCTTTCTCCCACGCAACCTGAGTCAAAGCAGTCAAGTCGAAGTCCAAAATACACACTGCTTCGAGAGTGAGAGAGAATAAACTTTAATTAATCCAGAAACTGCTTGAGAGAGGCGTCCTCATTCCAGGATGCCTTGAACTCGGGCCGCGTCGACAGCCCTTTCGATCAGGCGCAGCTGATCTTCGAGGCCGGAGCTGGCCAAGGCTCGCTCCCAAAGCTCTGTGGAAAGGTGGATGTTAGGGGGGTGTCGGAAGCGCGCAATCGGATAGACGTCGGCTTCATAACTCGAGGCACCCATGTTCGATTCCGACCACGGGACGCGTTTTTTTTTTTTTTACTTGAGGCCCTTGATGTTCCTTTGTGAAAAACCCACTGCGTAAAGTTGGCTATCCGGCAGTGCGCCTTGGTGTGACGATTTACGGCTCAAGTGAGGAATAGAAATCTTCGCTTTAAAAATACTCCATGCATGTGGAGCGCTGTATAGCCGAAACGTCGTTTATGGCGAAGCAGTGAGACAATGGACAGGTTTTGGCGCATAAATAAGGCCTTCATAGTGCAACAAATAAGTCACTGTAGTCGGAGTACATGCAATAATCTTTGAGACGCGTGCGGTTCAGAACCGCAGAGGTTTCTCGCTAAACCTGACGGCGCAAGTCCAAAAATCAAAGCCAGTACGTCTAGCCTGCTTAGTGGGAAACATTACGGTCACAGGAAGAGAGTTAGTCTTTTCTGCATCACGCTCCATAAACCGCCCCCCCCCCCCCCCTCCCCCGGGGTACTCCTCCGTTGGAAATTCTTCTTGAACATTATGTTCGCTATTCTCTTCAAGTGACACTTGTTTCTATGCGTTATTCTCAATTTTCTGTCACTATGTCATTGTAACGGCACCCTGGGGTCGGCGCCGTCAACCATACTCATCCTCGCACAAAACTAATGAAAAAAAACAAACAAACAGAAACCCCACTGGCATGTCCCAGATTTGCTATAAACCCGTAAGCGTTCCCAATGTTACTATTACTTTTTATTAGCGTGCCATAAAAGCTGAACTAACGAATAACAGCGCTGCAAGAAACCTTCCATCCTCTCGCCAAGAAAAAAAAAGTGTGCAGTCGATAGCTTGCCAGAACATTGTCGCTTAAAATAATTTACTCGGAATTGGCGATATGGGTAGCCAAAACAAAGCAATAAATGTGTTGGAATAGATGCAGAAATGCCGGGTCATTGTGAAATTTATAACCAAGAACTCTGAATCAACCAAAACCAACCAATGCCAATTTAATGTGCACGGAAATATAGGAACGAGGGTGTTCCTACTGCTTCCTGATTCCGTGGTTCAGATTTACCACAATGCCCTCGATTGGTGAATACACGCAGCCAAACCCTGAAATTTCGGAAAATGACGATGTCAAGCGCGCGACTTGGCTCAAAAGCTCGGTCTGCGCTGTGGTACCACGCAAATGTAAGCACGCAGTGCTCAGTGCCACGGTGCAGATCACATTTTTGAGGGAAATGGTATGCCTTTTGGCGTCATTCGCCGAATCAGCTCGGGTGGCGGCCTGCATTGGTCAATCGAGTGCATTGTGGTGAAACGGAACCACGGGATCGCCCTAGAGCATCAATGTGTAGGCAGAGCGGGGGCTAAACTCGATACACATCTCATGCCTAGCGGCGGACCATGCACACAAATACTTGTTGAAGTCGAATCTATAATATCGGAAAGCCAGGGAGATGCGCGTGCGACCACTTTTGTAGCAGCCGCCGAGAAGGCGAATTCTGCAAAACTTGTGCGCAGAACAGTGGACAGGCATCGAGCTGTCAGACTGCTCGGAGGCACAGGGGCAAGCCGCGCGCATTGACATCTGCGCGAATGGCTCGCTGGATATCCTTGGCGGCGGGCCTCGATGATTTCGTCCCTCACCGCGCAGTGCGCCGTCGTCCAGTACAGTGGCCAGCCCCCTCGCCGGCTGAAAGGAAAGGCGCGCAGCCTTGAACGCGCCGCCATGCAGCCGGAGAATGCCAACGCACGCGAGGCTGGTCCAACTCTCTTCTCATCAAGCAAAGCAGGCATGCGCGTGAAAAACAGCGCCGCGCGGCCAACGGGCTCGATAGCATCGGAAGGCCCCTTGTACGCACTGACCACTCGGCAGCGGCCGGCGACAGCCCGAGTGGATAGCACGCGACCCTGATAGCCGGCCTGCCAAAAGATTTTTAAATCTGAGGCGACTTCGCTTGGCTGCTGCGCCCGCAACGCTACACGCGTACACAGCTAGGCCGTGTTCTTTTATTAAAGGCTAAGACTGCATCAGAGCGAAGGGGACCTACGTGACCAGGCTTCGATCTTTACGCAGCGCACACGGGATGACCGACTGGTAAAAACAAAATGTAAATCAATGTGCTTGTTACACAAAAGTTTGAGCGCGGTTTTTTACGCGTTCTCACGTCGTAGATGCGTTTCCCACAATTGTTAGATGACGTTGCCCTACAACTTCGAGCAGATTACTACGACTTTTATATATGCATAGATAGAACAATGATATAATAACAAAAACTGGACGCAATTCGACGCAAAAGCCGTGCAATAAAAAAATGAGAAGTGATGTTTAGGTCCCTGTGCCACTACAATCCCAACGTATGCACTACTGAATTACGTTGGAACTATAGTCACTGTTACCGTGCGACGTCCAGACGAGGTGGACAATACAGTTGGCGCGGTTTACGAGTATACAATGAACAAGCCGAACGCGGCCTAATGGGTGAAGGCATGGATAAGGACAATTTAGATAAATGTGTGTTCACTGTGGCTTCGGGCAACTACGCCTACTGAGGAAAAAAAAGCACTACGTCAGCATACGTTATCACAGCGCTTCCGTGCCCATCCAGTGCGACCAGCGTTTTACTCAGGAACATAGACCTGAACGGCTGTTCCCTTGTTAAGCAAAGTTTAATCATAAAACACAAAAAATGCAGACATGCATAAACAACAGGTTTAAATTATGCATTGAGCCTGTTTGCCCCCGCAGAACCTACAGCGCAAGTTAGTGGGGTCCCCAAATTTCTTATTGTGCGGTGTAAATCCCCTCTCCCCGAAGGGTTCCGACTCCTGCGGAGATGCAAAGTTGTGGCTTCGTTGCAAAGTATGCCGTCTTCTGGCTTCTTTGCATTACACGCATCACTAAGTTACTTCTCTTGCACGGCGCCAACGCCGTGCGAGAAAGCCATACACGCACCAGATATGCATAAACAACGAGTGTTGTGAGAGCGGCGAAGCACGAAACGGAAGAGATTTGAATACGACGGGCGTCAATCTTCATACTCTTCCCCTTGTGAGCTCGTTCGCCATTTTCACCAGTCGACAAGGACATCGCGGCACATATACGGGTTTAAAAACCACTCGTCCACGCAAAGAAAATGCGGCGTAATTAAACTTGTGTCCCCAATACGCAATACGAAAATGTACGCCACGCATCAATCAAACGCAAACATTTAGACGCAGCAGCAAAGATGCAATCTCCCGCGTCTTATTGAAGGACTGCAATTCAGAAGTTTCCAGTCAGTGGCTGTGACAACTGATTCGAGGCCAAATTACGGGAAACAGCGTTGAGGAAAGCGGCCCCCAGCTCCCGTTTCTGACCCACAGTGGTGGCGTGCTGGACGCAAATTATAATGCACAGGCCAGAGGTGGGGAATCATTGCGACCGCGCCACTTGTTCACTCTGGGAAGCAGCAGCAGCAGCAGCCCCCTCGGAGACGCCGCCGGCGGATACGCCCTGGGAGTCCCTACGCGCTCGCATCTGCGTGTGGCCCACATACCGCGCACGCGCAAGAAGCGCTGCTCGCGCTCTCGTCGGGGGAAGCATCGCGCGCGTTGTCTTCTCACCGCGCGGGCTTCGCAGCCGCATTCCGCCACTACCCCGACGCAGGCTTATCTCCGCCTCTTATCTGAGCGCTGAGCACGCTATGACCACGGCCCTTGCATGCTGCATTCAAATGCGAGATGTGAAAACCATGACCCACTGCGCTGCTGCGACGGGGCTAATGGCGGCGCTGCGATGCAGCGGTTTGTGCGGCATTTCTCACTTTATCCGCGTTGTCTTGCCGGTCACCGGTACCCCCATTTGGCGAGCCCAAGCGACACGGGGCCGCGAATAATCGGTCGAAAAAAGAAATGCGGGTGTTACTCCATCTTTCACGTAATTCGAAAAGACTGGCGCGAGCAAGTTATGCCAGACCGCTGCTGCAGCCTTTGAGCTGCGAAGACTGACGCTTCTCAATCCCATACCAGGCGAAGGAGCTGTACGCATGATGCAGAAGCCCACGCGGCTATACCCTAAAGATGAAGGCGGGGCAAGGCCACGCTTGAGCAGTCGCTTTCCCCAGCATTGAGATGGTTCTCTTTGTCGCCTCGTTCCACTTGCCTTCTCCTCGATCGATTTCGCTGAAGTAGCACGCGCTGTCAGATAGATTCACAACACTAACAACCCGTTTTAGCATACCTTAGTGCCGTCACCTGGGGCAATATCGAGGCCCACTGGCCGCCCGATCGAGCTGCTTTATTACAACCGAGCCCTAACCAACGAGCATCTCGGCCAGTCGCCTCCGATTACGGAGACGTCCAGAACCGACGCATTTGAAGAACTAGCTCAACGGGCATTTTAGACGACTGCGAAGAATCGACTAACAGCCAATTTTACACTGCTATACGACACTGAGGAATGTTTGCGTCTTCACATGAATCCGCCAAGTATTCTTATTTGGGACACAGAGCACGGCAACTCGAGTTTTCGTCTGGAGACACCGTGGCTCACGCCTGGTAAGACATTTCTTTCCTCGACGTCAGCGAGGAGGAGCAACATGATGACCTTAACCGACAAATTCGCAGGAGGCACGAGTGGTGGAATCGTCCGGCTATGATTAGGAGGAATAACAGAATACGCTTAAAATCGAGCGATGCTGCAGAGCAGAGGTGCTAGCAATGCTTGATTACACACGCGGCGGCCGCTTTTCTGATGGGGGTGAAAAGCAAAAACGCCCGTGTGTACAAGATTTCGGCGGCGCAAGTTAAAGATCCCAAGGTGGTCAAAATTAATCCGGAGCTCTCCACTACGGCGCAGCGCACCTCATCGCCTGTGCAGCGTCGGCGCGTTAAACCTCATAATTAATCAATCAAGAATGGTCGCACAGCAGAGCAGAGCTCTCAGCACGCATTGCCTCGCGTACCCGTTTGCAGCACGTTGGAGCGCTGTGTCGCCTGAGGAGGAGGGGAAAAAAATTAATTAAAACGCAACGTTAAGCGTTGAGGAAGGCGCGGGCCGTTAATCTTCGTTTCAATGGTGCACAGTTACTTCGGCGCTTGCACTTGCTGTGCGCACCAGTAAGTCAGGCTTTTCGATATCAGCTGCCGGATCTGCCACTGACTCACAGTCGCCCCTGTATTGTGTCCTCCGAATACACAGTTTGCCCCCTTCCTAACCTTCGAGGGAATTATCACACCGCTCTTGCTTATCGCCCCGTACCCCGCGGTCGCCATCTTGTCGCTCGGGTGGCCCACCTGTAGTGGGTCCTCCGTGTCACTCGTCTTCGCAGCGAGCTCTATGCAAGTCCACTTTCAGCCCTGCACATGTCCGTCAATCACCTGCCAGTGCATGCGTTCGCGCACCGTTCGTCTCAGCTCCGTGAGCGCAGAAAGCCTCCTCCGCACTTCACGACGGCGGTGACGACGGATTATCTCTCGAACAAAAAGTCCTGGATTGGCATCCCGCACGAAGCGGTGGTCCTGACAGCCTTTATTGTTCCAAGCTGTACGTACGCGCGGTAATAAAATTAGGGTCAACGGGCACGCCAGAGGCGACGGGCAGAGGAGGCTCCGCTACGGGCTGCTCCATTGTTCGCGTCCAGGCGCGTACTCCGGCCGGACAAAGCAATAGGGTCACGCAAACATGGCCGTCACTCATCTTCGTCATCGTCGCTCTATCATTACCGCAGGGCATCGCGACTCTCATCTAATATTTGCTGCCTTGGCCTCCTCCTGCTGGCGAACGTGGCCAGATATACGGGACCACCTAGCAGCACGACGCCGCCGCGCGGAGAGGCGCCGAAAGTGAGAGGCGAAAGCGGCTGAAGACCGAGAAATGTAGGCCAGTACCGGTCGCATTGTTTGGTCAACACCAGAACTTCGGCACGCCCCGTTAACCGAAACCTCCCGAACTTTGCGGCGGCCCCCGTACGACACTTGAAAGGGGTGGGGAGGTGCCCGGCGAATATCTGTTCCGCGGCGCTCACGAAAGCGCGCCACATGGAGGACTTGCGACGGCGGCCATTGTTTCCGCCGCCGCCGACGCAATTGTTCCGGTTCCGCGCGCGGGGGTAAGAGAGAGACGGGCCACAGGCCGCCAAGGGGGGGAGGGCCTCTGCCAGTTCCGCCGCCTCTTCGTCGACAAGCGCGAAAAACAAGGGGCCCTCGAGCAGCGTGCACGCCCGCGACATCGGAACGCTGCACCAACGAAAGCGGCCACTTGGTCAGCCTGACAAAGGACGTGGAAAGAGACGGTCCCCCAGATCAGTCGACCACGTCACGAGCGGCAACCGTCTCCCCAGGCAAGCGTGTCGCAGATATGCAGCGGCTCTGCAGCTCGCTGTATCGGGAGCAGGAATTGTCCCGCCGCCGATTACGGGCGTAGAAGATCAAGGCGACACGAACGCTGACAGACAGCGCGAGCTGGGTCCCTGGCGCCCTCGGGCACGACTGCTGGCCGAATAGGCAGAATAAAGTCGGCAAAGGTGCACAATCACTGGTGCACTTTTTCCAACTTTACCGTAGCTGAGGCGAAAAAAGTGCGGTCTCTGACTCCCTAACATCTCCAAGGATGACACGACACACTGCCGATAAGCTAAAAACCAAAGTCGTCTTAAGATTCGAAACTAGCACAGCGGATGTCGAGATAACGGGCACGGGCGAAGTGACTCAAAATATCTGTAGGGTAAAAGAAAGCAGCCCCCTTGCGGAGCTCATACGAAGTGGCGAAATCTAGGAAGCCTCACTATGCAGAACATTGTCCGTTAATTATTTGAATATAGAAGGTGCTCTTGGGAGATATTTTTTAATTCGCGTATAGCTGACAAGTCAATGGCGATGCCCAACAAAAATACAGCGATGCAGCGACCTCGTGTTTATCATTCCCTTTTTCTGAGCTACCAATTACTTTTTTCGTAGTGCGCGCGGCGTTGCAGATTTACCTCGCTTTGTGTCGAAAATCAAGCTTTTGAAGCCTCATTTGCTACCCATTCTGCCGTAACGTGCTGCATGTCGCGATATTGCGTGTACACCATTTTTGTTACAATGAAACAACATATTATTTGTTCACGATCTAGCTGCAAGGGATAAAAAGAAAACATAGCTCGGCGATAGAACCCCTCATTGGTGTGAAAGGCGAGCTTAGGGTTTAATGCACGACGTGGCCACGCCATCCGTACCGACCATGCAGAAAAAGTGTAGATGAGAAATTTTCTTGGCACCGGCATACAGTTAAACTGCGCTCTGCAAAATAAAACGATCACTGAAAAATCAAAACAGGCATCCCGCACAGAAAGGCTGCACAGAACCACGCTCACAGACATCCAATCCATACGCCTTTCGAAACCACACACAGATATATATGCGACAGACGACAGCGGCGAGCCGCACCAGTCCATGTCCTCCTCCTTGACGTGACCTGCAGAGCTCGAGTGCGCTTGACATTCAAACGAGGGGAAAAGTTGGGTACACGCAGGACGGCACGGAAGACTTGTACGCGCAGGCCGCCGCGCATCAAGCAAGAGCGCGTGTGGGCCGCTTGACAACAACATAGTCCGGGCCGTGACACGGACGCGAGTTGACCTAGCGGAGCGGTGTCAGCGGGCTTCTCGAACGCGGCCACCGGCGTCGGCAAAATGGCACTGCAACCGACCCGCGCATTATGAAGTCAGAAAGTTATCTGCACATGAGCAGGCCAAGCGTAACAGAAAGTCGTGCTGGCGACCTCCTGACAGCCTAGTACCATCAAGATTTGATTCATTGAGTGAGTAGAGCACTCTATATGTTTTCATAACATGATATCATCAACTGCGAAGTCTCAACGTTCATCGAGATAGAATTCCGTTTCGTCCTAGCATCATCACGTCTGCGAGATTGAGCCATAAGAGCTCACCGTAGTAAAAAGCACACAGAACGGCGCGCCGCGCGCAGGCATGCCATCGATACAGTGAACACCTCACCAATGAATAAGGTACGCCAGACTGCCAGAGATGCGCGACAACAGTCGCGAGATCAACGGCCGACTGGTGACTGCAGCTGAACGAGACACTTGGCATGCGTGTAGGGCGGAACGAGCAATACCAACGGAACCCTCATGCCGGCATTAATTACGCACTCGACCGCCTGCACATATACACAAGTTCTTCGCTAAGACTCTTCAGGAGCGCGCAAAAGATTGACGCCTACGTCGCGATTACGGATGCAAGGAACGCGTTCGCATCCGCTGACAACCGGACAACCGTCGAACATATCCACGCACCAACAGGTAGCGCTGCTGCGGCCCTGTGGTCGTCGCTGGTCCAACTGTATGACAGCGACAGGCGCTGGATACGCTGTCGAGGCCACTAATGCCAATGCACACGGAGAGGGATCGGGCTTACGTCTGGCCCCTTGCGGACCACCGAAGGGGAATGCAGGGCCCTCGCACAGCCGTGGGCTGAGCAGGCACGAGAAAGCCGGAAACGGCGCAGTGACGGCGAAGCACCTCAACGCCGCAGAGTTGAACTACTGTGCCCGGATCAGACGTCGTAACCGAGTGTGCAAAACAGTCACGCGCCTCGTTCCTGTCGAAAGGATTACATTGCAGTCATGCACCTCTCACGCCTGCCATAAGCGATAGATCCCGTGAAGCTTATCGACACGCAATAGACGTCAAATGGTGTCAGCACTAGCGTCTTGCCTCCGGGGCGCTTTCTTTGGCGTGTCCGTACGTGGGTTTCTACTATAGCCTTGTAATGCACCGGTATCCACTCAGTCACACCGCCTCTACATTTTGGCACGGCGCACAGTGGCACAGAGCAATCGCCTACGAAGCCCAAACAAAACCAGGCGCAACCCACAGCTGTGCCAGAATTGGCATCCTTAAATCCTTCGGGTCAGCTGGACGTATCCATCTTGAGACTTTTCCACACTTTTCACGCATCGTTACAATGACACCGTAACCACACCTCTACGGCTTATTGCTCCTGTTAAAAGTTGTCCAATGCCACCTGTTGATGCCAACTGTCCCGAGAAAAACAAAACCGGGAGAAGCGAAAACCGGCAGCGTCTGCAGGGCGCCATGAAGAAGTCCGCTGAAGCGGTGCTGGCCGCGTGGGAGGCTGCGCGGGATATGTTAGAAAACCGAGCGTGTCACCTTCCGGCCGGCTGCCACTGCGACGCCGTGTGAGGAGGCGACGTGGCGAACGTCCAGGTCGCTTGTTGCTAGATGCATCAATCGCGGTGCCATACTGCCAACGAGCATGCGGCGGCCGCGCGTTTCTAGCTGCATCAATCCCCCGCATCAGCTGTAGAGGTATCGTGGCCCGCTATTGATGGAGCGCGCACGATTCCATCGATTTAATAAGCGCACTCCCCGTCGTCACGCTATCGCTCGGGGCCCTGTTAGGCACAATTAAAAGAGCGACCGTAAATTCCGCTTTCAACAATACAGTCAAGCGCTGGTCAAACCACTACCGAGCCAAGCAGTACGGAACAGCAGGTATAATCTCCGAACCTCTGAACGGACCGCGCCGGATTAGCGCGATCCGCAGATATGCAGAGCCGCCATCAAGCGGACTCGCTGAACGAAGCCCGCGACTAAACTCGTGCTGGTGTAAAAAACACTGCATCGCCCTTCACGACTCTCGCGAGCAGCACGTTGCTAACCGCGCAGGCAGGCGTGCTTCGAGCCTAGACCTCAGGGCGCGGTTGGGCGAACCACGCGGGCGTCCCCCGCACAATGGCTTGCGCGGCGGCTGGGCGCGATAAATGATTGCGCCGGGGTGCGCGGAATGCACGCGCGTAAATGAGTAGCGCGCCACTCGGTCGCTGGTGGGCAAGTTCGAGCGGCCGGCCGAGTGTCGCCATCGGGGCCCACTGCGGCCACTTGGAAAACACAAAGGTTCCGAAATGCGCCGAAGGAAAAATGAGCGATATACCGCGCCCGCCGGTGGCGCTTTCTTCTTTTTCACCCTTCAAGGACGTTGTTAAGCCGCGATCAAGCTCTCCGCGCTCGCTGCACGTTCGGAAAACGCCTCCCTGCGGCTCTCAAGCGGCCCGCGCTTGCGTGCACTGCGCTGAAACCAGACTGGGAAGACAACAACAAATCATTCACAGTCCAAGCTCAGAACCCCGGCACAAGAAAGGCGCCCAGAAGAAGCAAAAGGAGGCCACAGCGAAAGTGTTGCACGGCCGATATATTCGAAAACGAAGTTCGCATAAAACAGTGCAATTTGCAATTAGGCAAACATGATGCAAATAAAAAAAAAAAAGAAAAGCTAAACGGCTCGCTTTTTTTTTCTTTTTCGCGTATGGGCGGCGGGAGTGGCTAGCTTTCCAAACCTTGGCTACTTTAACAACAAAAAAAGTACGTTCGCGGTGGACACAAAAAAAATGTGATTTTGGACGCGCATTCTTCGAGGAATTTAATAAACAGTCTAGTGTCCTTCGATCCGAAACTAGTTTCTAAAGTAAATAATTTTTGCGTCGAGCAGGCAATACACACCTCTCGTGCGGTACAGAAGCGTCGTTATTCGCACTCTGGGGGAGATTTCGTGACGCGAATACGCCAGCAGTTTCGACGACTCAGCCAACAGCGCACTAGGCGTGCCGTGTCGCCAGAGCACTTTCGTCGAAGGGGTCGCGTGTTCAGGCGCGGACGAGGCCTCTGGCAAACAGTGCGACCTCCACGGTGTCAAGACCAGTTTCGGCGTACACACCGCCGCGAGAAGCAATCCTGTCACGTGAATCAAGTTGGCACGACGCCCGGGAGAGGGAACACGAGGAAACGATCGGGAAAACGAGTCGCGCACGCCCGACCGCCGAGGAGCCGTTATAGTAGTCGCGACCAGGCACGCGCCGTGTCCGGTGTGTGCAAGGCGCTAAGTGCACGGCGACATAGGCGGACAAGACACTGAACACCGTCTGTGACGCAGGCTGACACCGCGCCAGCGAATACCGACGCGCCTAAAGTACATGCACACTAGTTCTGCTGCTTTTACAGCGAAGCTGTCTATGGCAAGGATCCAGCAGATCATTTCCGGCGACAGAGCGGGCGTAGACCAACAATCTTCAGCGCATGTAAAAATTCATAAAAAATGAAAGAATGTCCTACATCCTTCATAAATGATATAAAACGGATCATATTGCCCAACAAATATCTCTTCCCAGCAATGCACCTGTGTTTGGAGGTGAAGCCGACTTTAGGAAGATCGGTGTAAACTTGGTCTTCGCAAGCTGGCTTTCCCACACAGCGTGTTGCCCAGTGAAGCATGGCCATCTACGTATGAAGTATGTGTTTTGAAATGCGCCGCAGTGGAGGGCTCCGGATTAATTCTGAGAACCTGGGGCGCCGAAATCTCGACACACGGGGTATTCATTTTTTCGCCTCCATTCGAAAAATGGACCCCGCAGCCGGGATCGAATCCGCGTAGTTAGGTTCGGCAGCACAACGCCTTAGCCCCTGGGCCATCGCGGCGGGTGATAGCTGCACTCGGCGACTCACTTCCGTTCAATGTGGTATAGTTGAAACCCGACCTGACAAAGTCGACGGGGATTGCCGAAACGCTCGCAAAACCGATAGGTGTGGGATATCTTGAGGAAATACCCATATAGTATTCAGTCTTGGCGAAAAAGTCGGCTATTGTGCATTGTGCACCGTTTGCATAAACAACGGCATTACAAACTCCCCGCAGCTTCTGGTGGCAGTGACTGCATTTCCACAGTTTGTGCCACGCCTCACTCCTCGCCGCATCTATTGTAATAGCTACAGCGAGAATCACGCCCACCTCCCGTTCGAAAGCTAAAGATCTGCTCCTACTTCCGAGTTCAATCCCCCAGCCAAGTGAAACTACGCGGCACAACCGGTTATTTTTCCATTTTTAACTTATTTTCTCCGGAAAGGCTTTGTCAAGTCGCGCTAATAATAACTTTCACCACATGTAGCAGCGTTGCCCCAAACGGTTTGAACACTCTGCATGGCTGATAAGTGGTGTTTGCTCGCCGCCATCGCGTGGTACGCGCCTTTCGTTTAGATTAAACTATATAAACGAAAGGTGCGTAACTTGTGCCTCGGGCGTGCCTCGATGCCGTGCACGAACTTCCACGCCTTGCGGTTGCGCGTTTCTGTGAAGAGCGCAAGATCACCCCTCCCTTGTGTTTTCAAGTTTGCCCATAAAAAAACCCGCTATTTCTTTAATGGATCAAGCGTGGTATTCGCCTTTTCGTTAGAGTTCCGTGCCCGCAGCTGAAAAGAAACAAGAAAATGCCGAGCACTCACGTGTACGTGCTTCGCGGTGACCGCCCAGCGTCCCCGGCGCACGTTTGTCAAGCGACGCATACTCACTCAGGGAGATTGGCCAAGGTTAACGAAAAAAAAAAACTCCAGCGTTCGCCGTAATAGGCAACACTTGCTCGGAACGAGAAAGACACGCCATAGCGTACGTCGCTCCAAAATGTCCATTGATTATCACATCAAAAAAGAAGAATAAGCTCACACTTATAGCAACAATGAAGGAGTAAAGGTTATTGCGGCAGCGAAAAAGAAGCAAATCGGCTGCAATCGTGGACTTAAACCATCGTGATGGTCGTGAAGGTTGCGTATAGCTTCGCTACCTTCAAGTCTTACGCGTAAGTGTGAGCTTCCTTCATGTTTTTATTCGTTAAAAAAAAGCGCCAACAAACGTGGCTTTGTTCGAAGCGATCCAAGCGATGTGCCAAAATAGCAGGCGAATAGAATATCTGCAATACCCGAGGCAGAGACGCAACCCCAATTAGGGCGGACAACGCTACGCACCGTCGCAGACTGCAGGATAAAATGCCGCGCGGTGCTCACCGAGCAACAACCAGCTGCCCGTAATGCCCGCACAGCTCGCTTTTGATCGAGACGGCACATGCACAGGCAACCGTGCGGCCTTGGGGAAAGCAAACGACCGCTATTCCGGAGGCCTCTCTTGCTCCAAGGACTACAATTGGCCCGCCGCCGGCGGCGGAACACGGTCGCGACGTTTCTCTTCGGGCTGAGCACACAAAGCAGCGCTCTCCGCAGCACGTCGATGACCGCCTTGAAGTGATCACTGACCGGCGGGCAGCGGTCTCGCGATTGGGGCGGGACGGATCGTGTCGCTGAATGCGCACTGCGCCGGGAACACGCAAAAAGTGAGACGCCCCGTTCTCGTAACGTCGGCTATAACGCGGGGACGCAGGCTGCTGCGAAACGGGAATATTTGGGCTGGCAGTGAGTGCGCTTTCAACAAAACGTCTTGCCTGTTTTTAGTGGTCTGATTTGCTTTTCACATTAGCAGAACTAGCGGTCACTTGGAGCGCTCGCTGATGTCCTTGTGGGTGTCCGCACTGGGCAGGATATCGAACTTTCCTGGTGTTGGTGCGGCACCATCACGGCGAAAGAAGGCGACGAAAGGAAAGGCAGTTTGTTCGTTAACAGCGACCCCCCTTCGTAGTAGTGCTCTGGGTATGGCCTGTTTAATCGTGCCGCACGGCGACCATTCGGGTATTTAAAACATCGCTCGCGCCATAAGCTGAGCCATTTGGAGGCAGGAAACATAACAAAACTTTGAAGGTTTACTGTCTCGTGGGACAGCGGGGATAATGTTACTGTTCTTGCTGTAGAAACATTTCAGTTGGTACCAATTATAAACGCAAGCTTGCTAAAAAAGAAAAAAAAAAATCCCCTGGGCGATCGGCTTTTCCCTACGGCATAAGTGACATCAGGCAGAGACATGCTACCAAGAAAACACGCTTGAGGGCAGGCGCTTGCCGCGGAGTTTCGGTTAAGTGAAGAGTCTCACGGTTTCGCCTGCCGTCAGTCAACTATTAAAGATTATCCTGTCGAGAACAACGCGAAATCAATTGTGATACGGTCTCCACGCAGTACACCTTCACCGCCTGCACCATGATATCGCTACCAAATCATTTTCGAGACGTGCCAGTGATTTTCCGTATTTTCGTTCTTTCCTTTAATATGGATGCGAGGTTTAAGCTAATTAGAACAAAATAACGAATTGTTGTTAGTTTTTAGTTTCTAGGAAACTCTGGACAGGCAGACGAATTATTGAACGCACAAAATCCCCACAAATCATTGCTTGGAAAGGCAAATAACTCCCTCCGCTACATGCAGTCAGTCACAAAAAAAAAAAAAAAGGAAGAAAATCTCGATTATTTAACCTTGAAACATGTCGCTCACCTGCGTATCTAACAGTCGCGTTTGTGGGAGTTATTGCTCAAACTGATACGTTAGGTTGCTCTATACATTCTGGTTTATGCGCCACCAAAGGAATGCATAATGAGGGTGATTTCTATAGGCTATGTACTTTCTGCATGCAGGAATCCCATCGTTCTAAAAACCAACGTTAAGGTATTCAGTCTGACCAGCAATGCAATTTCCAAGAAGAAACCGATGAACGTTTCCTGCAAGCACAAAGAGCTGCAGCCTTCAATTTCCCTCTCGCGTTCGCCGTACAAGCGCCGGGATGCGGCAGACTCCTATCTTTGGGCGGGAAGAAGTGCGTCGGTTCTAAATAGTTTCTGCACCCGCATACTTGTCAAAGCGGCTGGGAAGGTACAGCGCTTTCTACGTACCAAGCAGTGCACCTACATAAAAATAAGTCACAAATGGCATACAGCCAAGTATTGCATGCTGTGACCAGGCACGCTAACTGCGCTTGACAGAGCATGGCGGGTAACCAGGTCGAGTGGCGCTCAGGGCCCCAATCAGGGTCCCAAGGTCAGGGTTCAGGCGACGTCGGAGAGAATCAGTCAAGGGACAACCCGACGACGCCATTCAAATAGCTGTTGCCTTCTAATGGTTCTCAAGTGGGGGTCCGCGAAGCCTTCCCTTAAAATCTCTATCCTCCCACTGACTTGTTTTTCGCCAAACCTACAAGGTAATGCAAAAATGTGACTTCACTGCATGACATGTACGTTTTTTTTCTCTCCACGTAGCACGACTTTTAATGTCGGCTTTTTGCACATCACGCCAGCTATGCTAAAAAGCTAGACACAAAAAAAGCAACATCCAAGTGTTTGGACGACGTGTAACCGCAGAACAAATCGGCTGACAAATATGCGTGGGCTGCATGTCCACATATGGCATGTTCGACATTATGCCATAGATCATAGTTCAATCTGGGGTCTTTCCTCACTTTTTCAAGCCCAAAAAGGTCCCTGGAACACCCACGGTTGGGAACCACAACGCGTCTAAAAAAAACAATACAAGGCACGAAAGCGAGCTGTTCTTAAGAAATCGCGAGCTCGTCAGCCACTGCTTCCCAACAAGAGTTCCTGGAATGGCTTTGGGTTACGTGCCCGCGAACTCCTTCGCGAAATAGGCGCAAGACGTCATCCGCACTCGCGCGCATGCACCCACTCCGCGCGCATCCATAAAGACCAAAATTCGTGGTGCGTCCAATCACAAACGTGAAGCCAATCGAGTCGCAGTTCCGCCACCGCCACCGCTCGAAAATGGATGGCGCGAAAAAATCTCGCCTTTAGTTGAGCAGAGATGCCGGATACCTCTTGCACCATGGGCAGCCACGTGTCGCGGTGTCATTCAATACGCCTGGAAGGCGCAGCTTTGAGAAGGACAGCAGCCAAATCAAGTGGTCCCTCGGCGTCGAGGGCCATCGACCAGCGGGGCTATCCCCCGGCACGCACGGCGAAAGCAGCGCGCTTACGCCGCCAAACCCGCCGACCGCTTAGGGCCTCCAGTGGCATATATGTATTATATGCCGTATACACAGCCGGCGGCGAAGGAACGATAGGATCGAAGGGCACGCGGCGCTCGCGGCTTTATCGAAACGCTGCCCGCGGTGCGCTTCGGTTCGCGCATTACTGCTCTCGGCAGCCGCGTAATAGCAGCCGCCTGTCTGGCGCCGCGGGCAAATCGAGGCTGCCGACGACGACGGCCGGAAGAGATTTTCGTTTTCGCCCAATCGCGTCACCATCGATGCTCCCAACATGCGTCGGCGAGATTGCTACACAAAGGCTTACAGGCGCGCGCAGCAGCTGCCTACACGGCTGCGTTGCTACGTGGCGTGCGAGAAGCAAATAGCAAACTTGGCACTGCACTCGCACCTGTTCTCGCTCCTGGACTTCTGTGACTGCGAAAATTTCCCGCAGTCATATAACGGGTGAGAATTGCGAATTTCGCGAGCGCGAATGACCGAGTGGAACGCACGACCCGCCAACTGAAGTTCACCGCTAACTGCATGGGCGATAGGAATTTCAGAACAGACGTGGAAGGGAGAAAGAAAATGCAAGCGTCGTACTCGTGCGCGAGAGTTCGTTGGGGGAAAACAAAAGGGAATATTTTTACAGGATGAGAGCGTAGGCAATACGAAATAACGTCGCACAAAGCGGCAAAGCCACCGGAGACGACAGTGCGCGCATCACCCAAATGGACGGTGCGCATCATCGCGCACTATCCTGCTGTGGCGCGTAGTGATCGCCTCCAGGGCATCTCGAATTCGTCTCCACTTTAGCAATGTTGAAAGCAAAGTAAACTGCCCGGTGTCGTTGTGCAACGACTTGCACTAACAAGGATCCAATAACAGAGCCGATTGCAGCTCACAGCGACAAAGAAATCCCGACGTCCACCAGCCCCTGTCGGATGAGCAGCTCAATAGCCATTCAGCGGACTGTCTTTACAAACTTCTCATTAGCTGCCCGCATCTGAAAAGTTCTACGATCATTCGCTTTATAGCCACTGGTATTGCCTGCGTGTGAGAGGGATATTATGGTCGCTTGCGGCTTTAACTACCGAGTCCTTCTTCGTGGTTGTTGGGATAGGCGTAAAGGAGATAGAGAGGCCCATAGCCATCTGACGTGGAGCCAACGCCTGAACAGATCAGAAACGCTAAAACTCGGGTTGTCCGCGCCGAAGATATATAGCTATGAAACGCGCCGTATGCAGTGGAGGGCTACGGAGTGTATCTACCGCCTGTGGATCTTTAGTGTTTAATAACCCAGGCCGTATCTTCTGCTTCTAAACACGGGCGTAAACGGCCATAGCAGCGATAAATGCCAACCACTACGATAGCTCTTTCATGAGCAACGGTCAAAACAACGAGCCATGAAAGTGGCGCGCGCCAAACTATGTCTCAAACGCAAAATACAAAACAAAACAAAGCAAAACTAAAACACAAACACCACCAGCCAAGTTCCAACAACGAGCGAGCTGTGGCTGCAAACAGGTATGCAGTCGGGAAGTTGTGCGCAAGGGGATGTACCGGGGATACCAGTAGGCAGCACGGTCGACGGAGTGGCGAACAACTAAATTGCACCTTTTTAACGCTAGACCGTGTTCGCAGTCATCAGCAACGGGTTTTTCGAACGGCGTGAGTTATGCGCGTAATCGAGCGCCACTCCAGCGCTGTTCGCACGGAACAGGCAGTGAGTGTGCTCCTGGAGAATGAGCGCGAATTCGAAGGGTCGAGAGGTGCCGCGCAAGAGGCGCGAAGCAGGACGCCAGCGAGAATGAGATCGCCGGTGCCGGTGCAACGCTGCCGCCGTGTGCCGAACGCGTGGTCTTCGCGGGGCTCACACAGAGGGGAATCCCGTTAAACGGGTACCGCCAAGGAAACGGGATTTGCGATTTAAAGTAGCTGCCGCACCAGGGAGTCCGGCTGCTTTAAAGGGAACTTTTTAGAAAAAAGAAACCTTATTAAGCCCACATGGGCCCGCATATAGGACCTCTCGTTCAGCCACCGGAATGTGCCAGAAGTCGCTGAACGAACAAGCTTAGATTACCGTAGAATTGTGCGGAGGGCAAGGAGACGCCTTTATCGTTGGACATTTTAGTCAAGGAAATTCCTTCTTATTTACTGTAACGACAATGACTACTTAAGATTTCCATTACCCATTCCTAGATATTTAAACTGAAAGCCTCGCATCCGTGGGACATAACTTGCTGAAAACACGTACTCGAACGAAAGAGGCCAGCACATGTCACTTTTAAATGGCTGTAAAGGCCGCGCAATATAGGCAACCACGGCAAGCCTGTGGAAGTTGCGACAGTAAGTACAAGCAGAAGCCTGCGCGAGGCGGCTGGAAATTGCACGCCTAAACCTTCCCGCGCAATAGTAGCCAGGAGCGCGCATAACGAGCCACGTGGACGTCACGGAGCATACAGAAAAAGCACGCGAAAGCAAGGGGGCGTACCTCGCAGTGCCACAGTTGTTGCTCCATGCACTCGGCGCAAGCCTCGGGCCAGCGGGCTGCGTCGTGGGACGTTGCGCAAGCGAGCGCCTTTCCTAATGCAAATGCGCTCGTCCCAAACAAGAGCCGCGCTGCGCGCCAGCGGATCCTGCCCAAAGGCCGCGCGCGCGTCCGAAAGTAAACAGCCTTTGAAAGGGAGAGCGCCGCCGCTTGGGCCGTCTGCGGGCGCGCTCCAAGGCGAAGAGGCGACAGCTCCGTTCTGCCGGGAGCGTGGGCCGTCCACTTGTAACACCTTGACACATCGAGAGGGCACAGGCGCCGCCTCGCTACGGACATGAGACGGCCGAAGAGAGCGCGCATGCGCACTACTGTATCGACACAATCGCCACGATCTCAGTGGCCCGCACGCGACGTATACAGGTGAAACCACTCGAAAATGCCCGTTTCAACTGTGCCCACAATTCTCGAGTTTTTTTTTTTTTTTTCTAAAAAGTGAACGAAGTTTTGATTGTTCTAAAACAATTACGTATTGTTTATATTTACGTTGCGTAAAAGTGCTTAAGCATGTTCATCTCGTTTTGTAATTTATCTTCGTGCAAAGAGTTTTACCCAATGCGTGTTTTTGTCCGTCTTACACACCTCTGTTTGCGCTTGGTATTTACGAATGCGCTACTCACATACCTGCACAGTGCATGGCGTAAGTTATGGGTTATTATTCATTGCTGGCAAACAAGGTCAATCGGAACGTGGCCAAGATACAAGCTCAATTGGCGACAAGACGGCAGTAAAAACGATGCTTGGCAGAATGTGGGGGAATGTGAATGTCTACGGGGACGACCTGCGGGCAAAATCATTCTTCCGCGCACTTCCGAGTTCTCTCGTATACGCGGGCACGCACTTTCGAAAGTCTCTCTGGAACGCGGTTTCCTCTATCAAATTTATTTGCCCCGCTGACTCATGATGAACACATATACGATGAACACAGTGTGCCCTCGAAAGTATTGTAAATATATTTAGGCCAAACACGTGCCTTCAGGAACGCCTCAAGGCATTCAATACGTACCTCCACAGTTCAGTGACATTTTAAGCTTTAAGGAGTGTGGTGGTTCCGTAAGATAGAGAAAGATAAAAAAACCGTAAACGGTTCGTGCGAATCAACGCCCTTTGGTAGCCATGCGTAGCCGCCAGGGAACTTTTTGTTTTCGGTATGAACGAAGAAGCGGCGGACATGATACGACCACAAAAACTATCAGCACCCCCCCCCCCCTCCTCCCCGCGCAGTTCGAGGGAAGCAGGTGTACGCGGAACGACTTTTAAAAAATAAAAGTATCGTTCGCCTCAAATGTTTTTAGCACTATAATCTAGCTTGCTGTTTATACAATCCGTGAACGGATACTAACCAGCACAAAGAACGGACCACTAGTTCCAAAGCTAATTTTTAAAGCGCGAGGATAAGGCAGGGACAGAAGAGCGTCCGTTCATAATGATTCATAGTTCTTGCGGCCGTCACTTATAACAAAAATTACAGAGCAAATATTTCAATACGGAAGCGCAAAAAAGACGATTTACTCTAAATCGGAAGGTTTTTGCTTTGCTCTAACAGCAGAACCAACGGAAGCATACCATCCTGATTACGATATGCAACTTACACATACACTGCGACGGAGGCAGAAAAATGAGAAAGATTGTCTTACGCCTACAAAAGAGCTACGACACGCACTAAAAATAAAATAAAGTATAGCGCATACGTCTTACGTTTTTAAAGGGCCCACAATTGCGTTTGCCCCTTTTTAGCGATACGAAAGAAAATGCATATTTGAGGCCTACCGGCCCCTTCGGCACGAATTGCGAGATAAGCGGTGGTTTTTCTTTTTTTTTTTCTGTGCGTGGACGCAAGTAGAATGACTTTTCCTCGCTAAACAATGCCACTTAAGTTGACGTTGAGTGTCGTTTACGTATTTTGATGTCTTGTCTTTCTGTTCTCCATCGCTGGCCGCTGTATCTTTCCAGACGTCACGATCCCACAGTCCCCAAGCGAGCGCACATCTGCTATTCCGTCAGAAAGACACCCACAAGAAAGGGGCGAGAACGCCCAGCGAGGGAATCTGTTTATTCGGGCCCAAGTCACGTTTCTCCAATCCAATATGCACGTCATTTACATTCGGACAGCAACGAGGAATGAACAGACTCGGCATGCCCACACACTGTCCGGCGAAACTGAGACGTCTCGCCCGGGCGAAGTCAGCATGCCGTTACACGCCAAAAGGCCCCTCCTGTCAGGTTCACCCCGTTTATGCGACGTCACACACTCCATCCGCCGCCCGACTGCCTGGCGCTGGCGGCGCTCAAGTGAAGAACTATACGGCAACGCCGAACCCCGAACATGCGAGGCCGGGATTTCTAGCGCGACTCTGCGCGTTTGCGAGACGTCTATTGCGCGTGACGGCCTTTCCGGTTTCGTAAGGCTCGCAAACAGCGTGAGACACCGCTGCTTCCTCGTCGCTTCACCACACGACCGGCACCGGTCGGCAAACCAGTCGCAGGCCTCGAAATTGCACCGCCTGCCACTCGGAAAACAAGGCGGCTGCGATTAGCGTCTACACAGGAGTGCAGAAAGAAAGACTGCAGCATTTAGTGATCCCTGAGCGGCTCTCAACGACGTGATGGAGCGGCGGAAGCGGATGTGGTCTGGGACGGAGGCCAGTGACAACAAAGCAGCCTTAACCCTTCCCTACCGCCGCCGCCTCTTGCCACCCTTCACCTTCCGGTGCGAAGCCAACTAACTGGAAGGGGGAAACGGATAATGCGCATTAAGCTTCCATAGGAACGGATCCCAAATCGGGCCAGGTGACCCTAAGACGCTGCAAAAGTTTAGCAAGAAATTTAGCAAGAAATGTGTCGTTCCCGCGAGAGGGAAGGGGTGGGGGGCAAGTTGTATCGATCAGCACTATTAGACGGTGCGCTGCGCCTTGCCATTGCGTTGTCGCTCATAGTCGGGCACTGTTTAGAGTTATGCACAGTAGACAGGGAAGGTTTGCGACACAAGCGAGGGGCGACAGACACCTGGGTTCGACGTTCACGCACTGAGTAAGGCCATTCTTTCGCGCAAAGAGCGCGCATGTTTAAGTTGGTTCAATTTGGCGAACTACCAAAATCCGGGGCAAGTTGGGCCTCGTCAGGACTGTCGTGTCCAAGACCCATGAGGCCAGCGAACGCAATGACAGAAAGCGTATACAGACCGAAATTCCGAGGGTCTGCTTCGCCACAATGCGCCTGAGTACTCAATCGCTACGTCCAATGAAAAAGATATCTGACGGATAACGAAGAGCGACATCCGACTGGAGTGAAACATTCGACCCGTGCAGCGACATCGCGGCATGCAAAACGTGGCACTTGCACCACGTAATGTCATGCGACAATTTTCAGCCAAATCGTACGTTGTACCTCGCCATTCCCCTACACTGACTAACGTTTGGGTTTGGGCTAGTTGGTTCATAACTAAACTGTGAAACAGCGCTTAAACGAAGACAGTAAGAGAAGACACAGACACCTACACTGCCTCTTTGATCGGTCATCGAGGTGCATTGTGTGGCTGCAGGTCCGCGGGCGTTTCTAAAAGTGCAGAATGGATCAGACAGAAGCGACTCCATGTCCATCAACATCCGAGCTTCGAGATACACCGCAAGCACATGTTGTGGCTGGGCAAGTGGCTCCTCCTCATACCCGGCCCGAATATCGGCAACGCATCCAATGAAGCCAAACGCACCGATCTGCTGCTAGCACCCAGGAGCGGGCATGCGCAATACGTGGATCCTTGAGCACAGGAGGGCTCGAGAAGACGGCGCAAGAATGCAGTTCAGTCGGTGATCACATGTCCCGCATGCTTTTGTGGGACAGGTACACCGTTGACAGTGTACCATGTTGACCAATGTGCAACTACCACTCAGGGTGTAATGTTCTGTAGGAAGAAAGAAAAATTACAAACAACAATAAGTAAACAGACGAAACGAAAACAGCTCAAAAGGAGACAGAGCGGAGAAATTGGCATTCGAAATGCGTAAGCCACTGGCTGCGTAAGACTCGACGTACCGCGCTGCTTTGCCGAGACAGTGACCGTCGCGGAGGAAGTTAGCGACACCGTGTCACAGTCGGTCTTCCGCGCAATGAAGGCTGCACGCACAACCGCGTCACCCATTTCGCCGTGAATATGAGGCGTGAAGCGAGGGGAGCAGGCGACGCGCGACCATGTGCCAAGTTCCAGGAAATAAAAGATGACGCGAGAGAAGAATAGGAAGAGAAAAACAGATTGCCGTCGGGCAAAGGCGTACGCGCCAGGCAAAAGCGCATGGTGATCTCTTCACGGTTCAGATTTCTTTCGCATTTAGCATGCAGTTATGTGGCACACTTTGCCGTGCGGATGTAACGGAGGAGGAGGGGCACATGCCGCCCTCATTTGTGGGGTGCAGTGGCGGCAGCGGTGACCTCTCCTCCACCCTCGGTCGACGCTTGCAGCGGACCATGCACAATGCGAATGTTGTAAAGCGCGACCTCTGCCACGGGGGCCGTGGAGGCGAGGCTGTTCAAAGCATGAAACCCATATTCGTTTCGCTTTCCTTCATTGCCTCCGAATTAGCAGAGCACAAAGGGGCTCATATTTCATGCCCGCGTCGTCAGGTCGCCTGCCTTTCGACCGTCTGCACTAAGCAATGAGCACAGCCGCGGTCCAGCTCACTTCTGACGTTTTTCGTAGTTGGTTAATCAGCATACCACGCGTATCACGGCCGTTCTCACTACTACGCAACGGAACGCAGACTAACTGGCCACACACTTCGTATCCCTTTCGCTGACTGCGTTTGACACGACGACCCGGGCAGCGATATTAGAAGGCACTAAGTGCTTCAGATTTGTATCGCGACAGGGAAAACCGTCGCCTCGAGACAGTAAGTGCGAGATCC
Organism: Haemaphysalis longicornis; assembly: GCF_048455015.1. Classification (NCBI taxonomy): domain Eukaryota; kingdom Metazoa; phylum Arthropoda; class Arachnida; order Ixodida; family Ixodidae; genus Haemaphysalis; species Haemaphysalis longicornis. Next base: position 434,921,105 of record NW_027526203.1, on the reverse strand, counting down.
ATGTGACGTTTCAACAAAGCATTCTTTATAAACAGAGCTGCAGTCATCCTAGCACGCTCAGCACCCACCTCGATTTTGGACTGCTGGTGGGCTTGGTTGCCCTGATGCGTAACACTCAATGCCGATTCTTTCTTCGTCCGCTTGCGGTGCCATGGCTTGCGCGCGCACGAACTGTTCACATAAGACGGTTATTTGTACTTCGATACTTCTTCCAGTACAGTCCAGTAGCCTAGCTGAAGCCACAATACGCTGCTTGGTTGTGAAACGCCCTTTACATTTCTTTGTATTTTTGTTTGGGTTTACCGCCAGAACTTTTCCTACGCAGGTCCTCTAAATTTTAACAGCTAGACAACATCGAACCTCAAACTCTGCAAGCATTCCCCGAAAATTGATTGCTTACCAGCGCCCCCCCCCCCCCCCCCCCCCCACCCCGAAGGTCCTCCTCTAAATATATGGATCAAATTAGCGCCAGGGATCGTACGACAATCAGAGTCACTATAGACCGATATGACCACAGTGGCAACATGGGAGCGTCCTCAATGACTGGCCATCAAGCGAACATGCAGCCGCGCGCTACATACAGGTCCGCCGCTACAAAGACAACGTGTTCATCACATGAAAAAAAAAAAAAAAAAAAACCTGTGCCAAAAAAACGATAAACGTGATTCAACAAAAACTACTACTACTCGGTTACGGCACCGAAGTTGCCGCTGTGCCTCATCACCGCAGCCGGATGTCACTCCGCGCAGCACAAGTAGCGCGTTACTGGGAATATTTTGAACATGGCACGAGCCGTTTTTTGTATCTTTTTGGACCTAAAATGCTTATAAACTACTGCAGCGACGACAAACTAACTACGTGAGAAAAGGCAGACGCTATCACGCATTCGTGGCAGTCTCCTTTCAAAACGCGCGCGCCCGTTGACATCCGGGTCCGTCGCTTAGGCGGAGTGATACCGTACATGAGCTTAACTTGTTCCCGAGTATACTTCTACGTCGTCGAGCCAGAAGCCGATAATACTTAAAAAAAAAAAAAGAGCTTTTGATCGTTTTCGCCCAACTTTATTGCCTGCAGTAAAAGCCAATTATGCCGTTTTATAAACTCGAATACGCCTGCAGAATAACTGTAGGTGAATTTCCCACCTCAGTGCGCAAGCGACCTCCCCGCAGCCGCTTCCCCCCTGCAGCGTTCTACGGGTGGACACCGCTCCCAGTCGATAAGACTGCAGCTTCGAGCCTACACGTGCCTTTAATCACTTGCGACCGCCACGCGTACACTCCCTTCTGGCACGCCCTTCCAAGCGTTGGCATGACACATTTCCCGGAGCTTTGCTTGAGCCACAATAATAAGGAACAACACGGAAGAAATTGCGCGACCAATTCCTTCAGAACGGAAAACGTAGCGGTTTACTGACATGCATACGCTCGCCCACCTGGAAACAAGCAGGGGCTGATTTGCGGTGTTGTAATTGCAGTCCAATTTCGTAAGGTCGCTTTGACCGAACCGTTGTTTAGCTGCGGAACTTGCTCGCGAAAAAAATAGGTGCCATCTTGGCGACTCAAAACCTGACAAACAGGCGGTATTACTTTTTCAGAGGATACACCTGGCCGGCGCGATGCAGAGGCTGGCCACTCCAACCCTGTCATTCCCTTTGGTATAACCGAAATTCGTTCGTGCCCGCGTGATTTGCGCGTAACGCGCAGGAAATTGAGCCCTGCCTCCAACCGAGGACACGCGAAGTCACCGTGCCGCAGTACAGAACCGATAATTTCCCACAGAGTGGTCAAATACCGCGAATCCGTAGCGCCTGTGCAGCCAACAACGGCAGCGGAATCCATGGCTATAGGTGTCACGTTTTTGCCGGAAAATGGCACGGCGATGGCCAAAGTCTACTGCCCTTTTTTGTCGTTTTCGCGCTTACTACGAAGTACAGAAAAAAAAAAACATTCCGATAGCAAAGCAGAAAGCAGGTATTTCTGGGCTCTCACCGGGACAGTGCGCTCTGATAACACACATCACGAGTTGTGAAGCATCAACAAGGCAGTGTTCGCCAACACACGACAGCAGTGCCGGTTGACACGTGCACGCTGCGAAGACGTTTCAAAAGTAGCCGCATGCCCGGAATGCGTTCTTCCGCGAGGGAGGCGAATGGCTCTCCTACCTCGCACAGAAGACACAACAAGCTCGCACGAGTCTTTCTTGCGGGTCCCTAAACAACACAAGCTCCTAAACGAGTAAAAAGAGCGCCCGTCAAAGTGCGGAACAAGTCCCTACTCCTCCAGTTTGCTCAACAGGGCATCCGGTCAAGTCGTTCTGACCTCCTCCGTGTTCGCGCGCAAGTATACTGCGGCCACTCGGAAGTAATCGTGAGCAAGCTAGACGGAAACTAACGACGGCGAAAAGAACAAAATGAACGAACGCGGAATGGCGGTAGACGTTTGTTTCATTGCGTACGCGTCCACTTGTTTAGCCTGCGGCGACTGGGCGAGGCGCATTTCTTTCAAACGGACGCGAAAAAAAAAAAAAGAGAAAAACAATCAACGGCTTCTCTGCGCGAACCGGAAGCGGTCCCTCGGTGCGCCTTCGGCCACAATGGCGGCGACGCTGACACAACGCATCGCGGCGCCGAACGCATCACCTGGCTGCCACAATCCTTAGACGGTAATAGACTGGCGCTGTTTCCGACAGGTCAGAGAACACAGAGGCGCGCCGCCAATGGCAACCCTTATCCATGAAGACATCTCCATACGCCGCCAACAAAAGATCGAAACCGGCGCCGGCAGCAACGTCGAGAGTGACGACGGTGCCTCCAGGCCTGCCTTCCTACGCCCTGGCTGCAGAGGAGCGAGACCGGGGCCTCTGTTGCTCGGACTGTAATGACTAGCGTTTCCACAAAGGACAACCGGCCCGTCGGCGCCACAGTTGCTCGTATAAGTGAACGGGGCGTAGTGCCAACATCAGAGGGGATCAGGCGCGTTGCCTATAGCATCAACAAGCGGTGACGTGTCGCTAGCACCTTCAGCGTTATAAAATATGAACGTCACCGCACGCTTTATTTCTTCACGCTACTGCGCGCACCCTCCATAGCCCCTCAGGTTGCGTCTGCCCCGGCGATATGAATCGGCACAGACGAACGAGTCAAACCGGCCTAAAAAAAGAAAAATAGGGGAGGGGGTAGAGATAATGGGGGACTGTACACTTTTTCTGATGCCATTTCGGAGGCGAAATGCATCCGCGTTGCAGCCCAAAGGCCATTTTGTTCAGGTTTCTCCGTCTTGTCGAAAAAGAAAAAAAAAAAGAGAAAGATGAATGACTTCCTGGTAAAAATTCCCTCGCATAGCGAGGCTCATGACCACTCCCGCGTGCTGGAGGCTGCACCATATAGAGCATGTGTTACGTATACAGCGGCATTACATACTGCGAATTTAAATGATCAGCGCAGTTTAAAAGAAAAGCCCCCTCACCACCGGAAACAACACGCAGCCGGGATGGCAAACAGCATGCACTGGTACGGAGCTTTAGCAAGTGCCAGTTCGGTTGTGCGACGCGACGTGGGGGCTAGGTGTAAGTGCTGCCAAGCACGGGCTCGGTAGTTCCGCAGCGACCGTGTTTCCATGGGGGTGATGGGTGAGAAACACTCGTGAAGACAACGATAGCTGTTTTTATTATTAACACTGGGAAATTGAAACTATCCTGCAGCCCTATACCACAACGCGCAACATATGTAGGGCTGCCATTTTCCCTTCCTGATTGCACGTTATCTCGCTCTAATTTGCGGCAAAAAGGTGTGAAGAGTACAACTTGCTAAAAGACTGTCCAAGTTTCCCATCTCCCAAGTAAAACAATTCGCACCATTTATAACACTCCCCTGATCACTCAGAAGGTAGCCGTTTAAAAAAGTTAAGAGCACCCGCTGAGTGATCGGATTACTTGAAATAATAGAAAACGCTTAAGCGGAATAATAATATAAGCTTTGTGATTATGATTATTATTTCCCGGGCCCCCAAAATAAGGACTGATTATGATTAAATCGAGCACAAAGTTACCGGCATGCCTCGCACACCAGTATAAGAAGTGCCGTTAATCCTCCGCCTTCCTTCCGTTTCTCCCCCGGTGATAAAAACACGGAGCACGAAAGTCGGAAACGGAGAACGGAAATCGCGGAGGACCGACGACAGAACGCTTCCTGCATTTGAAAATGAAAGCGAGAAAAGCTGGCAATATCGCCGTTTTGCTCCGCGAGCCTGCTCCGCCCCATCTCTCGCAAGGGCTCGCCGTTTCCAAAAGTATACGCTCACCACATCGTGGTCTCCCTTCCGAGGTCCTCCCCGATGAGGCTTCTCTCGCAGGCCTCTTGTCTTCCGTACCCTCGAGACACACTTTAATAGCTCCTCGATAGGGGCAGCGTCCTTCCAGATGAAGGCGGCAGGACTTCGCCCTTCACGGACCCTCGAATGCCTCAGTTCTAACATGGTCACTCCAACGGCTGTTTTCATGCCTCGGGCGAAGAACAGCATCAACAGCCTCCCCACTGTCTTGTGCATCGGCCTTTCAGCTTGGTCGGAACCTTGTCGCTGAGTGCCTCTGAAGCATCTTTCCAATTCCACCGTACCAGGTGACTTCTTCCGCCACGCCTACTGTCTCTCCGACCGTATCCTAAATGGGCTGCCCTTTTGACTGAAGAGCCAGCCAGCTTCGCGTCTTATTTCTGGTAGCCCGTATTCAAATGGTAGCGTGCGGCCGAAAATTCTGGGGATAGGAGCAGAAGCGTAATGACGCTACCACACCGGGGAAAAAAAAAAAATAAAGTAAACGGCTACAGGTATGCGTCGCTGACCGAGCGGGTATAATACGGTAACCCGTGCCCAGCGCGCACCGTCGGCCCTGAAGCGCGTCTGAGACGTGGCCGACGGCTGCAGCCTTGGGCCGCGCGGAAAGAGCTCGCCGCTGCCTGTCATTCCCGGTGTAAGCAGCGTGAAGAACCGAACGACGGCCAGTGGAGGCAAACAGGTTTGGCGCCTCCATTCAGGCCGCGGATGGACGCTGCGTCTTGCGCAACACTTCGCCCGACCCAGTCCGAGCAACCGGCACGGCGGCTTGATTCCCGCCCGTCCGTTGCCTGTACTGCCCAGCGCTGACGCTCCAAATGGAGGGAGGGGGGGAGGTAGGCTGGCCGGGTTACGAATGTGTCTGTCCGGATGCCTACAGCCCGTGAACCCGAAAGTACAATGTCATACTGGACGCTGTCGACGGACCGATGGATAACAAAAAAAAAAAAAGTGAAAGAAATCAGTTTTACGCTCCGAAGCTACACCCGGGCTATGAGCTGCGCGGTAGTGGAGGGCTAGGGGCGAATTTAGACCACTGGTATTCATTAGTAAAGATTACCTTAGGGATCATTAGCGTGCGCCGGAATCTTGACACAGGGGCTTCCTATTCCGTCAGAAAAACGGTCTGCAAGACCAAAATCAAACCCGCGTCATCTGGCTCAGGCAGCCCACTTAGTAACCAGGGCATGTAAGAAGGCAAGCACGGGGTTTGCGTGTGAAGGCAGGAAGTCTCGTTACGGTCCTTGTTGGAAAGCTTGATTGATTGATTGATTGTGGGGTTTAACGCGCCGACGCAACGCAGGCGATGAGGTGCGCCGTAGTGGAGGGCTCCGGATTAATTTTGACCACCTGGGGATCTTTATCGTGCGCCGAAATCTCGTACACACGGGCGTTTTTGCTTTTCGCCTCCATCAGAGAAGCGGCCGCCGCGGCCGGGAATCGAACCCGCGACCTCGTGCTCAGCAGCGCAACGCCTTAGCCACTGAGCCACCGCGGCGGGTTCCTTGTTGGAAAGCTAATGTGAAAATTATCAACACATGGTCATATCAGATGCCACTCATTTGTCGATTGCAGAGCCACGCTGTTATATCCATCGACTGACATACTGAAGGAAGATACTAGAAGCTGTACAATACTAAAAAAATATCTGCGCTGCACCTCGATACATTGACGACGACAGCAAGAAAAGCTGAGTGAATTAATAGAACACATGTGTCGGAAGACGAAATGCCCGAAGCACTCGGGTTAGACCGGGGCCACCGCATGAGACCGGCCGCTGAGGACGCAAGCTTTGATCAGTGTTGCGAGCTGATACCGGACCCTGATAGCGGCAAGTGGGGAGGAGCAATGTGCCATAAAAAGAACATCGCGGTTCACAGAGGCACGCGGAACCAGCAGATGGCGGTGCTATACTGGCCCCGCAAGACGTGGGCGCAAACCACTCCCCTGCCAGTCTGCCACCAACCGTCCCGCCGCATACGGGGGCGAGCGAGGCGGCTGCAGGCACCAGCGGAAAATGTGCCACCTGGGAAGCACGAAGCGCTCTAACGTCGTCGACGCCCTTGGCGGCTACGGCACGAGCAGCGAGGAATGACTCCGCGTAGCCGCGTTTTCCTCCGACGCCGTCCAAGGGCGCGCCCAACACGAGCAGACAAACAACGCGAGCCAGGTCATCCCTGCATGACGCGTCGCCATAACAGCCCAGCCGCCCCAAATAACGACACTGGCGCGGCTTTCATGATTCACACGGCTCTGGCGGAAGCACAGCTGCATTCCGTGGCGGCCCGTGCGAGTTTGCAACAGTGCAAGGTTGAACAAAGCTACAGCGCCAGAGCGACAGAACTTCTACGCAGCAATGCTGGACGCCCTGCGTGCAGTCAAAACCCTCTTGTGCTGGATGGCTCTCGCGAGCGCGATATTTTGAACGTAAAAGTGTGTTAGCTCTTCTCTAATTTGTTGTTAAATGTAGTAATAAATGCGTCACCCTGCTTGCACATCTGCCCGCCGAGATGGAAACTGGCCACATGCATCTGGCTTCACCACATGGCAACCACGAGGTGAAGTCACACGCGGTGAAAGGTGCGCGCCGCCCACACGGAAACCACCGAGGGCGCTTATCGAAATGCGCTCATTGCACACAAACCCATTTCAGCACGAGTCGCATACACTGAACGTAACAGGGGCTTGTTGCGCTACGAAGAGTACCACTGCAAAGAAAGATATACCATCGAACGCGTATTATAAATTTATCTCTCTCCCTATGATGTGCCTATTTACAACCTCATCGCAGGACGGCAATGGCTTCAACGTAAAGGTTACACGCTAACCAGACTTCGCTTCTTCAGCTCAAGCATTCATATACGAGAGCTGAAGGAGGCGACAGCAAAAGACCGCGTTCGGTGGAAGTTAAGCCGACCGCTTTTACAAGGCACTCATTCGTCTAACGAAACGGTGCAGGGGTAACCGCGATCGGATTTGTCTTTCCGCGCAATCTCGAACGCACGCCTGCCGTGGTAACGAGGTCACCGGCATTTCATGCACCATTCGCTCTCTGTACGGTGCGATGCCTTCTCTTGTAAGCTACGGGCAGCTCGCAAAGGTGTGTACGCCAGGCAACGACACGAATCCGGGCCTTGCAGTAGTGCCAGCTGCCTAAGCATTGGCTATAGACCGTGTGCTCAGGCAGCCTCAGAGCACAGAAAATAGAGCATCTTGCCAACAAGGCTAGAGCGCTTCGGTTTAGTTCAGGCCTCCTTGAGCAAATGCTGTAGCGAAGTCTAAATGCACTAGTGTACCCACCGATAACACGACTACGAATAACCAGCGCTCTCGCGCTGAATCAGAGCGTGCGACAGCGGCACGTGCACTTCGATAAATTTTGAAGGGTTACTAGCAGCACGTCATAGACCATAGCTTAAATCAACACAGAAGATGCACGAGCGCACTGACCAGCGGCTACGTTCAAAAGAGGGTTTAAACATCTGGGCTAGGATTCTTTCACTTACGCAAAACTGACCATAGAAAAATTAAAGCGATGTGAAAGCTGTCGGAAGTGCAGAGCAGTGATTCGCCATAATGCGCTGCAGCGCCGTTATCCGCTCGCTGCTGCCCCCTAATGCATTCCAAATTTCCCGCCTTCGCAGTGCTCGCGCGCCCCCTGCCTGAAACTGCGCCAGCAGGAGTTCTGTTCTTTTTGTGCTTGCTTTAATTTTACATGCTGGAGCTGTTTTGCGTCATATCTAACGCGTAATTTTTTTCTTGCGCGGTTGGAGCCTTTCTGCATCATTTTGAACACGCCATTTTTTTTTTTTTTTTTGCGGGGCTGGAGCCTTTCTGCGGCATTTCGAACGCGCCATTTTTTTTTTTTTTTTTTGCGCGGCTGGAGCTTCTGTGCGGCATTTAGAACGCGCCATTTTTTTTTTTCGCTTACTATCGTAAAAACCAACCCAACCAGCGTTCCTAACTAAATGAACGCGGGGGCTGCCGGTTATATACACAGCTTTTGCCTAAAATGTACCCGCAGTGTTTTTTTTTTCTTTTTTGCGCTGCACAACAAGGAGATGTATGACAAGCGACAGCGGTTCAAGAGGTTGAAACGGTTATGACTTTAAACCGCGTAGTTTTCGAAGCTTCATCGTGACTCCCTCCCTGACGCCGGTATAGAGGCAGTCGCTTCAACCGTTAGCGAGCTAAGACAAGGCAAGCCCATGAAGTGAAGTGCACTTAAAAACCCGCGTTTATGTTTTCTGGCTCAACCATAAAAACATCCACCCCGACCGGGAGTCGAACTCGCAAGGTTGTACTCAGTAGCACAGTTTCATTGAGACACTGCGGCGGGCCATGTGGTTAGGTAAGCTTTCGAACATGGCGCACCGTTCCCGAATGTCAATGATATCACCGGTATACGCGCCTTATAGGCCTCCTGCGCTGCCCAGGGGGCGCTGCGCAAGCGGCTTCCGGGCAGTACTTCCGGGTAGTACAAAGCTGCGCGGGTCCCATAGGATCCCGTGTTGACAGAAGCAAAATGAGCTCGACGCGCCCGATTATATTGCGACGTGGTCACCAGCTCATCCCCGACGCGTCCGATCTATTTCAGCGATCAACTTGGCATTAGGGGAAAGAGCTTTGCAGCGCTAAACACGTTTACAGCGCCGACGAAAGTGCCGGGACCGTGGCGGCGTCTGCTACTCGCAGGTTCACCGATCGATGGTCGTACGAAGTGAAATTTTAAGTGAAATTTCTAGTTTAAACTAATACTCTAGGTGACAAAGACTTCTCAAAAACAGCCGATCAAAAAAGAAGAGTGACGCAATCGGAGATGATCGCGCTTTAAAAAGCCAGCGAGTCCGGCGGACCGCAGGCCTCGCCTGCTGCGGTGCGCCGCTCTTTTGCGTACCTGCACACTATGCGTGCACTTTCATTGAACAGTGCTCGTTTGCGTCGCCGTTACGAATACATGGTGCAGAGTTAGCTTGCCGTTTTGTTGCGTGTCTCAGTGACAAAATTCCGCGACCGTCAGAAGCGTGAAATCTGTTTCGCGATTCCGAAATTAGTGGCCGTAAAAAGTGGTCGGGCGAACTAAGAGGCCGCTCGCTTTCCTTGTTTGCTCTCACTTTACTTAATTATGCTCTTGCAGCATACATTCCCAGTTCGCACTTAATAGCCTAGAATGAGGGTCAGCAACGGCCGAGTTCCATGCAGCCGACACGGCGGAGGGCTGGACGTCAAATCGGGGGGGGGGGGGGGGGGGGGGGGGGGGGAGGAGGAGGAGGAGGAGGGGGCTTTGAATGGAAAGAGAAAAAATTTAGCGAATTTCTAATAATATTTCACAATAATCTGGCGAAGTGGGCACATGGGGGGGGGGGGGCAATTCAACCGGAGGACGCCAATTCTCTGTTCTTGTCTCGCTGTCTAACTCCATTTGAAGTAAAAACTGTCGTGTCGGCGTTCAGATTCGACGACCTCTGCACTAGAAAACCAACACAGTCAGTGATGATCGTACGTAAATATTCGGGGCCCATGCGGCTGTGTTATGTTATGCTGTGCGTGTGATTTGGTGCGTGTTTTGCGTCCTTTAATATCGCTTAATTTGTTTATTTAATTGGCGGTATTGCCCCATGCACCTATCGCTAGTATACATGTACCCTGCCGTTCGTAAATCGTGCGGCGTAAAACGTTACGCAAGAATCATTTAGGTTGCGAAAATACGAAACAAAATTTCCACTCGTTTCAAAGGCGGTGCCAGGCGAGCAGTGTCAGCTGAGTCGGCTGCGCAATTCTTGCGTTCGCTTACCTGCTCCCGCTGAAGCAACCTTTTGCAGTTACCTCAGGATATAGGATGACCAACGTTCCGTGTTTATGCTACTCGCGAACTTTCCTTTGTCGACCGCACGCAAGAAGAAAAAACTAACTGTCGTCAAACAGTTAAACCACCCGACCTGGCGATACTGTCCCACGCCGCGACCACCGCGACAGCTCGCTCAAAAGAAAGCCGACAAATCGGCTTTTTTTAGCGGATATTATTTTGTTTAGCCTCTGCAACTACTTTAAGGGCTATTTCATACAGTATGCAGTCATTTAAACACGTTACAAAGCGCCACAACAAACTTACACTCTCGCTTGTAATTGAAAACACATGTAGGGCGGCGAGGGTCGTCTGCTTTTGTACTACCCAGAGGCGTCGGCCGCTAGGGGCGCTGCATGTCGCCAAAACTCCAGCGCAGGAGGCCTATATATAGCCACGGTGCACGCAGTCTACGTTGCCGTTTTCCTACTCAGACCAACGTCGACGTACGCCCAAGTTCGTATGAAAAGAAGCCCGGCTAAAAAAACAAAAATAAAAAAGCGACGATTTCGTATTCCGTCCGTACGGCTGAAAGTGTCGCGGCAGCACATTAAACGCCGCGCTAGATTAAGACAGCAAGTGCGTAGATAACGGTGCACAGTCCCACGCCCTGCCCGCAGCTTGGCCTTCGCGGCGGGCAGACCTTGGTTCGCTGTGTCCGCTACTCCTAACCGGGAGGCTTTGTCGGTTGATCTTCGCCAGATATTCCCGTCCCAGAACAGAGTGCGTGCTCGAAGCCGCGCCACAATACAGTGAGCCGGCCGTGTTTGCCTTCTTCTCCAAGCCGCGTCTCCTGTTCGCTGCGTTGGCCGAAGCAGGCGCCTCTTCAAGTCCTTGATGAGGGTATTCTCGCTGCCAGCTCGATAGCAGCGCTGGGAGGCGAGCGGAGGTGTGCTCTCGCTCGCAGGCCGACAAAAGGAATCCCACTGAGCCCGCTCCTTGGCGCGGCAACCGTACTGCGCAATCGAACGCACGCTCTCCGAGGGAAAGTCCGGGCGCGCTGGCCGATCTGAGTCACGCGGCCGAGACCGGCACTCGTGACTCGGGGAGAGGGGGGGTCGCTCCACAGGCAGCCTCCCGCCAGGCAACCCGTTCATTACGTCCACCCCCGTAAGGAATGCGACGGAGATAACGGGGTCCCCCCACCGGGCCGCACCCAAGATGCGTCCGCTTCCGCGTCTGCACTGCTTCCTTGGCGACGGAAGCCTGCAGAACGCCCGGCAGCTGGCGACCAAAAAGAACGCCGCCGGAATAGCTGCCTCCGAGCGGCATTGATAACAGCCTCCCCATTGTCAAAATACGGGGTGTCGCTTTGACGGGGCCATCACCTGAAGAACGCAGTATATCACACAGCGCTGTCAGGCGCTGTCCACGAGCACAGGCACGGCGAAGGATTTTACAGGCGCAGCCAGCCGGCACAGTTCGCTAAGCAGGCCATTCCAATGCGTCTGGCCAGGTCAGCCACGCATAAAGCGGTCACTCACAGCGATGCCATCCACTCACACACCGAGGGAATGTCATGCAGCCGGGCGGTCAGAATCGACGTGTGTCATTTTGATTAGTTTGTCGTTCGAGCTAACGAACTAAAACCATCTTCTCTTTGCGCCCCCTCATTCAGTAAAGTACGTTGTTGGGCTAGTTGGTGCATGTCTCAACTTGAAAAAGGCGCTTAAAAAAAATACACAACACGAGCACGAAGAAGGACGGGACGGATGCGCTTAAATCCGTCTTAATCCGTCCGTCCCTCTTAAATGCGCTTAAATCCGTCCCGTCCCTCATTCACCCTAGCAAAAGCGCGTTCACATATCCGTTCGTATACTGCAGCTGTTCACAACCAGTGGCGAACGTACAGATGCACCCAAACTTGTGTGCTAAGGTACACATAGACCAAACGTTCGGCTCAACCTCGGAGTAACATATCGGGCCAGCGGCGAGATGCGGAGGTGCGCATGTTTCCTCATTTCACGAGTCACATGCAGGCTGCTGCTCCATGCCGAGTGGCAGCGGTCGCAAAGTGGAACGAACGCGAGCGGCTCGGAGTGGTGAAAAGAAAAACGCCTAAGCGGGCACTTTCACACCGCCACTGTGCGCGGGGCGGCATCGTCCAGCCGCCTACAATGGATGCGAGAAAGCGCGCGGGCCACAAAGGGGGTCAGCGAAAGGCCACACGCTGGTTCCCCGCCACCGGCGCCTAAAAATACGGCACCGCCGCGAGAAAGGCCCGCGCAGCGTGGGCCGCGGCGCACGCGAAAGCGGCCCGGGATCATTCTGATCACAGGCTCCTCGTTCGAGGAAGCGCGCCGCCGGACGGTGTCTTCCGCGCCGCCGGGAGCGGAAGCGGAAAGGTGTACGCGCCGCAGGAATGCGCTTTCCGAATTACTATTGGGCGCCTCCTTCAATGAGTGGCGGCGACGCGACGGGGCGCACGAACTCTGCACCTGCTCGACCACGCACGCGGAAGGCGCGATGAAGAACGGAACATGCAAGATAATGCACCTGAGAGACGCGTGCGAGGACTTGTGTGCTTCTCTGGCCAAAATATTTTGAACGCACGCTGTTTACGACAGCATTTACAAGTGTACGTCCCTCTGCAAAGTTTCATCAGTTTCGAATCATCATCAGTGATGAAACGATTCCCGAAACTTTTTTTTTTTTTACGCGGACTGCAAGAGGAAGCAATTGGTAAAGCTCACCTGCGCGGAATTCTCCCGTCGTGACTCCATCACTCAAACCACACTAGCCCTAACGCGGCGTGTGCATTCTGCTGGCAAGAGAATTAGAGCAAGGTTGTGTCCAGCGCCCCGGCTACCAGTTGAGCTAGGTGGGGCCATTTATTCGCTGGCGTTAGGACCTTAGCCGCTGAGGGGGTCCTCAGATGTGGCCCATTGAGGACACGCAGCGTGAATAATTTCGGCGAAAGTTATGCCACAGACACACTGGCGTCCACCTACACGTCACTGGTGTTCACTTACAAGCAGTACACCGCTGACGCAGGAGACGCTGGAGTCACCGCCGCGCGTCAGTTCGCCCGCTGCTGAAAGCATGGTCGACGGCGTTTTCGAATTAAGCGCTTTCGGCCATTCAAATAGGCGCAGTGTTGGCGGGACTGCCGCATCATCAGTACGAATAAACCGGAAGACGAATTATCGGGATTAGACTGTCAACTGTCGGCGGAGAGAAAGAGAGTTGGCTCCATCGAGGTCTTGTCGCGCGAATGCCAAACCCTGCCGGGAGCGAAATTCAAGTGTGCGGACCTTGACGGGGGCCACGGCGGCCGTGTCCGCCATTACGGAGAGGTCCACCGATCAGCGGCGCCCCGCAGGTAGCTGTCGACACCGCGGCCATCGAAAAAGCAGTGCCGCGAGCGAGCAGAGAAGGCACACCCGGCCGCCACCAACCGACACGTTTCGTGCTCGGGGCAGAACTATTTTATATATAATGTAAAGGAGACCGTCGCCAGCACCATACTCATTTAAATAATGTAGGAGCGTGGACAGCACTGGTCATCCGCAGTGAGTGGGTATGTGACACAGAGGCCACACAGGGAAGAGGCACCAACTCCTGGAAGTCGCATCGCCATTGCTGGGACGAAGAAGAAGTCTCGTCTCGTTGGCTCTCCATCTCGATCTACTGGACAGCGCGACTTGGTGCTTCGGTGCTATTGTTGCTGAAGAATAAACCCTGAAAACCTTCTTATGCTATATATATATATATATATATATATATATATATATATATATATATATATATATATATATATATATATATATATATATATATATATATATATATATATATATATAAGAGCCTAGCCATACCCCTATGCCTCCTTTGGCGTTGTAGACTGCCGACCTATCTTCCATATTTCATCAACGAGCCCCTCATTTCCTAACCATATTATTCTGCGAAAGCCTAGCGAGGGTCTCGGATCTGGCCGCCTTGATGCCAAGGTAGCATAAAAGGGTTTCCCGCCAGTTGCCCGTTCATGACAGGCTGCAGACGTTCGAGTCACCCCCCGGGGGTTGAAAAGAAGGTCCCCTTCTCTCCGCGTAGTCAGAGTGGCGCTGGCTACCACCCTCAAGCTGGCACGTACCACCCTCAAGCTGGCTACCACCCTTTCACTGAGAGTGTAGCCTACATCAGAGATGTATTCAAATTAAAAGCGTTTACTTTCCGCTCACAATTCATTCAAAGCCATATGCATAGTGGCCGGCCTGGCCACTGCGTCTCCATTTGCTGGTCGAGATGCGCATACGAGGTGGACTTGCCAACTACGCGCACAGCAGCAGAATGACACGAAAAAAGGAAGCGGCATACCGCAAGGCGCACACCTATCCCACCCGGCGGGCATTTTTTTCTCCACTTTCTTTCTGTCTTTCCAAATTCTTTATCGGTTTCTATGACCTAACACATTCTCCCCTTTGCTTTCCGAGGTTTTGTTGACTGCCAACCTTTATTCTGTCTGAATTCACTGAGCCCCTCACTTCCCATTCTGATTCGCTACACACACACACACAATATTATATATATATATATATATATATATATATATATATATATATATATATATATATATATATATATATATATATATATGCGGCGAAACAAAACAACAACAAAGGCCCCGTGGAAGCGCGGAATGACAAACAAAACTGGCGTGATGGTGAAGATGTCGCCCCGTATGGACAAAACGAAAGCAAGGGAGCTGACAGTTTCCACAGACGTAAACACAATACGGTTCGGTTACGCGCGACGCTGTTGAAATGAAGCAATCGAGGGGGGAAGGAGGGATATATATATATATATATATATATATATATATATATATATATATATATATATATATATAGAGAGAGAGAGAGAGAGAGAGAGAGAGAGAGCGGTCGCTCGCGCTACTATATATAGCAATCAGATTTCTTTTTGTTTTACAGATAAATTCCGCGAATCGGATCATTCATGTGACGCCTGGAGTCGACAGAAGATGTGCAGAAGAGAAATCATTGAGTGCAGTGTGTGAGCGTGCTGCCAGCTCATCCAACAGCGCTCTTCCACAGGCAAAGCTCACAGTCCAGCTCAGACTGCATGCGGCACAGTCACCATAGCCGTGGCGCTAGCGTCAAACCGAACGCCCCTCATTATACGCTCGCTAGGAAGCGAAACATGCCAGGGCATTTTTTATGCGTTCACATTCCAACTCTCGGCGAACGTCGCTTCCTTCCTTTCGGGTCACTGGGTGTACAGTACCAGGGGTCGGCCAACCACATCACGAATTCTCCATGTGGCTCGCGATCGTTCCACCGGTTTTTATATAGAGCGACCTTTCTCCTGTCCTTTGTTCCTTCGACAGTGCGACCACAATAGCAGCAATCCATTTCGTGCTTAAAAAAGCAATGAAATGTGGGCGGTGGTCTGGCAGGGTCAGAGGTCGCGGAGAATACTCCTTTGTGCGAGCGGCGAAGCGGCCCGTGATACACTTGTGCCCCACCGTGAAAACTTGTGCCCCACCGAGTAGGTCACGCAAAACAAGCCTAGCATGTAACGATGCCAGATAAAAGCGCGCGAATAGCGGCACGGTAGACCAGC
This sequence comes from Haemaphysalis longicornis, assembly GCF_048455015.1. Classification (NCBI taxonomy): domain Eukaryota; kingdom Metazoa; phylum Arthropoda; class Arachnida; order Ixodida; family Ixodidae; genus Haemaphysalis; species Haemaphysalis longicornis. Next base: position 434,905,349 of record NW_027526203.1, on the reverse strand, counting down.
AGCCCCTGGGACGATGGCAGCCCGTTAGGGAGCGGAAAATCGCACTTGCACGCGCAAGGGCGAGTGAAAACGTAGACTTCGATGTGCCGTTGTTAACATCGCGACTGGACGCCTTCCACGTCGCCATGTTCCGCAGTTCACTGGTAAGGTCCCTCTGACAAGGGCTTTCAGAACTGAGGCACAAAGCAAGATACCCTACCATAGTAACAAATGTGGGGGGAGGGAAAGTGCAAGGAAGAGCTCAACCCGCGCCGTCGCGCCGAGGAAGCGTTCAGCGGGATAGTAGCCACGCTGACGTCTTGCATTTTCCACCTCGCGGTATACAGCGGCCCCGACGACCACCGCGCTTATGCTTGCTGTCCGTGGCCCGATCGTCGTCGCTGGTCCCCTTCCGCCACGCTCGCTATTCTTCCTTTATGAATAGGCTTCACTGCGCAACACACAATGTGGGAAAGCCAGCTTACAACGACCCAGCTCGTACCGCTCTTCTTAAACTCAGCTTCACTTCCAAAGATAAAGCGCTGGACACATGTACGACTGGTGCACGCGATTTGCATGCGACTGATCGTTACGACTGATCGTTAGGACCTGTTTCGGCGTCGTTCGCTGGTCGGAGGAGGCTCACGACGTACGACTGGCAAGCCAGATGCAGTCGTGCCATCGTTGCGTTCGTCGTGAGGCCACAGCCAATGAGAGTCCGCTGAGCCCGCAACCGGCTTGCGTTGCTCGGATCGGCTCGGGTGATGGGAACTTTAGGCTTAGCATCCTGGCGGATATTTGATCCCCGCTATCTGTGCCGCTGCTAATGACAATCCGTAACACAACTTTTCACCACACTATCATCCCCTTTCTCGCATGTGGAACTTTATTTAAGCTATAACTGCCGTTTGAGCGATCGGTGTCCAAGACATCTGTGTAGCTCTCTCTGGCCTGTATCGATGCTTCCGCGCAGGTATCGCCATCTCTGGCCGCTCGGCGCACCGCGCGCCGCGGCGACCGGTCAGCGTAGGCTTGCATCGCGGCAGATATCTGATCGCCGCTTTTAAAATAAGCCCTGACAACAATCCCTAGCAAAATTTTTCACCACACCAACACCTACTTGCTCGCATGTGGAACTTCATTTTAGCGACCAGATTGATTCAGAAGAGCAGCGACGAGCGGTTGCTACCGTGGTCTGCGCCGGTTCGAGCCGGTGAGTGTGCCGAGCGGGCAGGCGCGGCCGGCGTGTGCGCGGGCTGTTTCCGAAGGCAGAAAACGCTTCACGATTGCCTGCTTTATCCATTTCTTGCGAACAAACGCGCGGAATCTACAAATTCAGCTTAGCGATCGTCGTAGTTGACCATGGAGCAAAAACAGTGGGCGGAGCGACGCCGACGACGCATCGCATGCGCGCATCGGGTCATGTGTCTCAAATTCACGCGTACGGCTAGTCGCGGCGACAGTCGTAACGATCAGTCGCATGCAAATCGCGTGTACCAATCGTACATGTGTCCAGCGCTTAAATGTATTGCTGGGAAGAAATTTTTCCAGGGGCAATATACGCCATCTTAAATGAAGATATGAAGCGCCCGAGGCGAACACGTAACCAAAGGGAGAGGGTGAGCCGAAGTGAGAAGGAGAGAGGTCGCCTTTTCGGTGCTTGCATTGTAGAAGACTATGAGACGCCATAAGTACGCTCGGTAGACGTATTACCCCTGCCATACGAGTTACGTGCTTGCAATGATGTGTGCTAAAAGCTAAATACCATACAAGTCTTTCAACATCTGCTAATAGTGGTGGTTTTTACGAATAGCTCAAAAGGGTGCGAAAAATGCACGCCCGCACATTCTAGGCCGACGTCATCAACAGCGTGCGTCGCACCCTGTAGCGTCCGAACCATGCACAGACACGTGCAGAACTTAAACACCAAGTATAGCGGGTATAGTCTATAAGTTCAAAATGTAGAAAGTTAGAAAAAAATCTTAATTATTTTGTCAGGTTAAAGTTTAGAGGTTACAAATTTTCATGGTTACAAATTTTTACGACCAATTTATAACTTACACTCTTTTTTCTCAAGAAAAGTTGAGAAATTTCGTTTCCTCTGTACCACGCTTCTCGTCGAGTTGGGGGTCGTAGAATACACTTATGACGATGCAAACGTTCGCGGAGTGTCACTTAGCGGATCGCGACGTGGCTTATGCAAAACAAACGAGCTCGCGATACCTGACCAGTACAAAGCCGGCAATAACCATGAAAGTATGAAAACATAAAATTCCGCAGAATGAAATAGCATCAAAATACGCGTAGAACCAGTGCGACAGTACTTCCAGTAGCGAAAAACACCTGACGTTTTTTACCGAGCTTAAGACAGGGATTCTGCCACAGAAAGAACAGAAGGACGGGAAAAACTACACAATGCAGCCTCAAAGAAGTGTTGGATTAATTTCTTACGGGGCCCCTTCGAGGTTTCTACGACTCGGAACGCCAACAATAATAACAACAAGAAACAATACAAGGATACGCAACAACAAGAATACGCATTACTTCGACGCTGACTCGCCCACCAAGGCGACTGTGATAACTCCGCACGACATTCAGGACACAATGTATCGCTAAACCGTACAAGTGCACGTTCGGTTACAACTACTCGGTTAAGGAAAGTTGACTTCATCACGAATCAGTACAACTCCGCACAGAGACTGCAGAAGCGAGGTGCCCGAGACCGAAAAGCCGCGAGAAGGGCGCGCTGATAAGGGCCCTCGCGCATGCACGGGCCTCTATTGTGCGGGAGGAGGCGCGCCGACGCAAAAAGCGTTTACTTTCCGCTCACGATTCATTCAAAGCCGTATGCATAGTGGCCGGCCTGGCTCTCCATTTGCTGGTCGAGATGCGTATACGAGGTGGACTTGCCAAGTACGCGCACAGCGGCAGAATGAGATACGCGGAAAAAGGAAGCGACCGACCGTAAGGCGCACACCTATTCTGGTCAACCGCGCAATCTCTCCCCCCCTCCCTCGGTAGTGGCGGAGATCTCGCGCAGCATAATGAGTAAAACACCAGCTCAGGCGCGCCACGAAAATTCACACGGCGTCTCAGACCTTATTCGCGAAAAAAAATAAATAAATAAAGGGCTTGAAGAAGAAGATAGAGGAAGTTCTGAACCACTAGATTTGCCGATGTTCTTCCGGCTTTGATGACGCAATGAAAGCAGTGAGCGAAATGCGCAGGCCTACGCAACGCGATAAAGACCTCCGTCAATCGAGGACGAGGGAAACAAACAAACAAACAAGCAAAAAAAAAAAAAACTGAGGTTCTATAGTGCGTATACGAAGCTCTCAACTCTGGGCGGTATAGTACGGGGCACTAACTCGTGATGCTGAACGCTGCCCTTGCAGAGTCGACTAAAATGGCGGCCCTGAGGCGGGCCCCGGCGAGCCGTGGTCTGAGCCCAGCATGGAGACCCGGTGGCTCGTGCTTCTGCCGCTGCCGCTGCTGCTGCTGGCGGCGGCGGGGGGCGTCCGGGCGCAGCTGGCAGAGCTGCCGGCGCTCGGCTGCAGCTACGACCAGGGCGAGCGGGCGCTGCTGTGCGCCGACACCAGCCTGGACAAGGTGCTGCGGTCGCTGCGCATCTTCGGCACCATCCTGAACCGCACGGTGGAGCCGCGCACCGTGGCCATCCGGGACAGCCAGCTGGCCCAGCTGCCCTTCTTCCTGGGACAGTTCAACCGGTCGCTGCACACGCTGCGCCTGGTGCGCTGCCACACGCAGCACATCTACCCGGACGCCTTCGCGGGCCTCGAGCAGCGGCTGAGCACGCTGGACCTGTCGGAGAACTCGCTCTACTCGCTGCCCTACGCCCTGGGCACCCTGCGCGCCCTGGAGGTGCTCAACCTGTCCGGGAACTCCATCGCGCTGCTGCGGCCGGGACCCGTGTTCTCGCGCATGCGCGCCCTGCGCGTCCTGGACCTGTCGGGGAACCTGCTGGGCGTGGACCCGCAGTTTGTGACGGACGCCCGCGCCAACTCCTCGGCGCTCCACATGAAGCTGGCCACCAACCTGACGGCGCACGAGTTCGACGTGGCCCCGCTGGCCCCCAGCCTGGAGCGGCTGCTGCTCGGCGCCAACCGGCTGGCCGCCGTTCCCGAGCAGCTGTACCGCCTGCCCTTCCCGCGCCTCCGAGAGCTGGACCTAGGCGACAATGGCCTCACCACGCTGCCAAACTTCGGCGCCGCCCTCATGCCCAACCTGAGCGAGTTCAGCGCGCGCGGCAACCGGCTCGAGACGCTGCCGTTCTACAGCGTGCCCGCAGCCGAGCAACACGTGGACCTCACAGGTATGCGTCCAGGGCACACCTGCAGGCCAATTGGCGAGATCGGGCAGCCGACATCGGCGATTCCAAACAAGCGTCGTGCATGCACACCAGCTCGCAAACGAGGTTATCTGCCGCTAGTCAGAGCCTGCGTCTGCTAGGGGTCGAAGAGAAAGAATAAACTTCAATGGTTCAAGAGACAGCCAAGTGGGTAGTGTACCCATTTCTGGATACCATTGGAGCCTCACCTTCGCTGTTGTGTAGACGAAGCTGCGTGTCCGCACAGGGGCCCGTCTGTATTCTCCCCCACTGTTCGTAAGGAGGATCGGAAATTGCTTTGATAGGGAAGTTAGCTTGCACTCCTAAACCACATGTATGGTACAGGGTACATAGGGAGTCAGAGAAGATACAGAGAGCGAAAGTACCGTGTAGGTGGCATGGCGTGGAGTTTGGTCGGGGGCATGGGGGAGCCTCCGGAGCGCATGAGGCTGTTAGGGAGTGCCGACAGGGGGAAGGGGGGGGGGGGGTCGTTTGCCCGCCGGCCTAGGGGTTACACCAGAGAGCATTTATCACGCAATCAACTGAAAGGGCGCAAGGTATTTCTCGTATTTTTCGGTTACAAAGTGCTGGCTTACGCAGCTTAAGGTGTGTTAAAATATATTCTTTGTTAAAAGCCTGTAAAAAATTAGCTTGCATTCATTTGCAAGCCCAGTGCGCGAAAAAAAATTAAAAGGTGTGGGGGCAGCAGAAAACGACACTGAAGGTGTTTACGACGTCCTCTTCTGTCGTTTCGTAATTCTCCCCCACCGTTTACTTAAAATGAATAAATACGTTCGAGGTTGTGATGGACCCTCTGGCAAATTCGTTGTCAAAGGGAGGTAACAAAATACACCGGGAGGAGACTTCTTCTACTGAGATCATCAGTGTCACATAACAAAACCTTCGAATAATCAAACACTGTACAGCCCACCTCGTGGAGACGCTATGCAAGTCAGCCGCGCGTTACGAAAACAAGAATAACACATTTCCCCATACTCCAGCGGTCGGTTTCAACTTCGACAGCAACGTTAAATCTATCCGTCTAGCACTGAGCTGAGAAATATAGCAATGCCGTTGTACCCCTGCTTTTTCGCGGTGTATTACGTACTCCCAAACAAACGCAGCCATTCCCACAGAACAAAATGGCGTGCTCTACGTAGCATGTGTGTCCAATCTACACGTGCCCCCCGAACAGCGTAATGTGCCGTGCACGAAAACTTTCAGCGCCGTGTTCAGCGCGATCATATATGTAGCCAACCACTGACGAGGGGGCCTCGCACGGGAATTGTATTATTTTCGTGCGGGCATTAAAAACCTTGACATGGTTGCGCCTGCAAAGCTAAAGCCACGCGGGCGGGCGGAAAATCCATTATGCGGCGCAATGTGGGCTCGCAGCGTATGGTTCGGCGTGGCTTCCATCAGCCCCGGCGGAGACAGCGGAGGTCGGCCGTTGGAAGACGCCCTGTGGACGCACCTCGGGAAGTCGGCTTGGGCGCTCTCGCCACGGAGGTTGCAAGTTTTATACAACCTCCTTGGCTCTCGCGGATACACCACGTGCGCGCACGGCGGTTCGTCAAAGGCACGCCACGGCGCCGCCGATCGGTGCCCGCCGACAGCATGCGGCGTCTAGCGAGAGCTTTTGACAGGGGACCTTTGCCCATGCGGGCGTGACGAGTTCTTTGCACGCAGCAGCAACTGCGGTCCTACCCAAGCGCAGGCACGTCGACATGCCCCCGCCACCCCCTCCCCCTCTCCCCAAAAAATGTGTACGCAAAAACATTAATTTCAACTGAAAGCCGATAAGTGTTTCCGCTGCGAGTAGCGTTATTGAGCTTCGCGCTAAAGTTGGTGCGGGTCATTTTTTTAGATTCTGCGTATTGTACCGTGTTAGGTGCAGACCGGAATAATTTGGACGATACTGCCTGGAGTTGTACTGCCCCGCAGAGCACGGCCTGAGTCGCTGGTTCGTGTTGCGCCGCTGGGCGCGGACAGCACATCACGTTCTTGATGCACGCTCTCCTCCCTTTTCTATAGTGTTTTAGTGATGCAGCTTAGCGATATGGAACGCTTTGCAGTCACGTGAATTCAGCCGCCGGCATCCGAGGCTGGCTTTTTTTCGCGCAGTGGGCTACTTAAATGCTTGCGCAATAAAAGAATCCGCCTCATCCGCTCTTTTCGCCGGCTGGCCACTTCCGCAGGAGAAACCCGGCTGTGCACGCGCGTGGTCGACGCCACTCCGCCCTGACCGCTTAACACCCACGTGCACACGCGCGACAGGGGCCCGCGAACGTCCCTATCGAACCCACTCTGCTCCCCATGTAGTGCCAGCACAACAGTGCTGCAAAGCCGCTGCGTAAACTTGCCTACGTTCCAGCTGACAGCACGAAAAAAAAAAAAACCGCAAAAAGAAACGGCGCATCACCTATGGGTGGTTTCCCTCCATAGCGCAGTTCTCTATGTGGTATCTCATATCCTTCAGCTTCCTCGCCACGATCGGTACCCCGAGAACACGTGAGAAGCCACGTAAACGTAGCTGAACGCAGCGCCAACTATCACTAAGGCGGGCACAGAACAGAAAGAGAAGAAAAAACGAGTCTCGGTATATTCGCCTCCAAGAGGGCGATGGAGTCGTGCCCAAGGCGTCGTTCCCTTTGCCGTGGGACCGACGAAGGAGAGAAAAAAGAGCGACCCATTTCAAGCTGGCTCCCGAGTAGTCAGCTGAAGTGGCGGCCGCTCCGCCCTACCACCGCGCCGTACTCCTCTCACCAGGGTCCACCCAAAGGCGGCTGGAAACGCGCAGGTCCCAATTTAGAACGAAGAAGACTCCCGCATCGAGCGTTCGATATGCTCATTTTCTCCGCAACACTTCCAAACGACCGAAAGTATGCGCGGGGCAGGCCATAAACAAGCGGGTCTCCAGCGTGGAACTTGCAGCGGGTACTTGGGCCCAGGGAGCAGCGTCAAGAAGCAGGCCAGGGGCGGTCGAGAGGCGAAAAAACGACGGGCAAAGCGTGTCACGAACACAAAGAGCGCGCGACGGCGGCACATCGTGAGCGAGCGCTATTACGTCGGCACACACATCCGCGCACGCTCCAGTGGCGGCCGCGCTTGATGCGGGTCGTCCAGGGACTTTCTGCTACGAGGGACAAGCGCGTCGCCGAAGCCCCCCGCGGGCCAAATTAGAAATGGCGCCGCTGGGAGTGCTAGGAAAGCCATCACGGTGGCTACACTCGGAGCGTCGCTCGAGGCGCGAAGCCGGGCCGCAGGGCAGGGGACAACGAGTGCTTGAAAGTGGAAAGTTTGCACAGCGAAGAATGTGCTGAGAAAAACCCGTGCGCACGCACGCACAACTTGAAGCCAACACTTAGGCGGTAGTGCACGTAAAGATTTAAGAACAGCTAAGCATTTTTAGTAAATTCAACGAGGAAGCCTGTCTGTCCGTATGTGTCTGCAAAGTTCGATGTGCCACACTTTAGCTGCATACGAAGTGCTATTGATAAAAGCCCCCAACAAGGCCTCTATATTCCCCTAGGAGCACTTATACTATACGTAAAAATTGTCTTCTAAGCAATACATCCGTGCATAGTGGTGCAGCCGACTACAAAGGGGCGCGGTGTGTAGCGCTCAACTGGGATACCGAGGGTTTAACGCAGTCTTGGGCAGTAATTAGTTACTAGTAACGCATTACGATAACTAGTTACTTATTTCAATAACTTTTAACTGTAACTAGCTAATTTTAAGTTAGAGCAACTTGTAACGGTAACACTGCTACTTTTTTACTGAGTAACTGTAGCAGAAAATACCGTTACAGTTACTTCCTTCTGACAGAAAACTATCCAATATCAACACTCGTTAAAGGCCGATGTACAGTCCGCGCTTTCTACTTTTCCTAACTTTTTTCTCTCCATCTTTTCCCTGTACGAAAAATGCCCCCCCCCCCATCCGCAATTTAGGAGAGGCGGTCGCTGCTAAGAGGCATGGATCTTGCCTACAGAAGACCGAGTTCGGAGGTCGGTCTTAGAGGTGGTGTCTAATACTTGCCTTCGCCTTGAACGATCAGAAACAAGCAAACAAACAAAACATCTGTAAATTAAACTCCGCAAAGAGGGAAACTCTCCGATGCCAACGTTGAGAAATAAGTCGTCCTAAGTTACAATTAGTTTTGCAAAACAAAATGAGGCACACACAACGGTTGTTGGTGTTGGGCTTGCACACTTTTAGGTTCCCTGGGTCTGGGTTTTAACACGTGCATTTTTTGCTACCCGCACGTTTACACTAAATGACTCTATCATTTGGTTTGTCATCTATTACTTAATTTCATCCAGTAATAGAAAAGTAAGGACGTAACTTTTTCATAGTAACTGTAACTGTAACACGTTGCTTTTAGAAATTCCGTAACTGTAACTGTAACAGAGTTACTGTTTTGGCTTAAGTAACTAACTGTAACAATGTTACTTTTTATTGGCAATGTGCCCATGACTGGTTTAATGGAGGTATTTTATACAACGTCGTTGGGTGTTCGTATTCTTGTATTACCTCTTATATTGCTACTGAAAAAAAAGAATGAATTCCAAGCAATGCATTTGTGTAAAGAAGTGAAGCCGGCTTTAAAAAGGTTCGGTGTACAGCGCCCCATGCGGATACGTGGAATTTCGGCAGGTATTAAAAAAAAAAAGGCGCTAGGGCTTGATATCAGACTTATATTGATTCTAAAAAAAAAAAGTCTCCCCAGCAACACATTTGTGCATAGTAGTAATGTATGCGTTTATCCGACAAGCACCTCACGAGTTTATTTTGCCAATTTCTGTAATGCGAAATCATTAGTTAACTCGGTAGGAAAGAGAGAGAAAATATGGTGCATCTATTTAGGCAGAGGCCTTTTGGCACAAAGGCACAGGACACCAATAATTCTTGGCTCCCTGCCAAAAGATTACGGGCGTCCTGGCTCGGAACATAACTGTCTATTTTGAATTCAACAACGAAACTCGTTCGGACTTAATGTGATTGCTAAGAACTTAATAAACATGCGTAAACACACTGTGCCCATGTTCTTGAAGCCATTGGAACCCAGAAAAGGGAGACCTCACGTGACACCCTCCCCCTTCTTTTTTCTATCAACTCAAGCCCAACAAAAAAGAGCAAAAAAAAAAAGAGCAAACATCTCCCCGTGTACTTCCCACTCAGCTCTACGACTACTGCGGAATATAATAGCATTTAGAGCCAAAGACATACCGACAAAACAGAGCTAGACGGGTCGGACAAAAGCGCAATACCCGGCAGAACAGGTTAGAAATGTTAAATTCCGCGGACAGCGTCGCTGCGACCATCCTCGCGCCACTATACATTGACGCCAATGAAATATAAGTCTGCCACCTAGGGGACAAAATTAAGAGATAATTAAAAAACACAAAAGCGCACATTCCCAGTACTCGGTTAGGGCGCCATTCGCAAGCAGCAGAAGAAACGGCTCAGACAGCAACTCCTTCCGGAAGGCAAGCCCGCGTGCGGCGAAGTGGCTGGCACCAGCGTGCCCACGGCAGCGAAGTGCCAGCCCCCCTGACAAAGGAGCGAGAGACCCGAGCGCACGCGGCCAGCTACGCTGTCATTACGCAACCACCAGACTTCAACCTGCTTCTTTCTCCTCGAGGGGGGATCTTGCATTTTTCTTTTCTCGGAGCCGCTGAAACCGGTTTGTAGGACAAACTAACCGTGCATTACAAAAGGCCGTCGCCGATGTATGTGTGCCTTTCCTTTCTTCGGCCTCAGCAACCAAGAAACAAACGCAGCAGCGCGCCCCGAATGTTGCCACGGCGAGACAGCAGCGAGCCCCTTTTTTGCTTCCCATTTCCTTTGAGTCGGCTCTCCACCTTGAAACATTATCTCACCATCTAGCTTTTTCTGCTCCACTAAGCCGCTCGGCATGGCGTTTACATTTCAGGCTGCCAAACGCTGTCAAGCAAGCCTCTGAAAGGCGTGTCTACTGAGAGTTGTTTAGACGGCATCGCTTGACTAAGTATATGCGTATCGTGCAACCGAACAAGCGTCGGTATCGTCCATTCAGAATGCACACAGGTCTTCAAGCCAAAAAGTGCGGGACAGTGAGATAAAAGAGGAGACATTTACGCTTTTAGGGACCCCGTGCCCCGGCAGACAATGTGCAGTTACCTTAGCAAGATCACGGTTATCTCGTCTGCAGTGCCGTCAACAGGTGACCAGCGTAGTAGTGCCACGGCTGGGAAATGGCGACGTGCACTTCTTTTTCCAGACTAGCTAAGGATCATTTCACACAAAAGCGGTTCGGACAGAGAACGCTACAGAAAGAAAGCTAAACCTATTTCAGTGCTTTCGGTACAGGACAGTGCCACGACATGCGCCTGCAGAAATTGGTACCATCACGCTGATACTACGAACCCCATGTCTGTATAGGTCTCATGGCGGTAATACCTCTCTTGACAACAGCTTCAGCATAGATGACTCCATTCCGGAAGGCAGTTTCTAGCTGCACGCTTCCAAACAAAAAGAGGTCAAGTATTCGAAGGAATGCACCCTGTGCGATTAGGCCACGCCTGCTGGACCCGGACAGGGTAACAGGCACTTGTGAAGTATAATGTGCACACAGGCTGGAACCTCTTTCGACGATCGCGTTGCAGGCAACCCGATGAGGTGCGACTGCGGCGCCCTGTGGCTGCGCGAGCTGCAGGCCGGGCCTCCCCCGCCGCACGTGCGCCTGCCCCCGTGCGCCAGTCCCGAGGCCTTTCGCGGCCGCTCGCTGGGATCCATCACGCCCGAGGCGCTCTGCTGGCACGGGAACCAGACGCGGCTGCTCGGGTACCGACTGCGGGGCTTCAGCGGGCACACGCTGCTCGCGCTCACCAGCCTCGACAACAGCCTCACCGTCACGTGGAGCGTCGCCGATACGGGTGAGCCGGACTCCTTTCTTTGCCACAACCGCGAGTCTGCCTGCGCTCAAAGTTGCCCTCTAGCATGAGCCACGGTCAAACCTGTCGCAATGCAGATCAGAAAGGAATGCACGAAACGAATCGCGAGGTTTCATACATTACACACTACCACCGAAGCGTCCAAACTTAGCAGGCGTCAAATATTAAAAAAAAAAAAAGTCGTACTTTGAACCTGTTCCAGGGTAATCTTTTCGCAAGGTACGCGCATCGTGGCATGTCTCCACGCTTTGACATTCCGCCGCGCACGGAAGGCTCGCAGAGAACTGTGCGACTCGGACAATTGTCGCCACACACGAAAAATCACGCGCGAAATACTCGGCGAGGTTGGGCTGAAACAAAGGCGCCCAAGGGACGGGTCAAGGGCCACGGTTTTACCCGCGAAGCACGCAGCAGCCGCCTGTGCAGGCCGGCGCTCGGCTTTCGCCACGCAGCTACCGCGCACGGGCCACGACGACTGGCCGCCACCCCTGCAGTTCAGCTAGCTAGCATCAGAAAACGAGGATGACACTCGGTGGCTGCACTTGTGCGCGTCGTTAAGAAGCACCGGCGCTCGCCCCTTCTCACGCTGGCCAGAGGAGAGGCGCAGCGGCAATTATGCGGCCCCGAGAGGCACGCCAAGTGGGCCGGGACAATGCAATGTGGAGCGCAGCCAAGGGCGCGCGCGTGCTCTCTCTCATTAGCGGGGTTCCGATCGACGCCCAGCACGCGCGGGGTTGTCATCCCAATTTCGAACGGCGAGGGGCCCAGATTGCAGCAGCCATCGATCATGGGCGCTGTGTAGGCATGCCCGCTCGATTATGGGTCACTGCAGAAGTGAGCCTGCCCGCTCTGTCCCTAATATCGTTCAACGAGCCAACGCGCGAGCTCTGCAGAATGAGGGCCCAACAGCACAGAGCCCGATATATCACACAGGCATGCACCATATGTTCTTCGTGGGGTGTTTCTCTTATAATTTGGCAGTTAATGCGCTGCAGAGGAGACCGTGGGGTGCAATTTAGACCAGCTATGGTTAACGTGCGCGTTTCAGTTGAGAGCGCACTAAACGTGGCGACGTGAATACTGAGCGTGCAATGAAGAATGCGGATAGATTAGCGCGACCTGAGGATCCCTCGTACACGCGCGGTGTATTTATTACAGGACGCTATCCGTCGTAATGTGCGTCTGCGTCCGTATATGTTTGTGAACCAATCAATGGACCACCAGGGTAACAGAACGTGCCGACAGACGGGACCAGAAGTAGAAGAAAACCGATAACTCGATGGAGGGAAGATATAACCAAATTCGGCGGCAAAGAAAGGATTCGTAGAGCGCAGGATAGGAGCCGTTGGCAATCCATGAGGGGAGCCTAAGGCCTGCAGGGGACATAAAAAGGCTGATTATGATGATGACCGCGATATATGTATGCATGTACACACACACGCACGCGTGTGTGTAACATTGCCACCGCATCCCTACGTGCGTAAGTCAGCGACATCTGGAACAATAGAATTCAAAACGTGCAAGCAGAGCAAAAGACGTGGACAATTATGCTCGGTAGTTCGTGTAGCGTAAACTGCTCGTACGAGACCGAAAAAGCGAGAATCCCACCGACGACCTTTCACACCTTATGTGACACGATGGCTTTAGTCACTGCAATAAGCTCTATATGGTCCGACAGCTTCACCGAGTATCGTATACCCCGGAAGGAAGAACTCCTTAGAAAATTACGAAACTGACCATTTGTAGTGAACGCGGGGAAATGAAGCCAGCAGCGTTCGTAACAATGGCAAACAATGACGGGACACGAGCGAGCACAATATTCAAACACTCGAGAGCACGCTGTCATTAAAATTACTGGCATAAAAAATAAGTACGATTTCTGAGATCACTAAGGCGGGATACTAAGTTTCCCTCAGAGACTTATTATTATTTTTTGGTAATCAAAGTATAATTTTCTTTTCTCTCGTGAAAGTCTCAGAAAAAAAAGTATAGAATACATTAGTACCAAAAGGAATGGCAAAGAAGAAGCAAGGCCATGTATATGAGCCAGCAAGATAACAGAAGTTGGGTTCAGACGAAAGAAAGTGACAAAAAAAAATCGGTTGCTCCACGCACGGAGCGAGAAGTAAGGTTGACCATCCCAGGCTTTCCCGATAGTTTTTCAAGCCCGAACTGCAGCTTAATTGTTGCCCATTTCTCCTTTTAGCACCGCACTTTGTTATTTTGTTCTACTTGTTTGTTTTCCAATATTTGAAGTGTTAAAACGTTCTGATGAAAGCCCCTCTGGGCGAGTGTGGTGACTTGACACGCTCTTTTTTGCTGCGTTCGTCCAGGTTTGCGGTGGACGCTGCTGTACCGGAAGGAGACAAGCAGCCCCTACTCCATGACCATCCACCCACGAGGAAGGGAAGGCACGCACACGTCGGGCGACGATGCCGTCTTCACAGACGTCATCAGCGGTTTGGAGCCGGACACCGCATACGTCGTGTGCGTGGGCATAGAGCAGAAGCCCCCAGCGGTGCCGTACCTCATGGACCCCAAGAGGTGCAAGACGGGCCGCACGAGGCGCCACACGCAGCCTGCCACCCAGCTGACCACGTCGGTGGTCACGGTCAACCTGCAGGTCACGTCGCCGCCTCCACAACAAAAGAAGGCCCGGACAATCCTGCTCTCTATGAAGTCCTCGGCCAGGTCCGTAACTCTGCGCTGGAAAGTGGCCGCCGTGCAGAAAGTCTCCAAGCGCTCCGTGCTCGCCAAGGTAACTGAAGAACAAGTCCTGCCCCGCGAATGGATCATCCTAGTCAGGAAGTTTGGAAGTCACAACTTCACGGAAATTCAAATATCCGACAGCAACGGCGACGGCAAATACAACAGCACGTACTCTTATACTGTGTCCGATCTGGACTCCTCGACGGCTTACGACCTCTGCCTAATAGCTATGGACTCCGTGCTTGAGGACAACTTGACCGAAGTGCCTGGCTACACAAAACAGGTGCCTAACCATCTTCTGTCTGTCGCGAAGCCGGACGACAATCGGCTGACAATGACATGCAAGGAAACGCTGACAGAGTCTGCCGATGAGTCCATTCCAATAAAGACTATAGCTGTAGTGACCACCGTCTCAACAACCACCACCGCCGTTGTAGTGGCCCTCATCTGCTGCTGCTTTCCGCGAAAGGTATTTGGAAACTGCTTTCAGAAGGTGAAAAATAAACTGAAGCCCGTTGATGCCATGCACCGGGGAACGCCGGAGAAAGATAACTCTTACCACAGCAGTGACAATTCTGTCAAGTTGCTCGTGCCGGCGCACAACGCTGCTTACGAAGACACAGAACCCATGGTGAATTCCCGCTGCCAGACCTGCAGCAGTTCCGTTAGATCAAGACCCAGGAGCCTACCAGAGACGCCGCAGACGCCGCCCCTACCCCGCGCACTGCCTCCTCCGCCCCCTCCGGCGCCCCCGCCGCCGCCGCCGCCACCCCCACCACCGTCGTCGGTGAAGAAAACCGCCAATTTGCACTATTCACCCTGGGAGGACCTAACACTGGCCCGCAAGCCACCCCGGCGGGTGAAGTCCGAACACTTCGCGAATTCAATGCAGCCAAGACAGGCGACGTCTCCGGATGCCAACTATTTATCCTTGACGAAGAGTCACTCGACCAACGAAGACGGAGCCTACATGACGCCGACTAAGGCGTTCGCATGGGGACAGGGCTACCTGAACGCGAGCTGCATGCAGTACCTCGACGGGAAGAAGGTGCAGGTGTACTCGCACGGCTCCAAGACGCTGCCCAAGAGCTGCCTGCGCTCCTCGTCCAGGAAGCGGCGCGCAAAGGCGAACAACTTCTTCCAGAGCAGGTACAGCCCTTCGGCGAAGAAAAAGGAGACGCCGCCACCCCTGCCAAGGTCGTCGACCACGCCCAGAAGAGGAACAATAGGCCGGTCCAGCCAGAGGCTCAGCTTCCGGACCTTCGGAAAGGGCTGCCGCGACGAAGGCGAGACCAAGACGAGCCAGACCCTGCCGCGGCCCAAGACCGATTCGTCAGCGCTGCTGGGCCCCGCGCCCGGCGCCAGCGTCAGGTCTTCGAGCAGCCGGGCAGGCACCGCCAGCGACTGCGAGGTCTTCATCGAGCATGTCTAGCCGACCTCGTCGGGACATTTGCTCCGAGACAATGGAGCGATTCGCCAACGTACACGCCGCAGCAAAACAATGAGCTCGGCGCGAATCACGCAGGCTCGAAGGGCATAAACGGGAGCAGCGGTGGCCCACCTTGTCCAGCGCCGGACAAGCGAGTGAGTTCAGTGAACTTGTGCGCGGGCGCAGGCGCGGCTACGGCGGAGCTCCCCGGGCGACCCCCGGCCCAGCCTGGTCGGGGGTAGCACGAACAAGACGGGTTAGTGAAGGTGTTGTGCGAGTGTCTGCCTCACGGACATATACTGCGCGCGACCGCTTCACACTGACGGCTTTGCACGCCCATCTCAGTGCACTGAGACAGTAGTTTTGAAATGAATAAAATTCACGTTTTTCGAAAGCGTTGAGCTGTGTGAAAAATCAGCAGCTACAGGCCTAAAAGCCTTTGCCTTACGTCAAGATTACTAGGCTGTGCTAGCCGAGTTGCGGTGCTGATTCTCAGGTAAGCGCTAGTTCAAAACGTACTCGAATCTTACCAATGTTTAAAGACTTAAAACTTTTACAGTTCAGTGGCAATTAAACCACGGCTCGTGTGCCTCACCAAGTTTCTTGTGTGGCTTACACCTGTGCTGCATGATGAACGTATGCCACGAAGGTATTATCGTGATCACACTTCGAGGAGGCGCGTGGCGCAGAAATACGCTTTAAATATGGTTTAAAAAACTTGCGCAATTGTGAAGTTACGTGCTCAAGAATATTTGAGCCGAAAACCACTTTTTCATGAACAGCTAGAAGCTCACAATACTGTACAAAATTGAACACCCCTTCTCTGCATTTCATTTGAATCTCCCCAATCTTTCGCACGCAAAAACAATTTCTACTGTAGGTCAGATTTTTTTCGCGAACTTCCTTTACCACGGTGCCAACGATGTTCCATGAAGCGATATCAACAACTATGTGTAAGGACCCCAACGCGCCACCACAGCGCGACTTTCAAGGAAAGATAAGGAAGAAATTTACACCGGACCTGCAGTGATGAGGCGATCATGAAACAAAGCAGCCACTTGCTGCGCGTATTGATGGGCCGACCAATTTCCGAGGGGAATGCCAACACCCCGCGCCCGTTTTAGAATTCCTTGGCGTCGGCTGGATGAGCAAGCGTGCACGGCCGCGTGACGCAACATTTCGCGCTGTCTGGTCCCGCGAACTGCGCTCCTCTCCCAGCCGCATCAGTACTATCAGGGCGCAAGGGGGAAGGTTGATGATGATGATGATGTTAGGTTTTCTTGGCGCAAGGGCATCAAGGCCAAAGAGCGCCAGTACTATGGTGAGGATTATTCAAGTGAGAATATATAGTACAGAATATATAATAAAAGGTATCTCAGATTTCTGTTAAAAAAAAATGGTGGAGAGGGCCAAGTAAAAACATTTGACACTATGACAGACATTTTCTACGTGCACCCCTTGCCACCGTCTTTGCGGTAGCAATGAGTGGCCCTACAGGGTTCTAGCGTGCGATGGTGGCTCGGCTCACGGGTGATACGACACATACCTTAAAAAATCTACGTCTGAGAGGTACTTAAAAACACGGTTAGTAGAGAAAAGTGGCTCGTCTGATAAAAACAGCAATGGGTGTTGAGGGATCATGCGTGTGTACAATTCTGGAAAATGAAGCTTTCTTTGCGGTTCAAGTAGTTTGCATTCTACCAGTACATGAATGACTGATAGCGACTCTCCACACCTCAAGCAGCGTGGCTGTTCTGTTCCTTTCAATAGGTACGTATGTGTAGCATGGGTATGGCCTACGCGCAGTCTACAGAGAGTAACCTCTGTGATCCTGTCTCGTTTCTCACAGATCGATCTACCTAACTTGGGTTTTACCATGTGCAATTTGTTTGCTGTTTGCCCATTCCAATCTTCCTGCCATTGGTCGCGCAGCCTCTTACGTACGTACGCTTTAAGATCCTCGTACGGGACGCTTTGAATATCTAGGTCACTCCGAAGAGCTGCAGTTACAGCATTCCTGTCTGCTTGCTCATTTCCGGCTATGCCGCAGTGACCTGGGACCCAACAGACAGTGATTTCAAGTTTTTGTTTGTGGGCTGAGCACAGTAGTTTTAGCAATTGATTAAAGACTGGATTTTTTTGTAACTTTCCTGACGCTAAAGCCTGCACAGCACTTTGAGAATCAGTGAAAATCACTGACTTTTGGACATTGTTCTCAATAATATATTCTACAGCCAATACAAGGCCGTGTGTTTCAGCAGTGAATATAGATGTGGCTTCAGGCATAGTCTTTGACGTGGAAAAGTTTGGACCATGTGCAGCACATGATACTGCACCAGCTGACTTGGAAGCATCTGTGTAGAACTCAGACGCTCTGTACTTGTTCTGCAAAAACAAAAAATGCTGCATAATTAATTCCTTTGGAGCGGTTCTTTTGTCAATCTTCATAAAAGAGAGATCATAAGAGATAGGGCAGAGATCCCATGGAGGGAATAAGTCAGCAAAGCTGGTTTTCTGAGCGTCAGTGAAGGATATTCCCAGGCCTGCGGCCAGTGCCCTCACCGACAGAAGGAATGGCTCAGCCATGGCAGGTCGCTTTTCAAAAAGCTTGATTGCCTGGTTACCTAGAGTGCTGTTCGGGTGTCCGGTCAAGGATGTCACTTTTAGAGCATAATTCAACCCAGTGTACTTCCGCTGTGTTTCAAGAGACCACTGATTGGCTTCCACATACAGGCTTAAAACAGGGCTTGTTCGGAAAGCGCCTGTAGCCAGACGAAGGCCAAGATGGTAGACAGGGTCTAACATCTTTAGTGCTGTTCTCGCGGCAGATTGATAAACAAGACACCCGTAGTCGATGCGGGATCTCACAAGGCTATTGAATAAGGCCAATAGGCACTTTGTGTCAGTACCCCAAGACTGGTGTGAGAGGACTTTCAGGATCCTGACTGTATCCAAACATTTAACTTTAAGGCGTTTGAGGTGTGCAATGAATGAAAGTTTGTCATCAAGCACAACCCCAAGGAACTTGTGCTCCTTTTTTACTGCTATGGGTGTTTCATTGAGTTTAATAACAGGATCTGGGCGGATACCACGCTTCCTAGAGAAGACCACACACGTGCTTTTTTCTGGGTTAAAACAGAAGCCATTCTCATCTGCCCATTTTGTAAGTTTGTTTGCAGCTAGTTGGATTTGCCTCTCACAAATGGACATATTACATGATTTAAACGCAATGTGCACATCATCAACATATAGCGAGTACGATATGGAGCGAGGCAGTGCAGTTCCTAAGGAATTCATTTTAACAATAAAAAGGGTGCAGCTGAGCACACCACCCTGCGGCACTCCATTTTCTTGGACGAACATCTTCGAAAGGACATTTCCAACCCTAACCTGAAAGGTGCGCTCCGAAAGGTAATCTTTCAAACTGTTCAGCATGTTTCCACAAACTCCAAGGCGGCGCAGATCGCAAAAAATACCGTAACGCCAGGCTGTGTCGTAAGCTTTCTGGAGGTCAAAGAAAACTGATAAACAATGCTGCTTATGAACAAATGCATCCCTGATGTAGGATTCAATAGCCACTAGGTGGTCTGCTGTCGATCTACCAGAGCGAAAACCCGCCTGGCGATTGTCTATAATACCATGGTACTCAAGAAAATAGATAAGGCGACGGTTAATCATTTTTTCGAAGACCTTGCATAAGCAACTGGTTAAAGCGACCGGTCTGAAACTAGTGGCAAGTGATGGATTTTTCCCCTCCTTTAGAATCGGTACCACAATAGCTTCTTTCCACACTTTTGGAAATTGCCCTGCTCGCCAGATCTTGTTAAACAACAGTAAGAGCGCTTCTAGCGTGTCGTCGTGCAGGTGCTTAATCATGGTGTACGTTATTCGGTCTCGACCTGGTGATGATTTACCACAAGTAGTGAGTGCCACTTTAAGCTCCTGCATAGTGAAGGGGCAATTATACCCTACCTCAGACTGCCGTTTGTTACGTACAATCTTCCGTTCCTCTGCATTCTTGTGTCTCAGGAAGTTATTTGAATAGTGAGCTGAGCTTGATACATACTCAAAATGCTTGCCTAGGGCATTCGCTTGGTCTTGTAAAGTGTCTCCACTTGTGCTGACCAAAGGGTACGTAAGAGTGTTACTTCCTCGGAGTGCTTTAATTCTCCTCCATACTTTCCGCGTGTCAGTATATGATGTGATTGATGACACAAAACGATTCCAGCTTTCTTTTTTCGCAATACGCCGAATCAGTCTGCCATTGGCCGTTGCCCGCTTGAAAAGTACCAAGTTTTCAGTCGTTGGGCACCTACGCAAGACACCCCATGCCTTATTCTGTTCCTTACGGGCCTGCCTGCAATCATCATTCCACCAAGGTTTTGGCTTAGCAACCCTACTAGAAGAAGTCTGGGGGATGGACTTTAGCGCAGCTTCAATTATATGGGTGGTCAGAGTCTCAGCAGCTTCATCAATACCAAGGTTGTCTATAAGTGTATAGTGACACTCAGAGAGCTCTTTGAAATTTTTCCAGTCTGCGGCCTCCTCCTTGAACTTTTGTGGGCATGGAGTGTTGTCTTGTTTATTGTCTACAAGCTTGAGGCTTACTGGAAAGTGGTCACTTCCGTACAGGTTATTAATGACCTTCCACTGGAGTGCAGGAAACAGAACTGGAGAGGCTATGGCGAGATCTATGCAGGAGTACGTGGCATGTGTTGTGTTATAATATGTTGGGTCTTTCTTGTTAAGTATGCATGCTCCAGATGATAGCAGAAACTTTTCAACGAGGCGTCCTCTAGCATCCGTGCGTGCAGAACCCCAGAGTGGGTGGTGAGCATTACAATCCCCAACTAGTATAGATACGGCTCTGGCAGCTGATCAACTAATGTTTCAAACTCCATACTGGAGAACCCGTGGTCTGGAGGTATGTACAGTGAGCATACTGTTACCAGTTTATAAAAGATAATGGCTCGTATGGCTACAGCCTCTAAACTGGTCTGTAGCGGTAAGAACTGGCATGCCACTGATTTTTGCACGATAATTGCAACTCCTCCAGAGGGATGCATGCAGCCATCCCTGTCTTTCCTAAATACAGAGTAGTTCTTTAAGAAGTTAGTTTGGTTCGTCCTCAAGTGTGTCTCCTGGAGACACATAATACTTATTTGGTGTTGTGACAGCAATTCATAGATATCATCCAAGTTTTTTCAGGAGGCCTCTGCAGTTCCATTGGACTACATTATCAGTTACCATCAGCTTATGCTGAACAAGGATTAAGGAAGTGCCATGCTGTCACCCTCCCAGGCTCAAGACACCTTCCCAGGAGCCGTGACCCTAGGTGTCTTTTGCTTTGAACGGTCGAGCGATGTGCCGCGCCCTATCGGCGTACCGCGCAACGGAGGGCTTGGCGTTGTGTCCATGGCTTCTTGCGAAGCCACGTCAGCAGGTCTAGGCTGGCTGGTTGCGGCAGTCTGCCTCTCAGCAGGGACCGGCACTGCAGTGCCAGCAAGGGGCCTAGCGTTGGCCTCAAGGGGTGCTGGGGCAGCCCTTGACGCTTCTTTTGTGGCATGTGCAGTGGCCTTAGCCACCGGCACTGAGGGGGCTTGGGGTGTCCCTTGGGGCCTCACTGGGAGGGTTCCAAGGGGAACTCGAACCGAGTGTAGCGCCGCCCCCCGTCGCGCTACATCGGCAAAGCTAGTGTGTGTCAGGAACAGTCTCTGTCGTGCTTCCCTAAAGGTAATGTTTTCCTTATACTTCAGAGCAATTATTTCTTTTTGCGGGGCGCGAGTACGCGGCGTGCTCTCCCATGCAGTTTACACAGTGGAGTGGAGCTTCACAGGTGTCAGACGAGTGGTCGGGGAGGCTACATTTTGGACATGCTGCCTTGCCTCGGCAGCTCAATGAACCATGGCCAAATCTTTGGCATTTATAGCAGCGTCGGGGGTTTGGAATATACAAACGCACAGGGATTTTAACGTAGCCTGCCTCGACAGACTCGGGCAGTACACTGGTCGAGAATGTGAGGATTACATGCTTGGTCGAAATTTCCTTCCCATCTCTACGTATTTTGATTCGTTGAACATTCACAACATTCTGGCCCTCGAACCCTTCCAGGAGTTCTTGCTCAGACAAGTTCAGAAAGTCTTCATCAGAGATAACACCTCTGGTAGTGTTCATGGATCGGTGGGGACTGATGCTCACAGGATTGTCGCCAACAGTGGTTATTTTCGTCAACTTGGCACACTGAGCTGCATCTTGTACTTCTAGGAGAAGGTCACCGCTTCCCAACTTGCTTACTTTATAACCGCCGCCTAGCTCATTCGTTAGAACTTTGGCTACCAAGAATGGTGACAGACGTCTCATTGACAAGCCTTCTTTTTCACAGTGCATGACGTGGAACTTTAGAAAATTTTCTGACTTTTTAGGAGTGAAAAACTGCTGGACTGCTTCGTTGCGTACCCGTTTTGGAGGACGATCATGGGATGCAGAAAATCTTGTTGCCATAACAAGTGAAATCAATTCAACAGCTATGCTGGCCGCCCACCACCGAGCCCAACCTGGGAACGCGCTAGATGCGCGTTAGCCATACATAGCTGCTATAACCCTGTTTAAGTCCTCAAGGTTGATTCCTTACCCAGGGTTAACCCTCGCCGCCTGGAAATGTGTGGAAATGAGGAAAAGAAGAGATGACAGGATAGGGGTAGAAAAGAAGACAGGAAGGTGAAAGAGCTGAGAGGGAGGCAGGAAAAGGCGACTGGCTGGTTCCCCCCGGGCGGGTCAGACCGGGGGCACCGTCTGCGAGAACCAGGGGCCAAAGTGGTGTGTTGCCTCTACCGGGGGGCCATGAAGGTCCAAAACAACCCCGGCTTTGGCTCAGCCACCAGGATTCCCTTTTCCCCGGACACGGCTCAGCCACGCACAGCCGGGGCGTGGGTGGGTCCAACCCACGTGTGCTCGGGTCCGTGGTGTTGCAAGTCACCAAGTGCCTACGGCAGTAGGCACCCCTGCGGAGCTCGGGACCGTGGTGGCGCTACTCACCAAAACACCTTGAGTACACAAGGTGCCCCCTGCGGGGCGCAAGGGGGAAGGACGACGGCCGCTTCGACGTTGTCCAGATTGGCGGACATTACTGGCTTTGTTAGAAAGTGGCCCTGGTCGCAAACCGTTTTCTTGCAGACGATATATTCGCCACTGAAAACCTCATAGCACCGCTGCAGCTGCGACGTAATATGATGAAGAGGTGCTGTAAGGAGCATGAGAAGGCCAATCTCGATGAGATGGCAGCGCATGCGCGCCCATCTCCTGTGCACGCTGGCCTCATGCATACGAAGCAGGCAGGCACGCAACCAGAGGAGGCCTTGGCACCCGTGATAACACAGGCGCCATGATCATAAGACATAAAATGAACAGCTACGCTCAAGCGGGATGACGCACGATGGGGAGGCCATGCCACATTTTTTTTGGAAGCTCGCTTACGGCAGCGAAAGTTCTCCTACTGATGAAATCAGTCAAACAAGGGGAGCTGATAATGACGCTAAACCATCAATACTACTAACGATACCATTGATTTGATTGTATGGTTAAACGCGCCGACGCAAGGCCGGGGATGAGGCGCGCTGTAGTGGAGGGGTCCGGATTAATTTTGACCACCTGGGGATCTTTAACGTGTGCCGAAATCTCGAACACACGGGCGTTTCGCTTTTGGCGTCCATCAGAAAAGCGGCCGCCGCGGCGGGAATTGAACCCGCGTCCTCGTGCTCAGCAGCACAACGCCTTAGCCAACGCGGCGGGTACTACCGATACTATAAAACATCAGGTTCACAATTGAGCTATATCGATGGTACCTTACCTTGATAACCATACCGTACCTCGATAGTACATTACAATGGAACTCCCAGTTACTGGTATTGACATTCAAATATTGCAGAACTATTAATACAGCAGTAGCAATCGTTGGCTTCAGCGAAATTATTAAAAAAAAAAAAAAAAAAAAAACTCTCCAGAGTTACATACATTAAAGTTACCAATATTAATTTCGATAGGCAGCGAAGAACGTCAAGGGACATGTCATGAAATCTCATCTCGTAGGAACGCTAAATGAAAAAAAAAAAAAAAAAAACACATTCGCATTTCTTTTGAGCAGTATTCTGAGAGCGATTGAACAGTCGAAAAAAAAAAAGATAAAATTGTTGTCCTAGAAAGAGGGGATTGTCGCATGTGTAAGCATTCTTTCCAGAAGCTCTGTTACAAACCGAGCTCCTTTAAATTCGGCTTTCCCAAACACGTTTCGCGTTTGGGAAGAAATGTTTCCAGGGGCAATACAAGCCTCGTATCCCTTTAAAAGCGCTTTATTAATCAACGAAACTGTGACGATCACTCTTACACGGCAGGCAGATTTGTGCGTGGGGTCACCAATACATGTTTCCGCATTAAAATGATCCCTAGTGGATTGATTCTTCACCAATTACTTTGGTAGGCTGTCAATCTTTGACTGCTTTTAGACAACTCCCAAGTAGTCAGGGTATTGCTCCAATAAAGTTAAACGCAAGTTATGCGCAGCAACATGAGTGTTGCCATGAATATAAGGCAGAAGAGCAATTACCGACATTGAGCGCACTCATCCCTGAATACATACTACTTCAACAAGCGAAATCCCTGTGCAAGCATATCGGTGAAACAAGTTGAGAGAATAAAAGAAAAGCATTCGCCTGTTCGCAAGCACGCACACAATTTCTCATAGAGAAAGTTCTCACTATTTATAGTTGACCATTTATGCATTATACTGAGTCGTTTCGCATAATCTTCCAGAACATTTCCCCCACCCCACCTTACTATTTGAAGCCTAAGCCCACACCTGAACCCACATTTCCAAGAACCGGGCAGGCATGTGAGGAAGAGGAAGGAGAGGGGGTCCGGTGCAAGTGCAATTCTATCCACTCGTAAGGAAATATACAGAGTGGGTCCACGCTCCAAGACGGGGAGCAAGTAAGCTGTAGCAGAACTACGGTTAATTGTATCACCAGCTAACTGCGGTAAGGCTAGCCGTGGTACTATCGATGACGCACAATAAACAGTTAAAACCATTGAATGTAACGATAGTTTTGCAACACTGGGGTGTGCAAATTGGGCACGCCCAGAAATGATAACTAGACCAGGGGTCTCAAACGCGCGGCCCGCGGAACTTTCGACTGAGGTCCGTCCCGCTCATGAGCGCCTTCGGCCTTTGACCCTCCGCTTTATTAAAACATGGTACGACTGCAAACTCGTCCAGGGGAACAAAAAATGCATACAGCCGCCGCTGGCATGCGGCTTCCCAAGCAGTGCTTTGTGCTACAGAGGAACCACCATACATCAATATTTATATTGTTAGTTTTTTCCGTTCTGGATAAATACCCTTTGCATTTTATCAAATATAATGAACCCAATCGGCCGCACAAAAAATCGAAAAGACCACAAAATTTAGGAATGCTAGTTTTTACCGAAAATAAATTTGCGTAAAGTGCACTGCTGAAGCAATCGTGGCCTTCACCCCCCCCCCCCCCCCCCAAAAAAAAAAAAAAGTGCAGAGCCGCAGGTTTCAGCCGAAAAAAACAAAACAGGGTAAGGTGTCTGCTGCTGCTGTCCTCTGGTTTGTTCCTACAGGATGCAATGCATGCTGGACGACCGCTATTGATGGGAGCGTAGCTAAACCACAGCCCCAAGTTACACCACAAACTTTGCGGCGGAAGTTGTGCTGTAAAGCAATCTTCTTTTTACATCATAAAGCAGGAGCTTCACGCCGTGCATGCAGACCGCGAAACGTTCCATGGTCGTTTCTAGGTGATTCGCATATCTGCGTCCTTTATGCGCTCCTGATAAAGCGCATATGAAATAACAGCAGACTACCACAGCATAGATAGAAGGATACTGTGGTCGAAATTGTCCTTCCAATCGAAGACGTACAACATTTAAAGCAGAAAAAAATACTAAATACCTAGGGCAGGCGGTGCGACTTAAAGTTCGAGGTATGATTAGCGCTACATATTCTAAATTTCTCCTGTGCTCGGCGACAAACACTTTCGCTTTTCCGCCATTCGCGGTAAAAAATCTCTTCCCTAAAACAAATTTTATTACCCTTCATTTTGGCACGCTCTGTTGCGATGACTCAGTTTAAAGATTATTATTATTAAAAAAACAAAAACGACGCTGTACGATACGGAACAAGAGGTAGCGATATCCCGTTTCCCGTTGAGTGAGTTTGAAACACGTAGTTTTTTCTAATGGGAAAAAAAAAAAAAAAAAGCCCGCGTGTGGGAATTGCGAAGCACGTTAACTATCCCTACATGGTCTAAATTGATCTGTAGCCCTCCACTACAGCGCTCCTGATAGCCTGGCTGCAGCAGGGGTTTATGCAGAATTTCGATTTTGGGGGGGGGGGGGGGGGGGGGGGGTGTCGGTGGGATGTTTGGGGGGGTGTTGTATAAATCCCTAGGCAGGGTGCTTGTGGTTGCGGAATCTTTTTGGGGGGGTGTTCTTCTGGGGGGGGGGGGGGTGTTGGGGGGGTGTGTATAAATCCCTGCTGCAGTATGGGTACGTAAAACCATATTTGAGCTTCGAGTTTTAATATATATCAAAGAAATCACATTAAAACTGCCACATTCCCACAAAATTACCTCTTTTTGCTTCAAAATGTTTGTAACACGTTCGTCGAGATTCGCAAACGGCCGTCATTTGCCCATCCCGTGACCTTCGCTCAAAGCAAACCTTTACATGCTTTTTTTTAAATTTTATATATTCTTCGCCCTTCAGAACTACGGCCACGCGTTGACAGCCTATTGAGTGGGCTGACAGTTTGACGAACAGAATTTAATAATCATACAATAAATAAACATTTCGTCTTCAACTGGTTCACCGACACCTGGCGAAGTACTCACGGCTCTGCCAAATCACGTCAATTTGTAAATAATAGAACATAGCAGCACGCGACAGAACCGGTAACAGCCGTATTACGCGTATACGGCATGTGCATCATTTCAACGTGCATGTTTTAACTACGGGCAAATCAACGACGTCCTTTCTTCCATTCCTTTTGCCCCTACTTCACACCAAGGGTTAGATTGCGCATCATAATTAGAATAAGTAATTTATTAAAGCAACAATACGGTTATTACGGGCCCCAGCCGCAATGAAGACTCAACGTCACGGATGAAACCTTATTTTCCGCATGTCCAACCCCGACAGGCTCAACAACTGCATCTCGCCCGACAGCGTGCGCCCCCACACGACTGCCGAAAGAAACGGGGCCGGCGTAAGTTAAGGTTACCTTTCTCAGCGGCAGGAGGCGCCACCGACATGCCAAAACCAGGCCGTTCGGTTTTTCTCTTATCTTTTTTTGCTCCGTCAAGACACGGAGGAAGAGAAAAAGGAGGCTGCTGATAGATTATATTAGTCTGCTACTTTACGGAAGATTACAGCAGCCTACTTTTACTACACGCTTAGGGCGACCGCGGCAGCGATTCATGAATGTCTCGAGTTTATTAGGTTTACTAAATCGTATTCAGCGCTAAGTAACGCCAGAAAACGTTCCACATTACACGGGAACTCAAGATTCGCGGTCGACATGAAGTCTCATTTTCAAATTTTGTTCCGGTTTACAGAAACGCGGTTTCTGCACTCGTGATGTTACTGGGGAAAACGTAGCAGGTTTAAACAGGCCGTCCTGCACAATGATAGCGCTGTTCCAGAGACGAAAGTGCGGGCGCGGCCGCTCGATGGGTCATCGAACGGCAGTGGGAACGTACAGCGGGACGGGAGCGCGTGGCCGCCGGTACTATCAGAGCAGCCTACCGTGCCCAGCGCAAAACATCACGCATGCGCTGTGCGTGCCGAGCGAGACTATGCTTTCAGCGTGCGCACTGCGTCATCGGAGCGTCTGCGCGTCGTCTGCTACGTTTATCGCGCGTGTAGCGGTGGAGCTATCAGCCACTGTATGAATGAGGGGAAACTAGAACCCACATGAAAAATGTTTCCGTGTGAGCTGTAATTCGTTCTTTAGCTCCAATACAATGGTTTCGGTACAGCAGCGTAATTCGCCCACTTGTTTCAAACAGGCTCAATCAAAAGACCACGCAGATTTTAACAGCACTTTATTTTTGCAAGTGCTTACAAAAAGTCTTTTAAATGCACATAGAAATTCATGGCTTCGAAGGTGGTCACTCAAAGGGGGCGCAGGCGCTACGACCTTCATTCAATATACGGGAGAAAGCTATCATCCTTTACCTTTTTATATTTGGGCGTTTTCATGCAAGAATCCAGGAATCGCGGATCAAAGCAAGGTACCATTAGCAGACGAGACGCAACATAGCAGACGACGAGCAGACGCTCCGATGACGCAATGCGCGCGTTGAAAGCAATATGTCTCGGCCCGCACAGCGCATGCGTGATGGTTCGCGCTGGGCACGCTGGGCTGCTTTGATAGTATCGGCGGCCACGCGCTCCCGTGTTCACCCTTAGCGAGATCACCACTGTACGTTCCCACTGCCACATACGGTGCACGGCGAACCCCTCGTGAGCGTCCGAGGAGCAGCGCGCATGCGACGCGCATGGACTCGGAGCACAAGGTGTTCCGCCGTACAGCACGCCAACACTGTTGAAAAGCAGACCTGCAGGAGTTAAACATTTTAATTTAAACACGAGATGGCCGCCCCGATCTACTTGTCGCCCCACTCTGCGCCGATTACAGATTTTATTTCTTAAAGACATAAATGAAACCCTTCAGGATATGTGAAAGGCTAACACAAAAACTTCTGCACCATTGACGTGGTTTTAGAATAAGGACATAATGAAATTATGTTGCGCATCTATACCTCTACCTTTTTATTTACTGGGAAATATTACTTTCAGGTAAGCTAACACACGACCCATTATAATACATTCTGTATAGTTTGTAGCCATATTTCCGTCCATAAAAAAATATAAAAAATTCCGTTTACTACCTTGCCTACGATATGAGAGCTACCAGTCTAACCATTCCCCTGTGGAAGGCAATGAACTTTCGCTTATCGAAATAGTTTTAAATTATAAAAGGACCGGCCGACAACTTGAAAACTGGTGAGCTCACCGCACGCCAAATGCGGCACAGGTGTGCGTAAGTGATTTTATAGGCAACGCATGTCGGCCACAGAGTGTCCCTCATCAGCGGACGTCGTGAGGACATCGTAAACATTATGAGCACGCTTGCACCAATCCGAACTCCACGCTGACTGTTGCATGGGATTAAGTTACTCCCCTGCTATAACCACCCAAAGGAATGTACTCGCAAAGGGCAAGTTAAGAGCAACAAGGATGCTCGAAAAAGTGTCGTAAAATACCAGCTGGAGCAGGAAACCCTTTCTTTTATGAGTGCCCAAGCTGGTATTTTACGACGCGTTTCCGTCGGCTTAGCTTTCAAATGTGCCAGCCAGTGAATGTTTTCCTTTCCACTTATTTTTTCTTCCCACTCTGTTAAAATTTTATTGCAGTTACACTAAATGGTACGTACAATCACGGTTAAGCGCGTGAAAACACGAACTCCGCAATGGTAAACCTTCGAATTCCAAACATATGCTTTTCCATGGCACTGCCCACTGCAGACCTCTGTACCATACCAGGTGACAAAACAGGAGATCTTGCGAATTATGGGCGGTATCAGCGCTGTGTTTCTTCGTGTACGTTTATTTTTTTTAAACAAGCCCGCTCGGCCGACGGCACCGGGATCCCGCCGCCTTGCTGCTTTGCTGTCGGCCTAATCCCCCGGCTGTGGCAAATAAAGTTATTCTGTATTCTGCCTGTCAAACAAACACGGCAGGTCAGCAAAACGAAAAGTGATTTTCACGCAGCAAATGCAGTTCCATATGGGCACGTTGAGAGGCTGACTACGTGTTAAGACTCGTAAATGATCAAATAAATCCAAGAAAGACGAGCTTGTGCTGAGATTAACGAAATCGCAGAAGGCTACAAAAAACGCTAACGTATACGAGTCGCGAAACATGGCGTGTATACAATAAGCTTCCACCCGCGCTCGAATCAGCACAGCTAGCGCGATGCCATACCAAAATACAGGCGCATTGGACAACCGCCAAAATCATGTTGAAAGAAAAACGCGAAAGAAAGAAAACCGGGAAAGGCAAACAGCGTGCAGCCCGGACATGAATGCAGGCGAATTGAGGCAACAGCGTTAGACCCGAAGCCTATCTGCCTAAGTGGACCGGCGGCTATAGGAGCGCAATTATCCACCGCAGGGGCTGGGCAGCGGCCGTGCCAGGACGCAGGGCGGATGGCGCCAAGGAACGGCACGCGACAAGTGACGCCGATGAGAGTGGCCTAGGCGGAAGCACGCGGCGGCGTCGCGAGGACAGATGCTCGAGGCGTGGGTCGGGCCCCCGCGCGAGCGCACAGCCCAGCGCGGCGGCCTCGTTCGCGCAGCGCGATGGACGCGACCCTTGCCGCACGCCCGGGTCAACCAGGTGTCCATCATCGATCACGCCCAGGAACGCCGGACGCGAGAAGAAAGTCAGGGGCGGCGGGCCCCGTCACCGAACGGAGGGGAAGCTCTTCCGCCATGGCGCAAGGCCGCCCGTGCCGCCGCCGCCGCCGAAGAGGAGGAGGAACCGGGGGGTGTGGAGGACATCAATACACCTTACGCGATAAGAGGAAACAGGTATGCAGCAAAGGAAGATGTAGCGATGCGGTATGCGAAATGCGGTATGCGCAATGCGGTATGCGAAAACACTCCCCCCCAACCCCAACATAAGCCCAAGAAAATTCAGGCAAGGAAATGAACAGAGTAGTAATGCTACCTGAAAATGTGAAAAAAAAAAAGAAAAATAGCAGTAGAAATTCTTCTTCTGAAAGGATTTGAAAGGGCACAGAACGACAGGTGATGGCGATGCCCGCCAAAGAAACTTTATAGTTAAACAAGCAAGTTAAACTGTTTACGCACGCACGCACACACGCACGCACGCACGCACGCACAGTCCTGAGAGAGGTTCCTGGCAAGAATAAATGCCTAATTTTCACGGTAACTTAAGGGGACCACGCAATGGGCTTTCCTGGCTGCGGTGTCACCAAGCGCCGAGTTTTTAAGACGATAGACTTTCTTGGGCTACCTGAACGCGTACATTTTCGTCCATCCGCCCGTCCGTCCATCTGCTCGTCCGCCTGCACGCCCGTGTGTGCACGTACGTACGTGTGCGTTCATATGCGCGTGTGTGTGCGCGCGAGCTCCCGAAATATGCCCCCACGTTATGCAAGGCCTCTCTAACGCCATACTTTCGCCCCAGTTTGGTACTACAGGTTTTCCCCGCTCAATTTAATCCATTCGCCCTTCAATTTAATCCAGGTGCCAGCGAATTTAATCCAAGCGCCATCTAATTCAATCCAGTCGCGATGTAATTTAATCCAGGTGCCAGGGAATTTCATTCGAGTGCCAACCAATTAAATTCCTTCGCCAACCAAATTAATCCAGCTATCAGAGGAATGTTCAGGAGTGTTTTGTGAGAAATTCGGCGCAGCATTGCGGACTTCGTTGCGCGTGATGTGGTGAAAACGTGGTGTTTCTTGATCCATTATTTGCAAAATATAATATGCGCGCAGCTTAATGGACATTTACTAACACCCGCAGACCAGGAGAGCGGTCTCGATCGTTTGATCCGTTGGTGCCGTGTGCTGATCGTCTGCAAGATCGTCAGAAGTATCGTCTGCTCACGTATTGTTACGCCAGCAGAGTTGCCAGCGCATTGTTAGGCGAGCAGACGATACCTCTGACGCGAGCAGACGATATTTTAATTTGTGAATAATACTTAACACAGCAGAAAAGCATTCATTCATTAAAAGCAGAATTCAAAGGGCACTTAAGTAATGTGTTTGTATGGAAGGAACTTCTCAAGCCATTGTTACGCGAGGAGCAGACGATTCTTTTGACGTGAGTTATCGACGGCGCTCTCGCAGATGATCAGATCATACATAGCCCAAGGCGCCGACGGATAAAAAAATAGCGCTCCTTTGGCCTGCGCGTGTTAATAAATGTCCACTAAGCTGCACGCATATGATATTTTGAACATAATGGATAAAAAACACCCCGTTTTCACCCCACCATGCGCAACAATGTCCGCAAAACTGCGGCTAATTTCGCCCAGAACACTCCTGAAAAACCGCTTTACAGCCGGATTAATTTGGTTGGCACTCTGGCACCCGGATTAAGTTAAATGACACATGGATTAAATTAGATGGCGTTTGGATTAAATTAGCTGGCACCTGGATTAAATTGTATGGAAATTGGATTAAATTGAGCGGGAAAACCTGTAGTTTCATTAAACACAAAAATGTCATCCTTTCGACACCGCGAAGACACTGCTATTCTTTGTAATTAAATCTGACTTATTTTTTGAGTTACCGTTAAACTTAGAAAGCCAACCTTCGAAAGGCTCGAACAGGTTATAGCTCCGTCCTCTAACCACGCCGTTTAAATCTAACTTAGTACATTAGACATCTTAATCACCCACATCGCATTGTGAATAATAAGATCAGAATTTTTCTCAAGTTGCCACTTTTGCAACGAGCGTTCATACTTCTAAGCTAGGCCTGAACGCTCTCTAGGCCTTCACTTCTAACCAAACTAATCCACACAAACAAATGTAGCCCCAATAATCGTCGCACGTAACCCCGGGCCCACCAACAGCGCTGTTTAAACGCGTGGTACGCGAGGAGCTAATCCCACACGCGAAACTACTAGCCCAACGCAAACACTCATATTTTTCTCATGTGAGTAGCGAGAGGGGTGGGAGAGGCGAGAGAAGGTGGATATATGTGGCAGAGGATGCAGAAAACTATCGCCTTTTTCTACATTTCCTGCAGTGGCTGGTACATTATCGACTGGCACCGGGTGCCCTATCCCCGATGCAAGGGTAGCCGATATCTTAAACACTGCTTTCTGTTCAGTATTTACTAACGAGCCTGCCAACGATCTCCCTGATATGCCCGATTTTTTACATCCTTCCGACACTAGCATTACTTTCAACACTACTGGCATTGTTAAGGTTATAGACTCACTCAGTAATCCTTCCTCTACTGGAATCGATGGTATTAATGCTAAAGTGCTCAAAAACACCAAATATCCATCGTCACGTATCTTGTGCCTTATATTTCAACAGTCATTGGACACGGGCATTGTTCCAGTAGACTGGTTAATTGGCAAAATCACTCCTGTCTTCAAAAAAGGAAACCGATCATCCCCCCTTAATTACCGTCCAATCTCTATTACGTGTGTATGCTAAAAAATCATGGAACATATTTACTCCTATGTTGCCAATTTTCTATCGTCGTCAAACTTTTTTAATCCCAACCAGCATGGTTTCCGCAAAGGCCTATCCTGCGACACTCAACTTGCTCTCTTCCTTAACGACCTGCATTCGCATCTTGACCGCAACATTCCAATTGACGCCCTTTTCTTAGATTTCGAGAAACCCTTCGATATAGTCCCCCATTCTCGACTAATATTTAAGCTATCTCGTCGGAAGCTGCATCCGTCCACGTTAAACTGGATTCACTGCTTTCTTACGCATCGTCAACAGTTTGTTTAAGCCAACTCACACTCGTCCGCCCTGTCCCCAGTTCTCTCGGGTGTCCCCCAAGGCACCGTGCTTGGGCCCCTTCTTTTTTTAATCTATATTAATGACCTGCCCGACGTTGTCTCTTCTAATATCCGCCTCTTTGCGGATGATTGTGTTGTATACCGGCCAATAGTCGACTCTTCAGATGAGACTGCCCTTCAGCACGATCTTCTTGCTGTTCAAGAGTGGTGCAGGAAATGGCTCATGTCATTGATTGATTGATTGAGGGGTTTAACGCGCCGACGCAACGCAGGCGATGAGGCGCGCCGTAGTGGAGGGCTCCGGATTAATTTTGACCACCTGGGGATCTTTATCGTGCGCCGAAATCTCGTACACACGGGCGTTTTTGCTTTTCGCCTCCATCAGAAAAGCGGCCGCCGCGGCCGGGAATCGAACCCGCGACCTCGTGCTCAGCAGCGCAACGCCTTAGCCGCTGAGCCACCGCGGCGGGTGAGGTACCAATAAATAAATAAAATAAATAAATAAATCGACTGGTACCCTCCGCGGTGTCTCAATGGGTAAGGTGTGCTGCTGAAACTAAGGATGCGAATTCGATCCCGGCCAAGGCAGCCGTTCTTCTGAGAAGCGAAAACGAAAACGCACAAGTGCCAAGATTTTGGCGCATGTTAAAGGTACCCTGGTGGTATAAATGAATGCGGATCCCTACACTATGGCGCGCCTCACAGCCTAAGTGCAGCTTAAGCGCGTAAAGTACCCAGAATGAATAAAAAACTGCTACGAAACAAACACATCCACCTATTTTTTCATTTTTATGTTTCCCTCATTTCTACGACTTTGACGCTACGGAGGCGACGTCACTAATTTTTTTTTTTCCGCCACTAATCAGCCCTTTTGGCACTCAAACCCCTAACCAGGTTTCTCTGCACACACACCTGCAATGCGGGAAAGTAAGCTTTCAAGGCAGCCTACCGAGAGCGATTTTGTGAGACCATTTTTTTTGTTTCAATTGTTTCTTATTTATTGAAAAGCTCGCAATCATTTTTAAAGCTCGCAATCATCTACAACTGCATGGATATTTCGTTTTAACTCTTTTTCTTACCGCCACCAATCAGATACTTTTACAGTGAAATCCACAAGCCGGTTTCTCTGCACGCACACACATAATGCGGGAAAGCAAGCCCTCAAGGCGGCCTGACAAAAACGGTTTTGTGAGATCAATGTTTTTTTGTTCCAATTGTTTCTTATTTATTCTAAAGCTAGAAAGCATGAACAATCACATCGGTATTTCTTTTTACCGCTTTTTTTTTTACCGCCACAATAAAGACATTTGCACTCAAACACCCAAGCAGGTTTCTCTGCAAGCCAATCCACAATGAGGAGTGGAGTGGAGTGGAGTGGAGTGGAGTGGAGTGGAGTGGATAAACTTTATCTAGACGAGCTTCAGGCGCTGATGGTTGGGCGCCCGCCAGGTGGGGGGGCCTCCTCTAGTCCGGGAAGCCCTGGTCCGCGCTGGCTGCTCTAGCCCTCTCCACCAGGCGACGCTGGACTGAGAGGAAAGTTTTCAAGGTGGCTAACAAGAACGGTTTGTGAGATGTTTTTTTAAAGACGATAGTGTTTCTTGGGCTGCTTAAACCAAAAAAATTTGGTCTCTGTCTGTCTGTCCGTCCGTCCGTCTGTCTGTCTGTCTGTCTGTGACTCGATTCAGCCAGCCGGTGGCTCAGTGGCTAAGGCGTTGCGCTGTTGAGCACGAGGTCGCGGGTTCGATTCCCGGCCGCGGCGGCCGCTTTTCTGATGGAGGCGAAAAGCAAAAACGCCCGTGTGTTCGAGATTTCGGCGCACGTTAAAGATCCCCGGGTGGTCAAAATTAATCCGGAGCCCTCGACTACGGCGCGCCTCATCGTCTGCGTTGCGTCGGCGCGTTAAACCCTACAATCAATCAATCAATCGGCCAAAGTGAAACAGAAGCTGCACACTAGGTACATTTACCCACAGCCAAATCTAAACGTCTCAGACCGATGGCAATGTTCATACTTGCCAACATTGTTGAACAAGAACAAAACGTTACGCAAATATGAGGCAGAAAATCAATATAGAAGTAATATTTGCAGTGTTTCTTTATAAAGATTTCATTTTTGCGATAGCAAATGAACTACTACATTGACTTCAGAAAAAAATTCAATCCACCGCTTGCTGTCGGCCGCGCCACTATAGCTTCTGGTCGCATTTTAAGAAATCACACGGCAACCGGTACGAAGGATTCCACAAGATGGGTTCCACGTTCCGCTTGGACCGCACGTGGACAAGGGCAAAAGGTTCTATAAGCAATGAAGTAGGGCGCCTCGATTCACGCGCGTCTCCGTCGTACGGCAGCGCTGGCATCGAGGCACCCCGCCTGGAGCAGTGGAACGCGGTAAATTTAAATTCACATGAGCAAACCTCTAGCGTCTTTACTTTGGAAGAACCGCGACGGAAGGAACAGCATAAGAGGTGAGCAGGAAAGCGAAGGGGGGTCATTTACTTGGCAAATGCCGGCGAAAGACTGTCGTCTTTCGTCGACATTTGCAAGGAAAGGAGCAGATACGAGGCCAATTTTTTGTTTGTTTGTTTGTTTCAATTGTTTTAAAACGAAGCTTTCTTGGTCTCACTGATGGCGGTGTCGTAACCAAAATGTACTGCAGGACATCCAACTTTACACAATGGGAGGGCACATAACTATGACGAGGATGAAACAAGAAAAAAAACTGGTTGATTCCTCTGTCATAGGAGTCAGTAAAACACGAAAGAGAAATGTGCAGCGAAATCTGCAGCTGAGCATGATTCGCGGGTCGGCGGCTGTCTTGTGGGTGGGCTTGGCGAGCGACGTCCTGC
Source organism: Haemaphysalis longicornis (assembly GCF_048455015.1). Lineage (NCBI taxonomy): Eukaryota > Metazoa > Arthropoda > Arachnida > Ixodida > Ixodidae > Haemaphysalis > Haemaphysalis longicornis. The sequence continues at coordinate 434,869,493 of NW_027526203.1, read as the reverse complement.
TGGCGGGTCGCTTCGGCAAAAGTGTAATGGCGTCATTTCCTTGACGGATATGACTTCAGTGAAGTCTTGGGGTGTCGCGGTATAAAGCAATGTTGTGTTAAAATGTAAAATATGAAAACGAACAAACGAAAACGAACCCTAAGTATAACGTACTCTTTAGTACTAAAGGTTGCTTCCCCGCAAGAAGACCCTGTGTGCAGGGGTGCACCCTTTACAGGCCGCTTGCTTCGTTGTACTGGCGTCACTTCCGTGACGGATATGATATCAGCGAAATCTTCGTGTATCCGGGAATAAAGCACTTTCATGTTTAAGAAACGCTTCCCGTGGTCAGAATCGAACCTGTGCCCCTCGCGCTATGAAGCCGACGTCTATCCGATTGCTTCATCATCGCATTCGTTCACTCAACATTAACATTTCCTTTTGGACCCGTTGTGCGGGCGGTGGCTTCGGATACTGGCTGAACTGGGGTGGACTATGACTTTGGACTTTGGAGGACGACGATGGTGCACCGACGACGATGGGGGCGAGGGGGGGGGGCGGAGGGGGGCGCTCAGCTTTCTCGTAGGGATTCGTTTGTGTCATCTGAGTTTGGACTTTGACTCGCAGGCAGTTTGCACTTTGACTGTTGGCGCTTGGGCTTTATTTGAATCGGCTTTGACTCTGGCATATCATCATTTGATTTTCGCACGCAAGAAAGCTTCGTGTTCTAGCCATAGTCGTAGTTAGACGGAGGGGCTTCTGATTTTTCTTATCGAAGCGGAAGCTACCGATAGCCTTCAATAACAGTGGTATCAATTTACAAACAAATGCCTCAACTTCCCCAATCAAACATTTTTGCACAGATTACAGGCGTTAACACTTTTCTGGTTACGCATAGATTTCGCTAGGGTAGTTACCAAACAATGCTTCTTTATTAACGCTGCGTCGAGGGCAAGGAATCTAGTTGCACAAAACAAAAAGAGGGATTTGATGCGCTGCAGGCGGACGCGTCGCTGAAGGCGGACGCGTCGCTGCAGCGTTGCTGACATAGCTCACGCGATCCGTCCCCCTCCCCACTTTAAAAATGGCGTCGTTTGGCACGCTGAATTCGAGATTAGCGCGAGAACGGTATGTTGCCTCTTCGTGATTCTTGGCTATTTTTTTTTTCAAGGTTAAGGTTGCGTTAACGGTGGTTATGCATACACAAATTTGCAAAATTTGTGTATGCATAACCACCGTATTTTATAACCACGTATTTCATTTGCATAAAACACACCAAAATTATTTTCCAGGTAGTCTTAAGCTATAAGTTGCAACAAACTGATGGATGTTACCTACCTCGCTATATCTACGAGTGTAACAATCCTGGACGTAAAAGGCACGTGCCACAATAGCGCACAATCGAAAGTGAAATTGCATACGGACCGATATGGCAGATTACAAAACAGACGTCGACATTGACCTTGAGAATGGCGTGCGGCAAGGCCTCCACCCGACTAGATTAACTTCCCGTCTTCCACGTCTATGCGCCCGTGCTCCTTGCAGCACGGATTATTGCTACGACGAGAGCACAAACACGCCGGTGATGGAGCCCAACGAGCCATCCGCCCACTCTGCCGGCAATTATAAGTGAACGCATCCGAAACCCTTGCCCACGAGGAAGGTCCTTTGTACGGCAGCGAAGGACGGAGCAAGGAGCACAGCTGGTGCCACAAGACGGTGCATTCAAAGCGGATGCGAGCGCAACCTTCACACGGGCCCATAAAAGGCGGTCAATCTTGAAGGAAATTATCGCGAGGCCGGAACGCCCCATCCTCCCGACCGTCTTTTCCGTCACGCTAAAAATACCAAACGCAATGCGACGAAGAATTCCGAGCCAAGGGATAAAATAAAGTGCGGAGGAAAGACACAAGATTGTAGGTACAAGGTCAAAGTAGATACCTTTCCTCACGAGCTGCACACCTCGATGTTTGCCCAGTAGAACTTCTCACAAAGCAACAAAATACAGCGCCTGAGACGGCGTCCGGTGAAAGAGGCACCTGTTTTGTAATTACGAAGGCACTACGTTGCCAAACTGCTATAGTAGCGCCATAGTCGCACTGGGAGACTTTGCTCGAGAATGTTTATGATCTAAAATAAAGCAAGCTTCATTCAAGAGAACCAAGTATTGTAACATTATGTGCGTTTTTTTTTGGCAACTGCAACAACAGTGGTGGAAACTGCCATGCCGATTGGTACTCATCTGATGGTTCGTACTAGGCTGACTCAATACTCTCCCTCCCTCCACCACTGTGAACCCTACAACGGACTGTTTTTTCCCCCAACAATCTCTGGCAATGTCCAGCCATGAACAGCAAAGTTAGTTTCCCAATGTCTTCAAGACTATGCTCGTCCCCACTTTCCGATCCGGCTGGCTCTGGAGTCTTCTGTTGACAGAGCTGTACATGAGCGCGTTGGCGGAGGACAGAGAGCGTTAGACCCGGACCGAGGCTGTCGCTTATGAATAAAGATTTCTCCGTACCCCCTGCGCTGATAAATACAACTCCGCCACGCGCTCTCAGGAATGTTGCAGGCCCGCTACGATGATTCGTGCGGCCACTTCCTGGGAATTTTGTTTCGCGCCCACTTGAAACCGTTTAAACTGCGGCCGCGCAATAGCTGCGACATTAACAGATAACTTAGCTACAGTTTTGAAGGATGCTACGATGCAGGAACTATCTTTCAGGCGAGTTTCCGAGTTATCTGATACAGCCCGTGATGATTCGCTCGGTCAGGTATATCTAAGGGCTGTACTTGTCTATTTACCACGCTCTAAAAGCGTTCAGGGGCGCTATTCCAGAAGGCCCGAGTTCTGCCTACTCCCGAGTTTCCAGCTGCTTGTGTTATGAAAGTAATGATATTGGAACATCCAATACACCTCGACCGAAACCGGCGCAATCACTCGTAGCACGCCTGGCATTTTCAGCGCGCCTTATTGGGGCCGCTTGCATTGATAAACTACGGCTTGTGATAACATCCGCATGCAGCGCCATCTGAAATCAATCTGCAATACTCATTCCCTATAGCATTAACTAGATAACCTCACTACTACTTCGAAATCCCCAGCCTGGCTGTCGGCAATGCCCGGCGGGAGGCGGTCTGTTTTCCTCGGTGTTCTGTTCTTCCACTGAATTATGCTTGCTACGTCGCTTAAGGGTACACCCAGCTCAGCTCAGGGCAAGCACAAACGAAGTAAGCAAGGGGTTCACTGTAGCGAACGGAACGCGCCCTGCTCCCGACCATCAAATATGGCTTTTGTTTACGACTTGACTGAGTGTGCACGCCGGGCGCTTACCACTAATCTTCCCATTCAGCGTGTCAAGAGCGTGTAGTTTAAGTATTGGCGAGTGCGTTTTAGACGTTGAAGTTCTGTCATTTGTCATCGACTGTGTTTTCACGGTGTATGAAGAAGGCTCCTGTGGGAAAATCGTGTCGTCTTGGCCACTCCTATCGTCTCGGACAATGTGAACCCCAGTTCGGACCGAACACCCCCGCGACTCCGGCACCATTGGCTCATGGAGGCCTGGGAACTTCATTTTTGTTTGGTGCTAAGTTGTCGCTGCTAGCGGGCATCAAATGACGACTTCGTGGCTACGACGCTACGCCATCTACAAAGTCGACGCCATGGGTGGGTGTTTTCGGTCGCTACGCCGCGCCCATAGCTGGATGTGTTTGATTAAAGAAACCCTGCAACACTCTTCGTGCAGTGCAAGTAAACCTGCGCGACGTTTAGATTACACTTCCAGGAACACCCGAGCCAAATATTACACGTGCATGTGAAGCGGTAAGCGCGCAAATCGCAGTGAAAGACGCGCAAAAACCAACCGCGCTCTCTTCGATTCTCCTCATTATGCACCCCTGGCATGGCCTCTGCGACGTCAATCGGGCCATGGCTGTCCTGGCTGTCCTATTGGCTGTCGCTGTTCAACTTCGCGGCTAAATTCTGGCATTTCCTGTGACGATCAGCCGTCGTCGGCGCTGTGTATGAACCTCTTCTATGTCTGAACCTGTCCGCATGCTTTTGGTGTTTCTTTTGTTTTGAGTGCGCGGGGAGTTTGAGTGACGAAATAAATATTCCACTTTCAACGAGCCCGCTCGACAACAAACGTTTATTTCTCCGAAAACGCCCTACCAGCCTCAGCGCTTGCTTGAGAGCAGGCCACCATGCCTGCACGGAAATAGACCGGAAATAGACCCGTCCACGTTGCGGGGAAAAGGACGAAACTCCCCAGCCTGTGACATATCGAAGGCCGCCGAACAGAACGCCGCGCGCCGCCCCCCTCTTGGGTAGAGAGCGCGCAGCTTCCGTCGCGTTGTCCGCGGTTGAGTTGAAAGGGAACATTTTTTTCACCGCGCGTAGTTTCGGTGATAGTGAACGGATTTTCATAATTTTTGCGGGAGGAGATTGCTGGGGCAATAGACTTTACCCCCGAAATACATTCCGAGTAGTCAATGGTAAGTGTTGCAGGGTCCCTTTAACATTCGATCTCGGAGGAAACTCGGGAATGGTTTTGCACGGCCGAGTTGAACTCGTGACACTCGTGGAAGCCGCTGCTTCGGCGTGGTTTATTGTTCATGGTCGCCGTAGCAGCCATATTTCTACCCCGACAGATCTTTTAAACAGAGGAGGAATTTGAGCTTGTTTCTATTATTACAAAGGTTCTGTGCATTGGCTATGCAGTCAACTGGTGGCGACAGTACCCATTTGCGACGACTTCGAGGCCGCTTTCGCTCGAGGACCATCGAGGAGCAAGTATGTGTGCTGCGGTTTCACTCGACGGGCAGCTTCCACGGAAGCGTTGGTACGCCACCAGTAGACGGTCAGCCGGTCTACGCGCAATATGATCACCGGAGACGTGTTTCCCTGACCAAGCCTTTCTTTTAGGCGGTTCGGCGGACATGCCTTCCGCATGGTCTACCACGCGTCAGTGCATCTGCAGCTGGTGTGTGCGCTTAAAGGAGCCATGAAGACAAAATACAAGTTGGCTATATCAGAAAGACTGCTTAGTCCCGATAACAATGATACCAATATCATCGCAATCTTCGAACAAATAACGGAGATATTAAAGAAAACGTGTGAAGCAGTCGCGACCCCCTAGCCAATTTCCCGCACTTTTCTATGACGTCACGGAATCTTGTTTGTGCGATTGGCGGCCCCCTAACTGACCTGTCGCGACGACACATGACTGGACGTCTGTAATGGGGCCTCTAATTCCATTTGACCGCATCACTTGAATGCTAACGTCCAGTTAACGCACTGAAAATTATATTTTATTGTTGGCCCGTATGACGTCATTCTTGCTCATAACACGTCACTGTGGCGCAAAATTTGAAAGTTTTTAAATACTTCTTGCTTTTTTTTTCGCTGAAAAACATCTTTTGTGGCTTTAACGGAGCTGAGTGAGATACTGAATCCTAGTTCTTTCAAATTAAACGAAGTTGTATTTTCTCTTCATGGCTCCTTTAAGTTACCGTCTGCTCGCAAAACAATTTCGAACCAGACGTTGCTTGACCGTGCGTTTCATTTATCGTCAGCGCGGCGGAGGTGTTGCGTGTCGCACATTTTTTGTGTGTGTGTGTGTGTGAAAACGTAACTGGGAGGATAGCTTACAGGCATATACATATACAATTAACGGCGCCTATCTATTATCAGACATTTTAACGGGTTTTCTTCAGCGTCACCGTCATGTGGCAGGAAATAGAGCATGGAAAGCGAGTAAAGGGGAGAGTTGAGAAATAAAGTACCCGCGTGACGCCAAAGGGCGGGGTAGCAAGAGTTGGAAGAAGGCGAAAGAAGAGAGGGGAGTTACGGGATTGGACTCAATGAAAAAAATCCACTGCAGAGAGCTTCGTCGAACAAGAGCGGTGATGAGCAAAAGGAAATACAGCTAACAAATCTGAAAAGTTGTCGTTGTTGCTCTTCCTTCCTTCGTAGCACGGATTGGCCCGCATTTGGAAGCTTTGAGGAGCTATTGTGCCTGGTTCGCAAAATTCATCACACTGAATTTGAAAAGTAAAAGTTGCAGAATAGTGCGTGCCGCGTGACACCTGAACGTGATGGCACGGGATTGATTGATTGATTGGATCGTATGGTTTAACGTGCCGACGCAACGCAGGCGACGAGGCGCGCCGTGGTGGATGGCTCCGGATTAATTTTGACCACCTGAAGATCTTTAACGTGCGCCGAAATCTCGTACAAACGGGCGTTTTTGCTTTTAGTCTCCATCAGAAAAGCTGCCACCGCGGCCGGGAATCGAACTCGCGTCCTCGTGCTCGGCAGCACAACGCCTTAGCCGACGGCACGGGACTACAGGTGCACACCAGCCTCGCAAAACCCTAATTACAAGGAGGCTGTGGCGTGTGACAGTCTGCTTGCAGACGTAGTGTATTAATCAATTAAAGTGAAGAAACTGACGCAAACACGGTATAGCAGAAAAGAAGCCAGTCGAAGTAATTCGTGCCAAAAGACAAATCAATGAAAGCGAGGAAAAAGACGCAAGTACAATATATCAGTAAAAACGTTAATTTTGTATCGAAACGCAGATGAACCGTTTCAATAACGTAACGCCGAGCAGCAATTATTTTGATTGTGGCGCGTTTCCATCACCCGCTTTCTTTTTCTTTTTGCCAGTAGGCCTTAGTCACGTGATTGCAATGTCTGCCACCGACGGCAGAAATGTGCAGAAACTGCTTCTTAGGACAAAAAAAAATTTAAAAAGAAACTCATATCAACGCCTTAAAAATAAATGAACTCTGCAGTGAAATACAGAACAATAAAATAAAAGTGCGATAAAGTAAAGCTGTTGGATTTCCTTGCCCCCAGTAGTCACCGGTGCAGCAGTGGAGGGAGAGAATGTAGTGAAAGATGCGCCACGCCCTAGTCGCTCTTCCTTGGAGCGCGCTGCCCTGTACCGGTTACGTCACCTCTGTAATCAGCAAATAGCATGAATCGCATTCTTAAAGCGCTTGAACTCCGTCTCGAAATATTATGTCACAAGTGCGTTGCTACAGCTCGTGTCTCCCGAGTTCCGCTCACTGTCGGGCCTTCTGGAATAGCACCCCATATATTAAAAATAATTTTCATGCGTCCGTTCAAAAAATACATACTTTTAGATCTGAATTAACATGAATTTGGCGCTGCGTCTTTTTGCTAATCGGAAAACTGTTTATTTGGACATGTACTCTTAGCGTAGATAAAACACAATGGAAACACAAAACGGTCCAATAACTAGAGGCACGTGTTTCATACTACGCGTGCCTGACGATTGTTATGCACGTAATGTCCTATACATATTCGTCAAATATTAGAGAGAGTATAGAGATTTCTGAAATAAAGGCTGATCAGGCCACTTTTGGTTTTTGGGCGTCCCAAACAGACCTCAAGTACGTTTTAAAAAAAGAAACCAAGGAAAACTATGCCTCCCTCGCCTGGAAGCGCATTGCAACACCCGCAACTTCATGAAGCGCGTAATTAATGCTCCCCCGCGGCAATGTCTGAACGTTCTGCAAATACAGGTCGGCTACCTGTCATCGTTTTCGAAGCATAATGATTTTTATTCTGGAAACCAGCCATTGCTGGTTCGCGCAAAATACATTCCACAGAGACTCCGAGGCCAGAACGTGTCACACATGCGGATGCTTGGCAGAGATGCCCAGCCGAATACGCGATCACTTCGCGGAGCAGATCACGGACAACCGCACGCCTCGTAGTGAGGCGTACAATCACCTCTGCGAACCGCGCCACTACGCCGTCTCCGTATCGAAGGTAGAAACGACAGCAGACTTTTGATTCCAGCGCGACCGCCCAGGCCCTCGCGGCCCCCTCCCTGCGCGCGCAAGCCCCCCTCCCACACGCTCCCCTGAGCCTCCAAATGATCAGTGGATGCGCGCCCTGCGAGCAGGCCTGCGAGCCTGACTCGGCGCCAATTTTTTCTCAACGTTCCGTGACCGTGGCAAAACGCTGCGCGGAAAGAGAAACGCGTCGTATTAAAGAGCCCGCGGGAAGCAGCAAAAGAGCGAAAAGAGGTGAGACAGGGGGGAGTGAAGCGCACTAGTTCAAGGCGGCGATTCGCGGTGGCGGGCAAAGCGCGGCGACCTTGCGTGGTCCGCACCTCGGGCTGGCCGGCCAAGGCGTGCGAGCCGCGCCATTCCCGTCACGTCGGCACGCGCGAAATGCTCTCGGAGGCGTTGCGTCACAGGGATGCGTCCAGCGGTGCGGCGACCGCCGACCAGTCCAAGGCGAGGGGCAAGCGAACCGGCCGCCCGCGCGCTATGCGCGACGCCGGCAGGCGTGGGACGCGCGTCAACGCTGCCCCCGGTGCCGCCCCGCTCAGGACTGGGCACACCCGAGTGGCCACTTACCACGACGCCCCACGCGACCCATCGGCTGGATGAGGTCGGAGCACAAACTGTCGAAACCCTGCAGGCTGGCAATTTGCGTGTTCGCGGCGTCAAGAGCAGTTGGCGCCTTGAGGCTGCGCGGCAACGGCATCAAAGGAGTTCACGGCAGTCACGTGACAGATGTGCTCCCGACGATTAAGGTTAACGTGCCTGCGACCTTCGCCCAGTAGCACCTTCGATTCGACAAACAAAGCAAAAGAAAAACGGAGAAGGTGTGCTGTGATTTCAGCAAGCACTATAACATATTGTAAGTATATTGTATAACCTTAGGTATGCAATATGTCAAACTAATTAATACAAGCCGAATCACAGAAACCTAGAAGAATAAATTTAGGGCACAGGCAGATTAAGAAAACAGATCCAGTCTAAATAGCGACCACCTCCAACACCAAACCAATTCTCGCATCGGATCAGAGAACGGTGAATCGTACTTTGGCAGCGAAAAATGTAAGCAGATCAGCTAGTTCCGCGCCTTCATTGTTCCGTTGGCTGCACTCACGCAGATAAAGGTAACATGTCTTCTAAATCCTTCAAACTACTAATTTTAGATGCAAAGCATGTCTTGCTCTCGGCTCCGTCGTCCGTCGTCCGTCGTCCATCCATCCGCCGGCCCAGGAAGACACCGGCAACACTGTCGCTCCAGCATCTCATGGTCGGGGCCGGCCCAGGAAGACACCGGTAACACTGTCGCTCCAAGAGCCATTAAAGGGTAAGACACCACCGGGCGTTCAGCAAGCCCAGCATGCGCAGTGGGGGTGTGGACGGCGTAACAACGACAAGGGAGGGACATAGCCCCGTCGCATCTAATAAAATTACACCATGTTCCCGCAGGGGAACCCTCAGTAGTATGCGAAACAGCCATGGGCTCAATGCAATTTCCCATTTCGTAGTTCCGGTAAGTGAAAAGTGTGGTAGTTACCATGGAAACCAAACTGTAAATATGACGGTAGCTACGTACCTCAACCTAACGGAAACAACGAACTGAAAACTAATGGGCACTTGAATCGACCCCATGGCTGCTTTGCATACTACTCAGGGTTCCCCTACGGGAAGATGGTGTAAATTTTTTTATAGCTGAATTCAAAATTTGACCCCGGTGTTATAACTTGACCGCCAGGTACCCGGCCAGAGCGGGATAGCGAGAGAATAACCGCAAACTAGCGGTTGTAGTATGTATCCAACATACTGCAGCGAAGCTGCAACATGTTGGATACATACTGTCCAGCGAAGCCGTGGGATTAGCTATGTTAAGGCTTAGTTATACTAGGGATTTGCTACTATTAATTATAAGAACAGTGGCGCCACCGCTACGTCACCGACTACACGATTTTGAACACCTGGGGATCTTTTAACGTGCGCCGAAACCTCGACAGACGGGCGTTTTCGCTTTTCGCCTCCACCAAAGAAGCTGCCACTGCGGCCACGATCGAACCACCGTTCTCGGGTTCAGCAGCACAGGGCCTTAGCCACTGAGCCACCTGGGCGGATGGTAGAGAGAGGCGTAAAGTGGGGCTGGAACCGTATCCCTCCTTAGATGATTACGCTTCACTGTGCAACAACATACCATGTGGGAAAGCCAGCTTACACCGATCTGTTTAAGTCAGCTTCACCTCTAAACGCAAGTGCATTGCTAAGAAGACTTTTTTTTCAGAAGCAATTTAAGCAGCCATATCAAAATTAGACGCCATAGGACTTTTTTTATATGTATATTTTTTTTCATAGACTAAAAATTGGTGTACGCCGTTTGCCGCGGGACACAATCTGCGGGATTCATAGACAGCTTAGCTGTAAAACGTGACCAAATGTAACCCAGCTTCAGCCAAGATATAGCAGCGCTGGCCGTCACACAAAGGCGACACGATTTACAGCCACAGCCTGTGACGTACGGCTATGCGAGTATGCGATGCTCTAAGGACAATATTTCGTTCGTTACGTCCTACAGCTGCCTTAAAATGATTTAAAAAAAAAACAGCGTGGGCATGTGTCACGCGTGCGTGTGTGGGCATTGGCCTAAGGCAGACGACCGTCTAAATATACCAGTAAGGCACTGGTGTTGCCATATTCGGCGATCCCCGTGTGGATGTGTGTCATGCGCCCAGTGTGCCTTTCTGGGCATTTCTGGCGTTGCTGGCCCCAGCATCACCAAAATCTGCAATCCCTGATGAATTCTTCCGTCCATGCATAGACCTTCAGTTAGGACGCAAGACGAATGCGAACCCGATGTTATCAGCGAAGAGTCGTCACGTCGGTACGCTTCCTGTTAAAACTGGGATGCCGGCTCGCAATCTTGTAGTAGCACGGTCGATATACTACCGTCTTTCTTCACGTCCATAGATAATAGATCGCTTGGATCTAGACTGCCGGAATAGCCTTTCACAGGACACTTTGCAAAGAACCTTTCTTCCGGGTTTTCGTGCACGGTGCGCATAGTTCCTTGGTGCAATCCCTCCACTGGTTATTTCGTTTGAATGCTTGCGTGCGTTTGCCTAATTTTTGATGGAATGTATACGTAGCGTGCTTTCCTACGCCTGCTAGACCGCACTTCCATGTAATGTCCTCGTAACTTCGTTTATGTTTTAAAAGAAACGGAGACTCGTGGCCCAGCGGTCGTGATTTCTCCTTCTACATGATGGAGGCCTGAATTTTATCAACCCCTAAAACTTGCAACTGATAAGGCATTTAGTTTAGCTTTTTTTTTTTAATCTGCTGTTGGCCGCGAAGTGCTGTGATACCCGCTACGGTGGGTTACGGCGATGGAAACACAGCCATGTGCACGTGGTGGCAGACACCAAAAAAGGGTGCCCCCTCAACGAACTGTTCACAGCCGTTGGTGTAAAATCTGATACAGGCAAAGCCTCGAAACCCATCAAACAGAGCAGCCACCGATAAGACGCCTAGTGATACGATTTTTTTGTTGTTGTTGTTGCAGCGGGAAAGACGATACTGGCTCTACTTCCGCTAGTCGCCAGGAAACCAGCCTCACAGGAAGAAGTACAGTGTTCTAAAAAAGCCTGCATGCCAAAAAAGAAAAAGAAAATGAAAGATTTTTAGCTTCCTCAACTTCCCGTACGCAGACAAAGCCACAGCAAGATTCAGCCGATTCTGGTGATGTTTGGTGGATTCGCGAAGATGCAGAAGCGAATAGCACTCTCAAACTGCCGGATAAATAGGCTTTATTTTTTTTTTTTTTTGGAGGGGGGTTGAAAAGTTGGTTGAAAATCTGAACAAAGGGTTCGCACGCAGCTTCTGCCACCTCGTAAACGAGCTGCCGCACCAATCTTTCCAAAAGGACGCAATACCTCCGCCGTGTTTCCGTCCCATCGACCAACCGTAAAGGAATTCCTGCATTAATACACTAACACAGCGCAATATAAACGCAGGCAGTGGCAGTCGGCGCTAACAGTTATGCAGAGTTTTATGCAGAACTCGGCGGGAAATAAAAGCGCCCCGTGGAAATTGTGCCGGGCGGAAACGCGCAAAAATAGAATTTCAAGGTCGCCGTTGCAGGCAGGCACGGAAGGCGGACTCACAGAGCCGCATTCTCGAGATGTGCGCCTGCTCGCGTGCTGCGCTATTGACGGCCTCCTCGTTCGTCAGGAGCCCCGAACAGGTTTTCGCGGACCCGCACCCTTCAGGGCTGACTGACAAAGTGGCTGCCGCCGGAGAAGGCGAGCCCTCGCGTGCAGCCAAAGGCGCAAGTGCACCGTTAGCTTTCAAGGGCGTCTCGCATGACCACGCCGAGGGTTATTTCCCCGCGACCAACATAACGCCGTCCTTTTTTTTTTCGTCGCGAAAACCAACTAGACAAAAAACTGCGGCTCAATTGGGCACGCTATACGGTAGAGGCACGCCGAATGCTCGAAGGATACACAGGCGTTACCACAAAAGGTATACGCAAACACAATGAACGATGCGGCGCGTACAAGAGAGTTTGGTACCACTTGGACGCAATATACCAGACTGAACTAAGTCAGGGCCCGGGGCGCCCTAACTGTGACTAACTTCACCGCACAACGCCAAACGTGGGAACCTTTGAAGAAAGCCGCGTTTGTTGTTTCACGCCTACTTAAAGCGCCCGGCACCGCTTCTTCCTGGCACAAGTGGACCGGTGCAGCTGCACTAAGCCGGAGAGCTAACCACGTTGGAAAAGAGGAACTCGAGATTTCTTGGCCACAGCGGCCACGAATGTGTTCGTTGCTTGGGTCAACGATTCCGAGCCAACAACGCGCTTCAATTTCAGAGGTGACCTCGGACCACTCTGCATAGCGAGGTCCGTCCTTCCGTCGGACCACGCTCGAGAACAGTTAGATGTGAGCGAAGAAAACGACGTTCGGCCAGATCAGGAGGTGTAGCCAGGGTGAAGAGGCTGGCGAAACGAGCATATTTTGCGAAGCCCTGGCGCGGTGCGCAGGGCAAGGCGGAATTCCCGGGCGAGCTGCCGCCGGGCGTCGGGCGAGTTGGGCCGAATCAAAGGGTGGCCGCACGCGGAACCGCTACGTGCCGGGGCGCCCAAGTTCCGCCGAGCATCCGTAAGCAGCGGGTCCGATTTCGACGGAGAATGCTCTACGCCCATTAGCTGCGCGCGCCGGGCAACGGTCGTTGAACGCGGCACTTGCCCCGGCCCGTTTATAGGAGGGTCCAGGGGCTGACGCAACCGGCAAACGGGGCCACCGGCGCGGCTCGAAGGGCGGCCACACACGCCCGCCCGACAAACTACTGGCAGGCCTGCTTGCTGCAAAAGTGCCGCCGCGGGCGCCGCGAGAACGGGACCGGAGCGCTCTTCGAAACTCTCCCGCGCCGACTCCGAAACGACGATGCGAACAAAAGGTGCCGAGCGGTGTCAACAACGTACCTCCGAACGGTGTACGCGAACGGTGTACTGCGAGGAGAATGAACTGCTGCAGTGCCCTCTCGGAAGAAGAGGGGGACTGTCTATCAAACGAAGCAATCCTACGGCTCCAGCTGTAGAGCAGCAAGCCCGGCGTTGCGCAGTCCATTGCACGTACGAGACAAAAGTTGCCCCTAAAAGTAGTTTTCACTGCACGAACATGCGCGATGAATGAAGGCCACCTTCAGGAAAGAGAATACGGTGCGGGTGAACGCAAGTCAAAAGAAATTTTCACAAACGTTTAACACAGTGAGAGCCACCGCCTTCATTCGCAAACATAACACACTTGGCCCTCCCAGGGAACTGGCTAACAGGTTGAACTGGAGTCAAAAGCGAGTTCTGCAATCATCAGCACGTCAACCCGAAAGCCCACCCAAGCGTAACAAGATTGACACCGAGACGCAATGGCCCGTTGCTGCACGCGGCTGGATGGCTGGGGCACGAATCCCAACTGAGCTGCCCCCAGAAGTAGTATTGATATCAGCAGCGCAGTCCTTCAGACCTCTGTACAAAACAGCGGTGGCTCGCTCCACTGTCCAGAGGCTTTTCGCGACCACAGACAGAACGAACTTTCCGACCACCTACGTCACGTACAGTGCGTCAGAAATAAACTCAGTGTTCCTTCGTGCCTCCCGCGACATCTTGCAGGGAGAGAGGGCTGATCAAGTGGGAAGGCGACGCGAAAGTGAAACTGGCACGCTCCGGCCAGCGTGCCGAGGGTGCCGCGCTCCACATGCGCGACGCGTCGGCGGCAGCACCCACGCTGCAGCGGCCTCCTTGCCTCGGCCCACGTGCCCCATTCGCCTGGAAACCCGACGAAAGCGCTCCTGCGTACACTCCGCCCGACGCCAGCCGAGGACGCGACGCCGTCACACCTGTTACCAGCCGCACCGGCTAACACGAGAGCGACACGGAGAAGCTCCACGCGGGCTTCGAAGAGCCTGCTGGCCCCGTGCCGAGATTTGTTGCCCGCCGACTCGCTGCCGAGCCACTGCAGATCCCGTCACAACGATCCGCAGCGGTTCGCTGAGCAGCACGCAGTCGTCATTTTAGCCGAGCTTCGAGTGGCGGATTGGCCCGGCAAGTTGCGGCCCGCCGAGCACTGCGTAAAGCTTGAGGGAGTTCCTTGAAACGGAGCAGCCGACCGTTTTCCTCCTCCACGAGAACGAATGTGCCACTCCGAACGGCACGGTTAAGTCAAAACAACAAGTCCATCTGCTTGATAAACGTCCGTTGGGTGTGGTTTAAAAGAGCGATTTTAAACTGCGTTCAAATCGAGCCAGGCGGTGACAAAACTGCGCACACGCACGAACACGGTTTGCGTTTCGCGCGCTCTTTTGTTCCGCTCAGCCCACAGGCAAGAGGGTGAAAACGCACAGCTAAATCACTAGAACTGACTTCTCCTTCGTTACAACAAAGTTTTGCTGAAATAATCGCTATATGCGAAGTTATATATGCGGCACCAACCAAGTAGATATTGCCGCAAGTGTACGCACGATATCAACGCTGACTTCACCAGTCACCAATGCCAGCTGCCGCTGTCAACTGCTCTAGAGATAACCTTTCTTCATCATCATCAAGCTACCATCTGTAATCATCCCGTCTGACCGCAGCCACCATTGTAACCATCATCGTCTGTAATCATCATCATCGGCCGAAGAAGACGACGTTCGGAGTCTGGCCTGGAAAGCAGGCAGACGCTGCTGTCGTTCCTATAACTATAAGCCAACAGCACTACCCTTAAACTACTGGGATCTATCCCTTTGTTGGTGACAATATGCGATCAAGTCGACCCTGCTTATATCGAAATATCACGTGCGACGATTTCTTTTTGTACTGACGACTTTATTGTAATAACGGTTTACTAGATTCTATTTCGTTTGCTAAGGGGAGGAGCTACGGAATGACTGTCAATTGGACAGGTTGGCATTGGTTCATGATGGATCCTCGAACTGGTTCTAAGTCCGTCGTCTTTGCGCTGTTTTTTCCATCACGAAGGAGCTACGGACCAACGGCAATGGAGGACTATTTGCGCAGCGGCTCTATTTTTCAGGACAGAATGCACGAACATTGTGTACACAACCCACCGTTTGGCTCACATTATTGAAGCGCAGGACGTTTGGACGAATCTACAGTGACATTTCACGACGTTTAAAACAGCGCAAGATCCGGGATAGGCGACAAGAAAGGCGTGCGCATCACTTGTGTATATCTTTTTCGTCGGCTGTCGTATTTACTGCCTTGTTTTCAAACTTAGACATTATGCATTTGGCCGTTGCTGTCACCTTCCCTACAGCGTCGCCCTCGAACCCTACTAAAATCGTCGAGGGTTCGCTACACCCCAATGCACCGGAGTAGCCGATCATTGAGATCAAACAAAGGACGAGGAGCGCATCATACGTGTAGACTAAAAAAAAACGCCATTTTGCCGTGTCACGACGCAATGAAAGCATGTGTACCATTTTCCATTGTGTAATGTGACAGAAGTGATTCCATTTTCAAGACAAACGGTATGCTCACTTAATCGTCAAATTTGCCCCCTAGGACACAGCGATTAATCTTTTAGGTGCATCGTGGCAAAAAAAAAAAAAAAAAACGCCCAGCTGTCCTTTCAACGTATTCTTCAAAAATAAAACTCAAGGACGCTAAGAGGTCCGACATTTGGCGTCCGCTACAGCGAGGAAGTCACCCAGGCGGCGTTCAGCTAAAGATCACACTAAAGATCAGCTAAAGATCAACTAAAGATCACACGGCATGTTTTCTTGCTTTGTTGTTTACACCCGTCAATAGACAAACGCGCTATTGCAGCATCGTTTCGCCTCCATTCCACGTCGTAAGACGGTCTGAAAAACACGACGACGCGACCAAGCGCACTCACCGTGACGCGATGCACTAACTTAGTAGCGGGGGTCAAGGGTAAACGTGCATACATCTCGACAAATAAGGGCGTACAAACCCGCGTACACCGGAATGCCGCTCGCATCGGGCCTCGTGCCAGGTTCACGAGAAGCCCAGCCGGGAAGCGCCGAGGAATCATCTCGCTATAAGGAAATTGTCACCCAAAAGTTCCGGCTCTACTCGAAAGGGAAAATACCCACTGAACATTAAGTGCACAAGGCTGTCGCGGAAGCAGTTTCGTCACCATTACAGCGCTGAAGTATGCGGAAATTTAGGTGTCCGCGTTGCGGGGCGTGGAAGACTCATTTCCCTACGACGAATGCGATGGAAGTTTTACGGCTGCAGATTTGATGTCG
The DNA here is from genome assembly GCF_048455015.1 of Haemaphysalis longicornis. Classification (NCBI taxonomy): domain Eukaryota; kingdom Metazoa; phylum Arthropoda; class Arachnida; order Ixodida; family Ixodidae; genus Haemaphysalis; species Haemaphysalis longicornis. Next base: position 434,852,933 of record NW_027526203.1, on the reverse strand, counting down.
CGATTTTATTGCGGAGCGAGAGGTACGCGTTAAAAACGCTGTGAAGCCCGGTTGCCATTCACAACCGAGGGGATAAGGTCGACCACTGATGGGGCCCAAGTGAAGACTTGCGTCGATAACCCTCCGACTGACTACGTGGCGCCTGGGCTGGGATAACGAGAATCGAATTCGACGTGGTGTTTCGGTGCAAAGAAAACGGAGGAAAACAACAAAGCGGGGCAAAAAAGTGACACAGCGGTCGATAAACCGAACTGCTTGGAGCCCCTTGATGTGATGCTCAAAAAAGCCGAGAAGAGACGCATATAAGGGCAGATAGGCGTGCACTTGTCGAAAACAGGCTCGGACGTGCCTCAGGCGGCACTTGTCGATCGTGTCCTTCAAAAACCGACCCGGAGAAACCGAAACAACGACTCGTTTCCTTGTTCTGGCCACACACGCGTGATAACAGACACGGCGAAAAACGGAAACTAAACGCAGTGACCACTGCGAACACAAAACCCCGAACAAGTGCCAAATGAACAATCTGCAGACGAGGGGGATACAACATTATACTCACGGCGCCACCGTTCAATCTCCATCTATAGACAGAATTGCGCATGAAAATACCTGTTTTGCGCCAATCAAATGACTTCTCTCATTATTTTCTTCTTCTTGGTGGTGGTGGTAGGGGGGGGGGGGGGGGGGGGGGAAGGGGGGGAGGCAGTGCACTTAGAGACCTTCGGCAGGCGCCACTGCCCGATTACGTGCCCTGAAGAGACGACATAATACGCCATATTTGACGTTAACTGCGTAATACAATCATTTCGTATTATTAGGGGCGAAGCCCCTTAGGGGCTCGGGCTGTCGGCGTCTCATGTTGTCGTCGTTGTAACCGTCGTCTCATGTAGTCACGGTAATAAAACACCGAGACACTCGTTTACGACTCGCGCTGGAACGCTTCGTAAAGCGTACTAAAAAAAAAAAACACCGGGACGCACTCGTTTACGCCTCGCGCAAGAACGCTTCGTGCTTCAAAAACACGAGACTTGTAAAGGCAAAGCTGCATATCTTTGCCTTCCAACGGTTTCATCCCCGTCGGAAAAAACGCCAAGGCGCCAAGAATACACTTATACACTGCTCGAAATCTCGAACACACGGTCGTTTTCGGCTTTCTCCTCCAACAAGCGGGCACATATCCTTCTCCTCATAACATTCATAACATATACATACGCCAACTGTAAGTTCCAACACCCATTACACACCCATGCATAGGATGCTAATGTAATTTCCGTAGGTTTAGTCATTTTCGAAAGGGTGGTTTCTGTCGATTTTTGATGCTGTAGTTGACCTGCGAAAGAGTCTTGATTGATTGTGGGGTTTAACGCGCCGACGCAACGCAGGCGATGAGGCGCGCCGTAGTGGAGGGCTCCGGATTAATTTTGACCACCTGGGGATCTTTATCGTGCGCCGAAATCTCGTACACACGGGCGTTTTTGCTTTTCGCCTCCATCAGAAAAGCGGCCGCCGCGGCCGGGAATTGAACCCGCGACCTCGTGCTCAGCAGCGCAACGCCTTAGCCACTGAGCCACCGCGGCGGGTCCTGCGAAAGAGTCAGTAATACAGGGTGTTTCAGTGAACACTTTCAAAAATTCCTCAAGGTAGGCTTTTCAAGAAAAAATAGGAATTCTCTTAAGGAACAAGCTATCAGGTTCGGCGGACGTCAGCAGTTATGAGAAACATGCACATTACATAGTTAATTACCTAAAACTGTCTAATGAACTTTTTAATTAGCGAAGTTAGGCGGTCATTGCCAATGGCGAGTTTGTAGCCACGGAGACGACGATAACCGACAAGTTTTTAAAGCAAGGGAAAATACACTCTGTAGAGCCCTGCAGCCCGCGAAAATCGAGTATTTTTCCCCCATGAAACCGAAACGCAGCGCGCATGGTGCGCCAGAAGTCTAGTGCATACGCAACATCCGCTGATGACGTGTTGCAGTGACTGTGTCGCCCAATTCAAGAAGGCTCTGGTAATTCCCCACGCTAGGGAATCAGCTGATATCAACGCCATCGCCTCCGGTATTTTTTAAATGATCAACGCTCACCTTACACCACGGCTAGCGTTATCTTTTCTTTCGCTGGTAGGCGCAAGAAAGAGGCTAGCCATTGCCCAGAACACGGTCGCCCGTTTCGGGAGCCCTGTGTGGGCGTTGGTGACAGTTTTGCTTTTCTTTTTTTTTTATTGTCCCGACCACATCTGACGTGGCTACCAGACATGCAAGATGTGTAACGTCACTATCCTTTCATTCTTTTTTTCGTTAGGTTTATCTGCAGTTCGTTTATAATCGCTGCGCCTTAGAAAGCGCATGAGACAAAGGAAAGGTTTGTTTGCTGGGCGAGGAGGGCTTTCGCGGCTGTGGCTGCATGCTGAGGCTTCCTAGCTAGGGAAAATTGCACTTACATTTCGAATTGGCCGCCACATTCATTGAAACAAGTCACCAGCCGACGTTGCGTTCGCTCAAGACTTCCAGCGCTACTCAAGCGCCGAGTTTCGTTTTTGAGCGAAAAACAACGGCAGGTTTTCTCGCGCTACAGGGTTTTAAACACCGACTTTTTCGTTTTAAATATGAAATCGCCTTCTCCGGGGCTACAAAACCACCATTGACAATAACCACCAAACTCCGCTAATTAAGAAGTTCATTAGTAGAATTTAATTACCCAACTAATGTGCACACCCTTGATGCTATATGGCATCTGCCGCAGCTAACAATGTGCTTCTGAAGAGGGTCTTTTTTTCTCTAAGAGCCTTTTTTTTTAAGAATTTTTGAAAGTGTTCGCTGAAACACCCTGTATACGTCAAAAGTTCAAAACACACAAATCGCTCTACTGTTCGCATGCCATAGTTCGTTAAAAAGAAAAAAATAACAGCTTCCGACCGACATTTTTGCTCATCATATATGCACATATCCCTATTATAAAACGGACATATTTACAGCCAGCCTATATGTGCAAACTGCCTAGCAGTGGTCGGGATACCACCTTATACCTGTTTTTTTTTTTTTGCAAAGGTGAACGCTGCCAACTCGCAGACACCATCTCAACTCCTCAGAAACGCCCCAACGAGGCCCCAGCAAAACATAGATCGGCAGCAAACAGTTTGCTAACGGGCGACGAAGCACGCGACCTCCGATTCCTCACAGCTTGGAGAATTCGGGGGCACCGGTTGGGCAAGTGAACTAGCGGCCTGGGGACACCTCCAGATGGGCGCGCGTGCGTTGGCGCCTTCATGCACGTGCGAGCGGGCATGGAAGCACGACGCACAAGAGACGAAAAGCCCAAAAGGCATGAAGAGCGTGCCTACGAGGTACCACACTCAAAGGACTGCACAGGCGCGCAGCAACCGGAACCGCGGCAGTGCTGGAAAGGCTGCCAGCGAAAGAGTCATTGTCGCCGAAAACGCGGCTCAGCCCAGAGAGCCGCGCCGTACGCCCGCAAAAGTGCGTGCCGTTGTCAGGTGTATAACTCCTTGAGCCGAACGTGGGAGCAGCTCGACATTGTAGGGAACCACGAATCGCACGTAATTCCGGGCTCTGCTGGCAGTGCGACTCGTTACGAAGCGCAGCGCCAAACGACATACCGGCCAGCAGCCCGACACGATTTGAGCCCGGTCGCACACACGGCTGGGAGGAAGTGCACGGCATACAAGCACTTGGAACTGTGAATACGCGCACCAGGGTCGCACTCACCATCCGCTTGCAACATGGAAATATTGAACTCTTAAGTAGTGCCTGAAAAGCGTACTTGCAACAAGGCACAAGGCCGTGCACGTCCTATTCCGACGCGCTTTACGCTCGAAAAGAATTTCGTGGGTCTGCTTTGCCGCAGCACACCTAAATGGCCGATCGGCATGTTTCAACCTGGGGTGCAACTTTGGCGAACGACGAGGCCTAAAATATGATCGCACTCAAAAATGGGATCTGAACTGTGAGAACTCGAGCAATGCAAAGTACCATGATTGCATCGCGTGAGGCAACAGTTCAGCCACAAGCGTATGTTGAGCAGCCTCACTGGCCTACTTTGCCCTCTTGATCGCAGCCACTTGGCGGTACTGAGTTAAAGCAGACAGACGGCTGCTTTAGGGAGTAAGTGCAACTACACGTGAGTGCAACAAGAATAACAGCTGCCTCAGGTAATCTTAAGTAGTTTTAAATTAGATTGCGTGAACATAAAGACAGCATGAAGTCACAACCTCCCAAACACAAAGCAAACGCGCCTGCAGTGGTTCGCGACGAACTTTCTCACCGGAACGCACAATCAGGCGCTCCAAAAATCTCCGCATTGCCCACTGATGCCGCGAAGCTACTATCAATCGCACAGGATACCCTCCCCGAGTTTCCGCGCCGTGGGACGGGCTACGACTGTTGAAAAACATAACGTAGTTTTAAAACAATCTGTCCCGGCTAAAAAAGTGCATTGCGTCACTATACTACTTTCTTCCTTATGTGAGCCGAAAGAAGCGATAAAAATGAATGCTTATATCTTAACTAATCTGCTGCTCAACAATCCGAACAGTGCTGACCGTAATTCCACATTTCCTTCGCTAGTACGAAGGGTTGTCGTCTGTCCGAGTACAGGCGCCCCTCGCGATCGATACGGAATTCCAAATTATAAGCCATTTATAACACATCGCTTTCAAATGATAAGCAGTAATGAGTTTAGTACGACTAAAGGGTTGAAATAAGCTTGCATAAAACTTGCAACTAAATAGCCGGTACTGTCAAGCGGGAACTGTCGGGTAAATGCTCAAGCAGCTCCATATATACTATACATCGAGCCCCTTTAAAGTCGGCTTCATTACTAAGCACCAAGGCATTGCTAGGGAAACATTCCCCAGCGGCAGCACAGGGTGCCTTGTATGGAAACATGAACGCCATAGCGCCATTTACTATTTGCACTTTCGTATGCGGCGAAAGCGTGACACATCCAGTGTTACCGGCGGACAGACGGGTTTCCTCTCTGAACCCACATGGCAATACTTACGCATCCAAAAAAAAAAAAAAAAAGCCTCGCTTAACAACCAGTTACGAAGTTACGAACAAAACGAGCCTCCTGGACCGCACCGTTCATTTGCAGAGCAACACTTTTCACGGGGGAACGGGGCTGGATGCGAATCACGCGCTTGCAAGGGCTCCCGGGGTGCGCCAAGGCGGCATCCGTTCGCACGACAGGTTGGCCATCAGCGGCCGGAGCAGCGTGAGCCTGGCACGGGCACGAACGGCCAGAAACAACGGCCGGCCACCCGGCCGCACGGTAGCCACTCGGAGGCAGGCCATTGTTGAAAACGGCGCCGTGTACACGCTCCGCGGGCGGGGGTGCCGCCCCGTGCACCCGTAAGAGTCGGCCGCCATTATGTTACCGCATCGCACTTACGTCCCACGCGGTAACGAGCCGCGCGGTGGCGAGAACGAGACCTTGCAAAGAAAACGTCCCCGAATCACGACGCGGGCCTGTTTCGAATTACAACCAGCCCGATATTTGTTTTCTGCACATTTTTGAAAAACTAAAGTCAAGTGAATAGACGGTACGAAGAAAGCTATACCTAAGAGTACGATATGCGTTGTAAACTAAAGCAGTGCACGGGATACACTACGGACTGACTAATTTTGCAATGCAGTTATAAACTCGAGCAGCGACTTTAGCACTGTGACGTGTGCCGGGGTCCGGAGAAAAATCTGTCTGTCCGCATACGTCAACGAAACTTTCAGAGTTCTCACCTATTACGTTTTATATAATTTAGCGAGCTCGGCAGGTAATTTCTTATGTGATTCAACCTTCCCCTTTCTGTAATTCCTTGTGTGCGTTTTTTTTTTTTTAGAAATTTAGCGCGCTCCGCAAGTATCTTGCATGACACTAGTCTCCTTTTCTGTGCCTACTGCCTGGCGCTTACAGGGGCCACGAAGACAAAATACAACGTTGTTTAATTTGAAAACAAGAAAAAAACTCGGCTTCAGCACCTCACTCAGCTTCATCCCAGCCACGAAAGATGTTTTCTAACAGGAAAAAAAAAACACAATATGTATTGAAAAAAATAGCTCACACTAATGCGTAAGACTTGAAGGTAACGAAGCTGTACGCAACAGTAGCATTTTTTCCTCTTTTTCGCCTCACGGCGTTTAAGCCTCGCCGCTGTACGAGGGACCAGAGATGGGATTTCGTCTTCCTCTACCGCACACGGTTCCGCGCCGCACGTGGCCTTCCTTCGTGGCGCGCGCTTACCGCTGCGGCGGTGGCGGCCTCCTCACCATCCTCTGCCACGTCCCGCGCACAGGTCCCGTGCACAACTCCTTTCCCTCCTCACCTATCTCTCCCCTGCCGCCTATCTATCCCCGTTATCGGGCCGCTGCTCCGTGCCGGACGCTTGCGGAATGGGGGTGTGGTTTGACCCCAAGCGCTCAAGGGCAAAACTGGTCACCCCGCCAAGACTGCGCGAGGTAGCGGGGTGCAGCTTACGAGGTAGCGTAGTGCAGCGCTTAGCGCTACAAAACATTCAAATGTCGCGCTACAGTGACGTGTGATGGACCGGCAATAAAGACAATTGTCAATATGTTAACTGCACGTCAGCATTCAAGCACTGAGATCAAAGGAAACTAGAGGCTCCACTACAATCGTCCAGTCATATTCCTTAGTGCTGGCTTGGATCGGCGGCCGCCAATTATTATGTGACGTCATAGAAAAATCGCAGTGCTTTCTTTAATATATCCATTATTTGTTCGAAGTTCGCGATAGAATTGGTATCATTGTTATCGGGACAAAACAGTCTCTCTAATGAACCAAGCGTATTTTGTTTTAAATAACAACCTCACATTACTATGATACTTGTTTTTACAGCGTCTGCTGTTAGCAGGAAGCTTCAGGGCCCATCGCATCACCTTTAATCGGGCAGTTCCCAACATCATTGTCGTTTTTGTCAATGTTTACGGCGAGATTCCCCCAAGAATCGAACTCATCCTTGTCGAGTTGCCGGACGAGGGCGCGAAACACCAGGCGTATGAGAAGAGAGAGCGTTAAGGAGGAGGGGGATGTATCAAAAAGTTGCGGGTGTCCAATTGGCAGGAAATACCCACGTTTGATGAAATTATCTGCCGAATAATCAAGTAATGATTACGCTCTAGGTTAATCTAATAATTACACAGCTCTGCCGATAACACTTCGTAAAACGTTGACGCACCGGCCGTGTCTCAGCGCGAGTTACTGACAGAGTGACCTGAACCGTTTCGTCGGAACCGGTGACCGATATTTTTTTCACCCAGTTCGCTTTCGGTTGGTGCTGTTATTGCAGAAAAAAAAAAACAGTTCGGGTTTAGTTTAAGTTGCGCAAAAAAAAAAAAAACGGTTTGATTTCGGTTTTCCATTGAAGTTCTGTTCCGGTTCGACAGCCTCATACACATTTCAATGATTTTTCTTCCATTTCACATGCAACTGCTATTTTCTAATTACGAAAGCGGAATAATACTTGACGGACCGAGAGAAAGCCCTTCCATTTAGCATGAGCCTAATGATACCTTCCCGAGCGTCAATGCTGCCATATGAGTTGACTATCCCTATGTCTGCAAACAATTGTCCCACGGTATAGGCGGCATGGTGACAGCTTCGAGCGCGTCCATTGCGGGCCATGCCGCCGCGCAGGGCAAGCGTTTCGGCTCTGTGCACTGTAGCTGGCCCTATTCCTTTCGTGTGCGAATATTGCGGCAGAGTCCCTGTAATGGTAAGACTTATTGAGCAACCATGTGCTGGTGCGGCGAACAGAGAAGCGGTGCTGTGGGCATAGAGCCTGAAGGGGTGTGTCCTTGTGCGGTGCTGCTTGCTCGACTTTCGGGACCACGGCCGGAGCCTGGCTACAGGCGCAAGGCGCTCAGGGTCTGTAACATGCTCTCTCTGTGCCTATTACGGCGTCCATTTAAAAGCGCCCGATCCGAGCCGTCCGATCCCAGCCGTGGGCACGCGTACCGGCGCTTTCGAAGCCGATGCTTCAGTATCCGAATAGCGCCACTGATGCGCCAGCTGCCCAGCGTTGGGGCCACGGCGACAGGATTACTTAGTGGCTTGTTTCCTCCCTCCCTCATTGCTCGTTCGGAAAGTTCGCTTTCACATTTCATGCCCTCGACGCCTCCCTAATGGAGAGGATAGCAGCCATTTTTTTTTTCTAGTCAGCACAGCATTCTTTTGTGCCTGCGAACCGATTCAACTCTTGGAACGTCTAAGCTTACAACTAAACTTCTTTAATGCGACTCTCGCAGTCTTGCTGATTTACAACGGTTACGCTGCGCAAGCATCGTGAATAAACTATCTGTGTTTACCCCAAAGGATTGATGCAGGGTCACTCGAGGGTCTCGTGAAGCCCACACAGAGGTGCATGCCCACGCGCCGTCCCTCTTCTCCCTCTTCTGCGGCCACGCGCAAGCCTCGCTGGCCGCAAAGGGACCCGCGCATCGTCGAAACTGAAGCGTAACTAAAGACTGGTGGCCGCAACAAGGCATTTTGTCGGCGGCGGTGGGCCCCCAGCGGTCGATGGGCGCTGCCGCTCTCGGCGGGAGCGCTCGGCCAGCTCCGGCTTTCGGCCATGGCCCGTAACGTGACAAACGCCGTCGGAGCACAGCGCCGCGACCGTGTAATTTGGAGCGCGCAAGCGCCCAGATCCGTGTTTTCGCTGCGCAGGCCTGTAATAAGCGTAAGTGACGGCTTCCGCGCCGCCGCCGAAACCTCACGACGGTGGGAGGCGGGCGGAAGAAGGGGGAAGGGAGGGGGGCTATGCACCCGTAGCCCGGCTCCGGCCGCGGCCCCGAAAGTCGAGCGAGCGGCACCGCACAAGGATACACCACTTCAGGCTCTCTGTGCACAGCACCTCTCCTTTGTACGCAGCAGCAACACAAGGTTTTTCAACAAGTGTTACCATTGCAGGGACTTTGCCGCAATATTCGGCGCACACGAAAGGAATAAGGCCAGATACAGTGCACAGTGCCGAAACGCTTGCCCTGCATACAACAGCCAAAGAATGAAAAATGCCGAAAAGAGGACCCCGACGCGAGCAAGGGGAGTCATAAAAAGAAACAGGCTTTGAAGAAGCACTGCGTTCGAGGGACTGCGAAGATCGCATGTCCAAGAACGAAGACTGGCTGTGCGCGGCCATGTAATGAGGAGGCTGGGAAACTCGGGTTGGAAGTCCAGCGGGGGAGGACCAGAGGCCGTGCAAAGGAAGTCACCATCGAGGGGGGCCTCTGGCCAGAGTGGATCAGGACGAAGTGGAAAACGCCTACCAGAAACAGCGAGGCATGGAGAGAGAGAAACTTTTATTTTCCCAAGGGCTAATTTTCAGGGAGGGGTGGTGACCGGGGGAGGAAGGTCCCCGGTGACTTCGGCCGCCCGAGCAACGATGGCTTCTTGTACTGCCGAATCCGAGCTGTCCAACTGCCTCGCCCAGAGCTCACCGTCTCGATAGGGGAATGGGTTGTGGGGCATTGTCAGAGGATCCGTGCTCCGTTTAGTTTTTGGGGCACCTGTACATGTTAAACACGCTATAACAATCTGCTAAATTAGCCGTGACCCGCGAGGACTTGCCAGTGTGTCGTCATAGCCTATATCGGCAAATCGGCGTTGGTGCAAGGGAAAAGACATGTTCAAACGCGTTTGTTCGCTAAACGCGCGCGTGGATCGGCCTCAAAAATTGATAGCATGGTCTGCGCATTTGAACTGGTAAGGTAATTATACAACGCCTACAACGCATTCTAGTGTCCCTTGGACAGGACGGGAGTGAAAAACCTGTCCTCAGATGACGTATACGAACAGCGCGCGCACCGACGAAGGATAAAGCACAAAAGACGATGGGAAACATAGCTTGTGTGCTGTTGAAAACCAGGCGCAGTACTGGGCACAAAGCGAAACGGACCGAGACGCCTTCCTTTTGGCAGGGTCTGATCCACATTGCTGAAAACCCTGGTCGACGCGGAGTGATTGTGAATATTAAAATATAAACGTTACTGCAGGGTTGCCGAAAGGCTTAGCCCGAACTAGTAGCTCGCTTCAGGGCGAAGGCGTCGTTTGCCGAAATGGGCCCAATGTGCGCCCGTAAGGAAAGGAAACGGTCCTGCATACACTATCGAGAGACGTCGTAAGAGTGGAGGTTCGTTAGTACATCATATTGAAAAGCCATTGCGTAAAAAACAAAAACAAAAAAAAAACGGAGAAATAAGCGAGTAAGACAAGAAAAAGATTAAGGCAAGACAAAAAACGAGGGAACAAGTGTTCGCGCTTGCGAAGCGGAAAGGGGACGCCCGTGTGTGCACGTGTGTGGTCTGCTGCGCACTTACAGAAACTAGCGGGCCGATCCGCAGCGACACTTCGTTACCGCACAGCAACGGGACCCGCATGCAGGAAATCAAAAACGCACGCCAGCCGCCTCCATCTCCGAAGAAGGCGCCCGCGACGCTACGCGAGCCGATCGGGGCGGCGAAACGAGGAAGGCAACGAGGACTGCACTCGCCACACTCGATTCGTCTCATTTTCTCATCCCATCCACCATCCTTGCACCCCGGTATTCGCATTCCACATGACAAGTAATCATTCCAACCGCGATGGATTCGACCATTAGGCGGTGTTTCGGGTGCAGTAGCGAAGCGGGGCAACGCGTAGCATTCAGACACGATTACGGCACAATCGCTGCAGTTCTTTATTTCGGATAGCTGTGCGTAATTTTCCACGTCGGATCGGCGAATAGTAGGAAGATTAAGAAAGCGCTCAAAAAAATGAATTGGAAGCACGCTTTTGGCCAGCTACGTTTGCGCTTAGATATATTACTTGAGGATAATTTTAACTCTGCTTTCACTTCGCTTGAGTGCTCATTCACCCGGAAGCAGAAGAAAGGATACAGATCTGGGGTGGATGAAAGCGACGCTTTTGCTTCCACGAGTTTCGAACACCACTTTCGTATTCACTAGGTTCCAACATTAGAAAACGAAAACTTACCCAATAAAGGCAGATGAGGCGCGGAACAAGCCTTACCTGCAAGGAAGAAATAAAATTAATCCACTAGGCACATCCTTCGTAGCAAGAATCAATCAATCAATCAATCAATCAATCAATCAATCAATCAATCAATCAATCAATCAATCAATCAATCAATCAAGTCTTGGGTGCCTTGGAGAAGACCATAGGCCTTTGTACTGGCCCACAAATAAGAAAACAAATGAAACACCACAAACTAAACATTTGATACAGATAACAAACACCCCATACAATGAAACATGGGCCGAACTGGCATGAAGCAACAGAAAAATATTCAGCGCCATTCCACTCTGCGAGGGTGCGACACGGAGCCGTTTGAGAGTTATTGGTTAACCACGAACTCACACCGCGCCGTCGCGCCGGGTGAGCGCTCAGCGGGATTGTGGGTAGGCTTCACTGTGCAGTACACAACGTGGAAAAGCCAGCCTACAAAGGCCAACCTCAGAACGATCTCCTTAAAGTCGGTTTCACTTCTAAACACAAATGCATTGCTGGGAAAAGAAATTTTAGGGGCAATATACGCCATCTTATATCAAAATATGAAGCGCCCGAGGCGAACAGGTGCCCGAAGGGGGAGGGTGTGCCGAATTGAGGAGGAGGGGAGTGGCTTTTCTCGTCCTACGGACGCAGAAAATTAATAAATAGAGTTTACAGACCAACGAGAACTTGAACTTTGCAGAAACGAGTGTGTAAAGTGAGAACTAAAATTCTTAACACGTGCAACACAAACACACGCGACAAAACAACGGGTACTACTACAGAAAAATTCCATCAGAGAGAACCCCCTCATCACCGCTGTTGTTCATCCGCAGCAACACCCCGAAATAGACATCACGTTACCATGAGATAAGCATGAATGTTAAAGGGACTCTGAAACATTCCCGATAAACGCCGTCCCTCTGTCCTTAGCGACTGGGACCACTGCGAAAGCTATAGTTATCGCCAGCACGGAGCGGCACTGCGTGATTTGCTCGTCGCACCAGATACGCCTTCCGTTTCCGCTTGGATTCAGTGGCTTCCTTTTTAAAGTGGCCATCGAGTGCGCTCACTGGTGAAACTGAAGGAAAGTCGGCCAATAGCCGCTACACCGATGTAATGGCGTAATTTCAGCGGTCGAAGAACGCAAAGACAGGGAAAGAGAGAAAAATGTTTTGCATGTGCAGCTTTCCCGCTCATGGCAGTCCTTTCAACAGCGATTACTTTGCAGTCATTTAGCGTAATTGAAAGTTATTTTGCGCTGCTAATATTGGGGTGAAAACGTGCTGTGCGCACAGTTTCAAGTCTTGCACGCTTTGCGGCTAGGTTCCTGAGCCATGGAAACTATCCCATAGAAATGCATGGGGAGTAAGATTTGACAGCGAACTGCACATAAAATATTCAGAATCCCGGAATGTTCTTCCAGTGTTTTCATCTCCCCGTTGACTTCTTGCTTCGTGCAAAATATCACTTTCCTCACTTTCGCTACTCGAGCTCTCCTTCTACGATGGGAACATACTCAAGAATATATGAGCAGTGACCATGCCATCTTACGCCTCACGGTCTCCGCATCTCCAAAACGAATCAAGTGGAAATCTGTTCGCATCACCGATTGGCACAAATATCGACAACAGCGCTGCGACCCCCCTTTCACAGACGTACCTACCTGGACCCAGCAACTTATGCATGCTCTTGATAAGCATACCAAGGTTCTTGCCACGAACGAGGTCACTCCTCACATAGATGCACACCTGTCACACTGTTGGGAAGCCCGCGCTTCTCTCGTGAAGCGGTGGACTCGCTGCAAAACAAACCGTAGACTCCGCGCCCGAATCAATCGACTCAACCAGCACATTCACGAATACTCCAACGACCTCCGCAGGGAACACTGGAATACCATGTGTGATGAACTTCAGAACACCCTGAGCACTAGCAAGACGTGGCGCATACTCAAAGCTTTAATAAATCCTGACTCCACAAAGATTATGACCACCCAGAAGATCAATCGCCTCACCGCTCAACACAAAGACCCAGCCACTCTACTGGACACCATGAAGAAACTTTATATCCCTTCTTTGTGTCAACCTCAGTATTCTGAGTATAATGGCTCTCCGAACCCCGAACTTGATGAGGAATTCACCTTGGCTGAGCTTCGCATCGCCCTCCGTATGTGTAGAGGCAGCAAATCTCCTGGTCCCGACTCTGTAACTACCGCCCTACTTCGGAATATGTCAGATGCTGACCAACACCATCTCTTACATGCCATCAACCTCGTTTGGACAGGACAAATACCACTCTGCAACTTATGGAAGAAGGGCCACATGATCTTCATCCCGAAGCCCGGTAAACCTCTAGATCTCCCTAATCTCCGTCCAATAACACTGACCTCTCACGTTGGCAAAGTTATGGAGCGTATGGCCCTAAATCGCCTTCAGCAACATCTAGAGGATACCCAAGCACTCCCTCACTCTATGATTGGATATCGCTCACAGCTATCTACTCAAGACACACTGCTTCGCATATACGAGGACGTCCTTCAGTCTCCCAGCTCAGCCCAGCTGAAAGCCATCCTCGCTATAGACCTAATGAAGGCATTTGACTACGTGGATCACGACGCTATGCTGTCAGAACTAGCAGAGACAAATTGCGGCTCGAACATGTATAGTTACGTCCGGGACTTTCTTCAATCTCGCACCCTTACCATACAAATTGGCGACCACAAGCTTGACGCGGTACCTCACCCTCAGAGAGGCATTCCTCAGGGTGCGGTCCTCTCTCCTACATTATTTAACCTCGCCATGCGCCGTATCCACCGTGCTCTACAATCTTTCCCCGAAATTCAGTACTCTCTGTATGCCGACGACATTACTATCTGGATCAAACGCGGCAGTCCGGGATTCATTCAAGACACCCTTCAAGACGCCCTCAGAGCCGTTGATCAAGCAGCTCACAGTATCGGTCTAGCTTGCTCGGCTGAGAAAACTTCATTGCTGCTTGTGCACTCCCGTAATTGGAAACCACCTCAAGTTGTCCTTCATCACCATGACAACACCATCTACCCACAAAAAACTTTGAAAGTTCTTGGCCTTCACATGCAATCTGATGGAGGAGGAGGTTTCGCTGTGCAGCACATTCTCCGTCAAGCCGAACCCATTCTTAACATGATGCGCCGTGTCACTACACGCTCCAGGGGGCTCAAAGAACAGGACCTTCTTCAACTCCGTGATGCTCTTATCCTCTCCCGAATTCGCTATCAAGCGCCGTACGTCGTCCTAACGCGCACCTTGGAAGGGAAACTTGACGCCCTAATCCGCAAAGCGACAAAAATTTCTCTGGGTCTTCCTATTACCACTAGCACCACCCGACTTGCGGAACTTGGTGTTCTCCCGACGGTTACTGACATAATTGACATCCACCGCAGCCACCAACGTCAACGCCTCTCCGAAACTGCAACAGGCCTTCATATCTTACGCACATTAGGATACCCGTCCCGTCCTCCTCGACCTCAAACAACTCCCCTAGACAGCAAAATACTCCAACATATTACCGTAGCACCTATTCCCCGCCACATGGACAAGGAACGCAATCCCAAACGCCGTCTTATTCGTGCCGCATACTACGCCAAGAAAGTAAACCGTGATACCGACAGCCGCCACGTATTCACAGATGCGGCATTTGAAGATAACCTCGGTGCGGTCGCCTTCATCACTTCAGAGGGTACTCACTACTCCATCACTCGACGCTGCACCTCCCCAGAAGAAGCCGAACTTCTCGCTATCGCTTTTGCCGCTGCTGACAACACATCCCCCGTCCGCACGACCAACATCTACACGGATTCGAAGTCTGCATGCTACCACCTGGCTCAAGGTCTTGTGTTCCCCTCCTCACTGTCCCTCTTCAACAACGTTAAAGGGTCTTTTCACGTGCACTGGATCCCTGGTCACGCAGGCGTCGCAGGGAACGAACGCGCTCATCAGCTTGCCCGCGAAGCTCTCCTCCGGGCCCCTGTCGACGCTCGCGACACAAATCCTTGTCCTCCCCCTCCGCTCCCCACCTTAGCAGACATTCTAAGCATACGCCGCACGTTCCCTCTTCTCCATTCCGGGCTTACCCGTCGCGAGCAAGTAGTCATTCGGCAGGCGCAAACATATACACTGCACACACCCACTCGTCTCCATCTGTTCCAACGGACGCCAGACACCCCTGTCCCACTCTGTCCCCACTGCCTTATTCCCCCTACCCAGGACCACATTCTGTGGGAGTGCCCCTACAACCCTACCCAACCACACAATTACACCGGAGAGTGGCTGGCTGTTGCGGCGAGTCTCCAACAGCAACGGGAACTGGCGGCCCACATCATCAGGGCCCTCAGCGGCTGCCTGGACCGAGGCGGCTGATTCGCCCCACCATCCCATGAACAATAAAGTTTCTATCTATCTATCTATCTCAAGTGGTTTCCCTAGGTTCCTGAGAGGTCGGAATTTTGAGCGAGAAAGCTGGGTATGGGCAATTTTCTAAGTTATCTTATGGGCACAGAGCAGTAATTTTTGGCTGAGGTACTTTGCGACCTCCTAATCTAAGTACTGGGTGTGTTGGTTAAGTTCTGCAAGCATTTAAGATTTCGAAAAAACTTTACCTTTAAGTGCAATGGGTAATCTAAACGTTTTTATAGGCAATTCTGGCGTTGCGCACCCAAGTAGCAGTAAAATAAAACTTACACTAGGCAGACTAGCACTGAAGATAAAAATTTTCCAAAAAAGGGTGTCACGTTGCTGGAAAGCTGCGATCATTGGTCGCAGCAGCGACATTAATGTTCGCGACAGTGTATTTGGCGACGAGAATGCTGCCCCTGAGTCGTGACAAGTTTAGGACGGTTCGAAAGGGCGTACTGCTCGTTTGCTCACAACCTCCAAATCCTAAAAAATCGGCTCAGTCGTGGCCCATAGCTTTCAACCTTGGTATAGGCAGCTGGTCAAGACGGCGATCAGACCCACCAAACAGTGGGAGTCGTTAGGGTTAGGCCACAGGAAACGCAGAACCATTTCGACCGAACGTGGCTTGGCTGTACTCAAACACTTCCCAACGACACTGACTTTAATTAAGGAGAGTATCATGGCGGTGGTCGGCTTTCTAGCAGGCGAGGTTTTTGTGCTGTGTCGAAATTTCGGCACCTGTTAAAGACCCACAGGTGGTTAAAATTAATCCGAAGCCCTCCACTACGGCATTTCTCATACCCAAGGAGCAGCCGCAGCGCCTAAAACCCCCATACTTTAATTTTCAAGTTTTTTGTGCTAGCGCGTTTTGCGATGCGTGATAGACTTCAAGTGGGTAAAGTTGTTGCTTGCGTCAAACTGAAGTGATCTATATGAAAATGGACGCGATTTGGGCAGCGATTAAGATGAAATTCGTATCGGCTTACTGTGACGCACTGCGGTTAGAGCTACAGTCAACATTGGTGGTGAATCGGAAATATCTGCGAACACTTTCTCACAACTTTCTTTTTTTATATACGAAGCAAATCTTGGCCAAGCATGTGTTCTTCACCATTCTTTCGTGGCGCCCTTCCCTCTGAAGCCGTTATAAACACCGTGCCATTTCTGCCATAATAAAAAGCGTGAACACGAAGTGTATATAGGCAACAGCTTTCCAAACTACTAGCTCTGGTGGCACGTTTCGTACATGTCAGCACTGTTGAGCCCGAAGTTTTACCTGCATGGGTAAAATTGTGGCCACCCGCATCGCCTCATTTCGCGGCGCGCTTTGATCTCAAAGCCATATGTTCGCTCAACTAAGAACCTACCGACACTGGTTACTTGTGGCTAGAAGTAGGTAACCTTATGCGGTCGACCTCAACCTCACAATACGAGGTGAGGTAAGGTGAGGTCACAGGTGGTCACCTGCTACCATGTGAGGACGAAGGTTTTGACCTCAACCTTAGCCGACAAATTTGAGGTTGAATGGGCGCTTACGTTGAAAAGACGCACACGTTTACAGCACGCTTACTTTCCAGCTTGCAAACTTGTTAGTTTGCCTGGTATTCTATAGCGCAGTCCAAATCAAGCTTATCCCCCAGACGAATACCAATAACGTTGACTGGGAGACCACTTCTGGAATGATATTAGGTATGTGCACTTCATTTCATTTCACTCACGCGTATATATATATATATATATATATATATATATATATATATATATATATATATAAATATATATATATACTACTGTGCCTACTACAACCAATTTATCCTCGCAAGCTTGTTGATCTCATCTGCCCACCTAACTTTCTACCGCCCCCTGACACGCTTGCCTCTCTACGGAATCCAATCTGTTACCCTTAATCACCCACGGTTATCTTGCCTTCGCATTACATGCCCTGCCCACGCCCACTCCTTCTTCTAAATTTCTACTAACATGTCTTTAACACGCGTTTGTACCCTGACCCACTCCTCTCTCTTCTTGTCTCTTAACGTTACACTTTCATTCCATTGCTCGCTGAGTCGTCCTCAATTTAAGTTGAATCCTCTCAGTGAGCCTCCAAGTTTCTGCCCCGTAGGTTAGTACCGGTAAGATGCAGCTGTTATACATTTTCCTCTTCAGGGACAATGGTAGGCTGCCATTCATTATCTGAGAATGCCAGCCGAATGCACTCCACCCCATTCTTATCGTAATTATCTCTGCGTTACGGTTGTGATCCGGAGTCACTACTTGGCCTAAGTCGATATGTACGCTCACCACTTCCACTGCCTCGCCACCTATCTCAAACCGCTGTGCTCTCCCGAGGCTATTGAGCATTACTTAGGTTTTCTGCATATTAATTCTCAGGCCCACGATTCAACTTTGCTTCTACAGTGCGGTAATCATGCTTTGCAATTCGTTCCCCGAGTTACTTCGCCAGGCAACGTCATCAGCAAATCTGAGGTTACTTTGGTATTCTCCATTAACCCTTACATCCACCTGTTCCCAATTCAATGGTCTGAATACCTCTTGTAAACCTGCTGTGAATAACATTGGAGAGATTGCGTCTACTTGTCTGACACCCTTCCTTACAGGTTTTTTACTGCTCTCCTTATGAAGGACTATGGTAGCTGTGGATCCATTGTATATATCCTCCAGTATTCTTACGCAATGCTCGTCTACACCCTGGTTCCATAATGATTGCATGACTGTTGAGCTTTCAACCAAGTCAAATGCTTTCTCGTAATCTATGAAGGCTACATATAGGGGTTGATTATAATCCACGCATTTCTCTGTTACCTGACTGAGCGTGTGAATATGGACCATTGTTGAATAGCCATTAAGAAACCCTGCTAAGAAGCGCCATTAAGAAGCGCCGTGTGTGTCTACTTGTCTGTGTCTCTCGTCTTCTGCGCTACATATTTGTAAACCCTGCTTGTTCATTAGGTTCATTGAAATCTAAGGTGGCAGAAATTCTGTTAGCGATTGGCGATTACCTTGGTAAGTACTTTGTAGACGACTGACAGTAAGCTGATCGGCCTGCAATTTTTCAAATCCTTCATGTCACCTTTTTTATGGATCAGAACGATGTTCGCGCTCTCTCGATGTACTTTGCATATACTATAACACACACACACACACACACACACACACACACACACACACACACACACACACACACATTATATATATATATATACATATATATATATATATATACACACACACACACACAGACACACACACAGAAAGAAATGCCGGCAGTCTACATAGGGGAATGGTTAGACTATTTTTTGACCGTTAGTGAAGTTATATTTTTTTAGTAATTTAAGTAGAAAGAAAGAAAGAAAGAAAGAAAGAAAGAAAGAAAGAAAAACACGTGCCCAGAGTGGGGACCGAACCCACGCCTTTCGATTAGATCTCGAATGCCTTACCAATTCGGCTATCTGGGCGACTGTGTTCTCCTTCACTTTCTGGGGTATTTATATTTACTACAACTGTATCTGACGCTTGAGGGTGGTAGCCAGCGCCACTCAGACTATACGGTGAGAAGGGGACCTTCTTTTCGTACCCCGGGGCGTGACTCGAACGTCTACAGCCTGTCATGAGCGGGTAACTGGCGGGAAACCCTCTTATGCTACCTTGGCATCAAGGCTGCCAGAACCGAGGCCCTCGCTAAGCTTTCGCAGGATAATATGATTTGGAAATGAGGGGCTCCCCTATCGAAAAAACCCTTATGATTTTTATATGGGCCCCATAAAATTCATATGGGCCCGTAAGAATTCATATAGGAACCCGTATGAATTTTTATGGGCCCATATGATACGGACCCATAATAAGTCTAACCACATATGAATTCTTATGGGCACATATTAGATTCCCATATGGCATCTTACGGGCACATATGATACGGACCCATAAGAAATCTAACCCCATATGAATTCTTATGGGCCCATATGAAGATTCTTACGGGCATATATTATACGGTCCCATAAGGGATCGATCTCTATACGAATTATACGGGCTTGTTTCAACCACCATTCAGCGTTATATGTGGTTCACGAAGTCATGTGGGGGCATACGGGGCACCATGCAGCTTTCTGTGGAACTTTCTGTGAGTGATATAAAGCTACACACAGACCCACGTTGTTACCACACTGTTGCAGATCGGGCCCGTAAGGTTGTAAATGTTCTAACACAAATTAAAACTCATGTGCTACATGGGCATTAATTGTGGACTAAAAGTATACATTTATTTTTGATCACTCTCATAATGATATCGCAAACAGCGCATTAAATATGTGCACCGTACCCAACTGATTCCCTCTCAAAAACGGCCGGCCAGGCCCTCAATTTTCTCGTTCGGGCGGCCAACATGACGGCTTCGTCAGCGGGGAGCGGCCATTTTTCGTCGCGCTTCGGGACCTGAGTTACCCCGTCCGCTTTTCCCGCGTTTGTTTGTTTGTTTCTTTCTCCTGCCTTTCGTTGGCGCTGCTCCGAAGAGGGCACGCGGCGGAGTCGCGGGGGCCCAGGGAGGGAGGGAAACAAAGGTGCAAGACAGGGGGGACAAAGGTGCGGCACCGTCCGGCGATCGGGCGAAGTTTATCGGGGTGCGAGTGGCTCAGCGGGGGCTAGGGGCAGTCGGCTGGAGATTTTTCAAGGTGCAAGACGCTGGGGAGGGTCCGGCTAGTCCGGCGGTGGCGCGGCTTTAGCGAAGTCCGTCAGACCCATGGCGGGACGACCAGCGCCTCCTCTACGGGAAGGAGTTCGCCTCGTCGTCGTGGGTATCAAGGCCGACCAGACCTCGCACACCAGATCCCCGAAAAACGTAAGCGGCTTCCCGGCGAAGCCGACTCGCCTTCGCCGTGACTTTCCGTCCTTGGACTCGCGGTAACCCATAGCCACGCCTAGCGTTGAGACGTATGCCTCCTCCTGGTCTTTTCCTGTGTCGCGCCCAGCTTTTGACCGGACCTAGCTGCTAGGTTTTTTTCTTTTTGTTGTTGTTGTTGTGTTGCATTAGTCTTAGGATGTAAGCCCCTGTGTCTCTGTATTACCCCATGGTGTAATGTTTTTTGTTTGGTTGTCACCGGTCTAGTTAACGCCGTGCGTTAGCCGACCGGCGCGCACGTGCGCACATTGTAGTGTCCGCTTAGCGCCTGTAGTAATTCCTAAGCGACCCCAGCTGCACGCCGTTGGTAGTGAGTGTCTTTGCTGGGATATTTGTTTTTGCTAAGTCCATATTAACCAGTTTTCGCCTCATTGCAATTAAGCTTACCAAATTAATGTGAACATGGTACACTTTCAGGTGCATTCGACCACTTCGTAGGTCAAGTGGACACCGACGTGCCGGCAAAAACCCGACGCTTGAAGACGAACTGGTTTATTGCAGAGATGCGTAAAGACATGAAATGAAAGCACATCTCTGCAATAAATTTGTTCATCATTCAGCTCTGCATGTGTGTTTTTGTACACAAATGTGGCAATAAATGCCTTACAAAGCAGAAACCCCACTGTCTCCTTGCTAAGAGAAGCCGGAAAACGCGGCTAGGACATTCACCACAGCAAAAATTTGTGTTCCCACGTGTAAACAGGCGAAACAAAAGTTATTCGAGCTTTTTATATGGGGATGCAAAATATACGGGCCTGTGACCCCATATGAAATCCCTATATGAAAGAAGCCCTATATGTTTCCCCCCATATCACCATATCCTCATATACCCATATCCAATAATGCCATATATATGGGCCCCATAAGATCCCATATATGGTGTTTTTTGGTAGGGTCGCTAGAAAATACAGAAAGAAATGCCGGCAGTCTACAACGCCAAAGAAGGCATAGGGGAATGGTTAGACTATTTTTTGACCGTTAGTGAGGTTATATTTTTTTAGTAATATAAGTAGAAAGAAAGAAAGAAAGAGAAACACGCGCCCAGAGTGGGGACCGAACCCACGCCTTTCGATTAGATCTCGAATGCCTTACCAATTCGGCTATCTGGGCCGAATTGGCCCCGTATAGTCTGAGTGGCGCTGGCTACCACCCTCAAGCGTCAGATACAGTTGCAGTAAATATAAATACCCCAGAAAGGGAAGGAGAACACAGTCGCCCAGATAGCCGAATTGGTGAGGCATTCGGGATCTAATCGAAAAGCGTGGGTTCGGTCCCCACTCTGGGCGCGTGTTTTTCTTTCTTTCTTTCTACTTAAATTACTAAAAAATATAACTTCACTAACGGTCAAAAAATAGTCTAACCATTCCCCTATGCCTTCTTTGGCGTTGTAGACTGCCGGCATTTCTTTCTGTATTTAAAACGAGCCCCTCATTTCCAAATCATATTATCCTGCGAAAGCTTGGCGAGGGCCTCGGTTCTGGCAGCCTTGATGCCAAGGTAGCATAAAAGGGTTTCCCGCCAGTTACCCGCTCATGACAGGCTGTAGACGTTCGAGTCACGCCCCGGGGTTCGAAAAGAAGGTCCCCTTCTCCCCGTATAGTCTGAGTGGCGCTGGCTACCACCCTAAAGCGTCAGATACAGCTGTAGTAAATATAAATACCCCAGAAAGTGAAGGAGAACACAGTCGCCCAGATAGCCGAATTGGTAAGGCTTCGAGATCTAATCGAAAGGCGTGGGTTCGGTCCCCACTCTGGGCGCGCGTTTTTCTTTCTTTCTTTCTTTCTTTCTACTTAAATTACTAAAAAAATATAACTTCACTAACGGTCAAAAAACAGTCTAACCATTCCCCTATGCCTTCTTTGGCGTTGTAGACTGCCGGCATTTCTTTCTGTATTTCCTGACGAGCCCCTCATTTCAAAATCATATTATATATATATATATATATATATATATATATATATATATATATATATATATATATATATATATATATATATATATATATATATATATATATATATGCCAGCGGAGAAGTTTTAACCGCAATAATAATAATAGCTACGACATGTGTAACTGTATATAGGCACCACGGTTTTCAAACCCACCAAACGCGGCTGTACACGGCCGACATCGATCTCGCGAGGCACTGTTTTCATTTGTACACGTCACTCGTTAGCGCAAAATCTTTCGCGACCAATCACTAGACGACGGGGGAAGTCGGTGCGGTATAGAGGGCGACCTTGGCTGTTCTGCGCTCGCTATGCACAGTACAGCCGCGCCAGGGCGCAGAAGCCAGAGCGAGGGGCGAGATCGCAATTAGGATTAATCAGGGGCGCACGCGCCAGCCAAACCAGTAGCGGCCCCACCGTCGCCGGTGATATCAGAGCCGCCGATCACGCGTCGTCGCCAGTTAACCGGTCTCAGGCCCGGCGCCCATTCAGCGCAGCGGTGGCGAAACGCGGCGTTGCTGCCCTAAGGTGCCTGCTCAGCTGCCCAAGACGTAAAAATACGACCGCACATAGTTACAGCACATTGCTGCGCTAATCAAAGCACGCCGAAGACCCGCTCCACTGGCAATGCTCCGATTGCGTCGACCGTTGCCTTTACCCATGCAGCCCGTGAGTGGCCTTAGATGTCCCGTACACCGTGGGAAAAGCAGGTTATGAAAACGAGAACCTCATAATCCCCGTCATCATAACAATAACAAAATTCTAGTATAAATATCATAGACCATGTAAGAGTGGCAGTCAAGCAGCTTTTCTGTGCCCTTCGTACACGCCAGACTAACGCGGATGTTTTAAATAAGCGTTTCATGCGCTGAATTTACGCGTAGGTTATGTATCGCGCCGAAGTGGAGGATGGAATGTTTAATGGTCGCCAAGACCTCCACCAGGAAAACGGACCGCGTGGTAAAAAAACGAATTTGCGACCTCATGCTCAACGGATAGACGCTCTACAGCCCCTGAGCCACCTATAGTGCTGATGCGGTAGCCCGCGACTAGGCTGTTTCCCAGGCGGCTGGCGGCCCGCGTCAACAGAGGGCGAAAGTAACGAGGGACCTTAAGGCCGGACGACATTTTACTACAGCTGAAGTCTTTATAATCATCGTCGGTCTGCCCATGATCCCTGCGAGGCAGGAGCCTTTCGCCATGACTTCTCACCGCACCTATCCAGCGCCCTCTACGCTTCTATGAACCGAGGGCGAGGTATATAGCCACTCTCGTGCGGCAGTCATTCTCAGAAATTCGGCATCCCCTGCGATTGTCCACGAGGCCCACGGTCGGGCGGAGGGGAATGAACGGGAGCAGAAGAGGGGGCGGGCAGCCCGGTTATGTAAACAAGCCGACAGCGCGTCCTCGTGCAAGTCATGGCGCGTCCAGCGGAGCGCGCAGTCCACACAGTCAGAGCACTGCACGCCAAGAATGGCGGCGTGCATTATATTTAGACAAGCGGCGGCGGCACTCGTCACGTTCGCCTGGACGCGCCGCCACCTTGCACGTGGGCCGCCCAAAGACGCCGCCGCCGCTGCCGCCGCTACATGTACTCGAGTTCGGTCGCGCCAGCTGCTGCACCGCGCTACGCCAGCTGTCGAAGGCGCAGTGTAAAATCCCGGACACTTGGGACAAAAAAAGCGAGTGCACCAATGCCAAGTTTGATGAGAGAAGACGATGCCACATCCATGCTGAAGTTCGGTACGCTCCGAACGTTCAAGCTTCTCTGGGTGGCTCTCACGTTTGCAGGAAAAAACATGCGAAAACTGCATCCACCGTCGTCGCCTCTGGGACGTCGTCCTATTATTTTCGATGTAGTTTAGACATGATAATTGGGGTTGCTGTGCAGGCTGGTATGACTTCGTACGTTGAGAGAGAACTAGCAGTACAACAGCGCTTTGCCGTTAATGGTATGCAATGGAAATTACAACACGAACAGTGCACTACGGAAAGCCTGCCGTATCCGTCACAGAACCACCTCATTTAAATCCAGTGGCAAAAAGAACGATGCACCCCCAAGTCCGTTCCACAATACAATGCTGCAATATGCCTAGTGCCGATTTGCTGTGTTAACATAGTTCATGAAACGCCAAGAAAACGAAACTATATACTGCTGCGCAGAAGTCATTTCAGTTTCTCGTGTTTTTCCAAGTCAGAGAAACATTTTAGTTTCAGTTTATTAGTGATTACAAAGAGTGGTACGATATCATACAGACGCTGGTACAGAGTTCGAACCCAAGACTACTACTACCTTTCTACGGCTGTCACTCCACTAATTCCACTAAGCCAGAGGCTATAGCCAGTGGCCGCGCCAGAGCTAATTGTGAACTTAAAGAATACAAATTAGTTTAACACGTGGGCGTACGCTTATAAATGCAATATTTCAAGGAAAACTTTAGATTCCGAAATACCGGAAGCCGTTTATGAGTACATTTAAATACAGCGCTTACAAACCATAAAACTGACAGAAGGCGGGTTATTACTATGCGATCGAGTGCACTTAAAAAACACGCCAAACCAAGAAATGCACAGTAGCCATTTAAAAGTATGCAAGCAAGCCAAGTCCAGCAAAATTATGCCGATACTGGCGAGCATACCTCGGGATTTAAGATTTGCGTACGTGTTTGCGTGTGCAGTCGGTAAAACGCTTGTCTATAACAGCGATTTCAACTTCAACTAGTTACACTTGAAAAATTCCGAAACATACCCTTTACAAGCATGTTGCAGACGAAAGGGGTGGGCTTAGACTTCAGAAAGCCGCAGTAGTTTTCTTAAAATTACGCCCGGGCGAGGTAGGATAGGCTGAAAGTACCAAGGCTGTGTTATAGACGAGCGTTTTACTGGTTGTATGTAGATCCATATGTTCCAAGTTTGTATTTTCACCAATCCATTCCAGAGCGTGCTAACCTCGCAGTTTCTTCGTATTCGGTCACTGCAAAGCCATACATGAAAATATGCCTAACTTCACTCTGGCTGTACACTGCAGCCATCGTATAGGCTTCGCAGGATTTCACTATTTTAAACAGGGGCAAGCCTTTTCGGTCTGCGACGGCGGGAAGAGCACGGATTAAGGGAGAAAATTGCGAGAGACGAAGCTCTCAAAGTGAAGAACACCGTAGAGAGACAAGAAAATGCCACTGGCCGATTCTGCCCGCGCGGGTAAACTCATGGCCAAAGTGTTCCGCGCCCTTCGCTGAGCGGCCTGAAATGTGGGAACCATTCATAGAAGCAATGCTGCAGGGTGCCCTAGAGATGGTGCGGATAAGCCCAACACGTATATACGTGATCGGGTCTGCCCTACGTCCTACCCGCAGGGCGGGGGCGGGCGATCTCGGCTCCTGTGCTGCATTACAATTTCTGCCTTGCACGTAGAGTCGAATACGACTTTAGTAGAAAGTTATAACGAAACCTTCCACGGTGAGCGCAAACCTCCCAGGCCCAATGTAATCCGTAGTACTGTCGGAATTCATTTTTCAGACCGACCTTTTCGAAATGCCCTGAACGAACACCTCAGGACAATTTCGCGAGCGTTTTTTTTTTTTAAGCGAATTTCCTCAAGCCACAGCTCACCTATTTGCAAACGGGTGCGTTTTGTGTAGAGGAAGAAATTTTACCAACGCATACGTTTCTCGTGTCTTACTTTTTTTTTTTTTTTTGCAAATAAACGACAAATGTAGCTCGAAATAAACAAAACCTTAGCTTCACCTGTAAAACATAACTCGCCTGCAAACAAACAAAAAAAAGCTTCAAGCGAAGATCTGCTCGCAACGTTTTGTCCATCTCTTAAGACCCCAGCTCGGATCTCGTATTTCTAAATTACTGCTCGGAGTACTAAGTCAGCTTCAGAAAAACCACGCAAAAAAAAAAAAAAAAACGAGATCAAGAAACTGACGCCGAAATTCCTAGGGGAAAGGGAGGGGGAAGTTCCCGAAGATGTACTTTGCATACACTTTAACACACGCCGAGCGAAATGTTACCGCGCTCAGCCGCGTTATTTCCAAATGAGGTTGTTACCTAACTGCAGGCGGTGGAGCATTGGTTAACCCGTTTGCCGGTATGCGCGCGGCACTATTTCCTCGAAACAAATTGCGGGTTATTGCGAAGCGGCGCGGCGCAAAGCCACGCCTTGTGCGCAACGTAATCCATGACATCAGGCAGCTGACCGTGGCGCGCTGGCGACCGCTAATCGCGCGGGCGCACATCACGCAGCCACAGTAATTATGACACACAGCGCGAAACAGTGGCGTTTACGCTTCCGCGGAAGCAGGCAGGGAAGCAACAGCCGCACGTTTCCTTTACCGCCAGTAAAAACCGCGGAAACCAGCGCTGCACGCAGTTCCAGAAAGCGAGGCTGCGGAAGAGGCGCGCCGCGGGCGGCCAGCGAGGCTGCGCGTTTTCTTCGCGGCTGGTATCGGATCGGCACATCGGTTCGCACTATGCGGTCAATAAAAGCCGCGACTGTGCAGATACGCGCAACGGAGCGGGGACAAAGGCGTTCGACGAGGCGACCTCGTTCCGTCGCGAGAAAGCCGCCGCCTTCCTCTGCGCGCCAGCGGAGAACGATCGGCACTCCATTTCACGCTGAACGAAACGAATTCGCCAAAGGCGATATTAAGGCACGTAGCTCTAAATCGTAATGCCCTCTTTAAAACAAATCGCACTCCGTGCCTCGAGCGTCGAAACAAGCTATACTCCCCCCTACGGTCAGACCCGCTCCCAGTGACTTCCACCTTGAGTACCATCTTGATAGATGCGCTCCTCTGCATTATATACATGGCCCGGTGGCCGAACCATCGCAGTCTAGGACCTTCAATGTCACACTGATCTTCGCTGTTCCTCGGATGCAGTCACTCGGAATGCGACTTGATCGCTTCGTAAGACAACCCCGACGTTCTCATCCTTCCTTCCTCGGGAGTGGAGCGCGCGCGCACGCGCACACGCACGCACACGTGTGTGTGTGTGTGTGTGGACAGCAACGCTAACTGTATACCACTGGCACTTCCGCTTGACCAGCACCTTCCTGGCAGGTTCTGTTTTCCTGCCTGGAATCTTCCAAGAGATCACTTCTTTTCCCCCGTTCTCACTGACCACCGAGACCAAGCAGTTCGAGTGGGTTGTCCTAATTATTGCCGAGCCAGCCAGTTTTGCGTTTCCGGTAGCCTGTACTGCAAGACCCGTACTCTGTTTCCTTTCAGCATAGGTGACAGTACAGCTATGTAGAAGTTCGGAAGACTGTCACAAACGGAAAATAACGTTAAGAAAGCGCGGGCAGGTGTGGAGGGAGGTAATTCAGCAACGCGCTCATTTTAGCAGGAACTAGCGTTAAACATTGCGGTAAGAAACAGACGGTGGGTAATTACAACGGTGGTGGGCCACAATGTTTATTTTTTGGGTGTTTTTAAGAGGGCGCATTTGCTCGCATAATCACCCCCAACGCCGATGGCGTCGCAAAGGCGGGAAATGAGACCTTCCGCAAAAGCGAACTGGGAAGAAACTATTAGACAAGGTTGGGTCTATACCGTTTGGAAAAATCGAGTGACCATGCTCCAAATAATCCGGTCAGGCACGGCTACCCTTCTCAAAAACTATTTCCTCGAAAGCTGTTCTCCAGCCTTCAAGTCTTTATTCCACGCTCTCAATCAATGTTGCACATAAAACAATGTCGCTTGCGTGAAAGGCGCACCATCAGGGGAGGGGGCACCTCCTATGGCCTATTGGAGATGGCAGCCCCTCCTCTGTCCCCGAGGGAGGCCCAAAGTGCGCAGTGCTTCCTGACTGAATAAGTTACAGCCGGATGTGAGACTCTATAGTAACAAAGCGTTCTAGTTTCCCTCCCCGGTCGGCCGTCGGTGGCGAAGGTGTAGTGATGCCATCTTTCTTATTTTACAGAGACTCGCACTCCCTTCTTGTTACAGAGGAGCCCGGTGAACAAGGCTTCCTCCCATCGGCAGGCCAGCAGGATGGCACCGGTTTCGAGGTTTGCAGAAGATTCGCCTCACGTTCACGTACAGAGAATGAAAAAAAAAAAAAAAAAAAAGAACACGTCTTAAAGGAACGGCTTCGCGGAACCCTATACCATGGCACCTCCAAGCTTTCCGCTTCTTCAGGGCAACTGTGAACCCATGCCGTCGCATTTTTTTTTAAATATTTAGTGAAACAGACAGCCGTCATATTTGTAGCATGCATTCTTTCCTCGGAGGATTTTCGCAGCTCTTGAACTGGGACTTTATCATTATTCGTTCCAGATCAAGGCAGACCACATTTACTACCGCCCGTTAAAAGGACAAAGCTAGCAGGAATTGCACAAAAAGCGACGCAGAACTACGTTATCCAGGGCTTATGAAACAAACAATTTTGACAGCATTTACACAAAGATCACGGCACCTTCCCGGAAATTTTGGGGTCGGTGCAGTGAGCCCATCCTAAAACATTATCTTATGCTTCAGGACCACATTTATCTTCGACATAACATCTCTAAGCTGGTAACATGGCCCGTTCTGCGAAAATGTGCCGGCGGCATGCTTATAATCGACGGCGCCAAAAAGTCCATTGGCTGGGAACACAGGCGGCCTTATGCCCACGGGTACGCCCGTCGTCACATACTGAGTGTCAGTATGCGACGGTTTGGCATTGGGCTTAACGTTACGCTTCCAGGTCTGACGTCGTCAAACGACACCCGGAGACGGAGGCAGAAAAAGTTTGGCATTACTTGGCAGGCCCTTAAGCTTAACGGTAAGGTTACCTAACGTCAACGTTGAATTTAGGCCAAGCAACATTCTCACATACCCACTCAAGGGGACTGGCCGATGACAGCTGCCGTCCGCAGCTCAGTCATTAATTCCCATTGGCTGCGCCGTCAAAATATCTACCCCCAAATATGCTTTGGTACATAACCCGCGTAATTCAGTGCCTGAATTCTTTTGCTTCCGCTATAGTTGAACCGTATAAACCGTACGTAAAAAATGCGCCCACGCATGCACTCCACTCAGTATGGTTAACCAGCGAAGCGGTAACGTGCGGCCGCCGGTGGTGTACGCATATGACGCCTGGCCTGCCCATTCGGAGGTAATGTGTGGCCGGTGTTTGCCATTGCAAAGTACGTCCTCACTGCCCTGACCCTGGCCGCCGTTGTCGCTTGGGCTGTGCTTCACGCAGTAGCTCGCTGCGCGCGCTCTGCTGCGAAAAAGACTTTTTCGCTCCCTTCGAAGCTCCGTTCCCCCTTACCAGTGCCGGTAGATGCGAGAGCCTAGCCACGTCGTCTATAAGCCCAGCCAATCTCTCTCTCTCCTTACCGCTAAATCCTCTCCAACCCCCCTTTTTTTTTTTTTTTTCGCGCATGCGCATGAGGTTGCGTCGGATAAGTTACCGCCGGATTTTCCTTTCGACTAGCCATATAAAGCTTCGCTTTAAAACCGCCGACAGCGGCAGCTTAGCCGCCAGCATGCCTTTTCGACGACACGGCCGCGATAAAAAAAACTATCGGGCCCCACGTGGTCGTATTCAGAGCCAGCAAACAAGCTACGTGCATCTAATTTAGTGGACCTAATCCGATCCAACGCGTTGCGAAGTGCCGAACGCCTGCAAGTGCAGAGGCGGGGCTTCCAGCAGGCCAGCGGGGCTTTGGCCATAACCGTAAAAGCGGCGCACGGTAAGCAGGACAAACTGGCTCCTTGCTACTCCACTGCGCAAAGTGGCCATGATTCGCACGATAAAGGGCGAAACGGGGAAGCACTGCACACCGCGAACACGCAGGTCTGCCTCACTTTTCTTTTCGCCTTCGGGGAAGACCGAGCTTCCGAGTAAATGTAAGATCTTGATGCGGCCGTTGTCCTGTACACTTCTCGTGTTAGCCGCGGTGTTTACTTTTTGCGCGCGCGCGCGCGCATTTTTGGCCGAGAACAAAATCAAATACGAGCCCAATACGAACCCAGCAAAAAAAAAATACGAGTCAAAAATAAAATACAAACCAAATAACATTATCTAGAAAACTTCACAATACTCTTATGAACGCCGTCCCTGCCCGGGCTAGGGCATTGTATTTAAGATTTTGTTTCACTATTTTTTTTTTTTTACTATCCGCGGTGGCTGAGTGGCTAGGGCATTGACAATGCTGCTAGCCCTAGGTCACGGGTTCGATCCAAGCAGCGGCAGTCGTGTTTTCTGACGGAAGTGAAAGCGAAAACGCCCGTGCATGTGTCGACGCCTCTGCGCCCGTTAAAGATCCTCAGGCGGTCTAAATTAATCCGGAAGCCCTCCACTGCGGCCTGCCTCATAGCCCCAAGTGTAGCTTCGGCGCGCAAAACTAGCAGTTTCGAAACAAATCTCAGTTACTGTTTGCCATCTGCCTCCTCTTATTTTCCTCACACGCGAACAAGGTGGAACAACTAGAGGGGAGCTCTTTCCACTTTCCTCGGTGCTTATCGGGACACTTTCACGCACGACGACACAGACGACGCCGATATGAGGTTGTAAAACGGGCCAGGCCATATACCATTCTCAAATAGGCTCGAAAATACAATCGCAGAGACCGGGGGCTGGAAAAGGCACGCACACAAAGCGAATAAACTGGTTCCATTCTTCTCGCGACCCGTTCAGCGGCTCAAAATGCGTCTCCTTGAGCCTATTTTTCGCGCCGCTTTTCATAATGACCGGCCGCCGCCTCAGATTTTCATAATGCAAACGTGAGCCGACTTCGCCTCTTTTCGGGCAGCTTCCACCCAGAAGAAGCCGGCCGCAACATCGGCGGCAAAACAGCGGGGGCGCAGTAAACAAACAGCGAAAGCGGGGGCGCTTCTTCTTCCTTCCGCGGCCGGCGAGCCAAAAGTGACCCTGATGTCGGGCGCTGTCAAAGCGGCCCTTTTGTGGGAGCAGCCGCGCTCCGGGAAAAGTTCTCGGACGGGGGCCGAGCAACAAAGGCTGCCCACCTGCGCATTCCTGCGGCGTCGACGGCGCCGCTCGCAAGAAGACGCACCCCTCCTCCTCCTCCTCCTCCTCCTTACTTTCCCTTTTAACGAGCACGAGAAGGGGCCCGAAGAAACGGTCTTTGTATCGAGACATAAGGTAATTCCAAAGCGGAGGAACAACGCGGGTGCGGCCGGGTTTGCCGCTCCCGGGCGCCACCGTCCGCCCCGGCTCCCTCGCTTTGCGTGACCCCACAAGCCCAGCGAGTGTGCGTGCGTGGTTCCCTACACTGACTATGATTGCCCCAAGTCTTCTTCGGCTGTGCGTGGGCAGGTAACAACTTTGTGGGGACAGTCGAGAAAGCTACTCTGCCTGTTGCACCGAGCACCTGACATTGGTGCCTCGAGGCTCAAACCACAGCAATACATGCCCAGAACAACAGCCCGACAGATTTTGCGAGAGCGCCGGTGGTACAGTGAAAACAGCAGTGAAACTGCTGGGCTAGCTGGAGCGGATTCATCGTTTAAAGCGCAAACAGATGTAACACAAGAAGACAACAATCGCGTTGTCAACTTCTTGTGTGGGTCTCACCGCTTCAATGACGCAGTACAAGGAACATAATCGGGCTAGATGTTACCTAACTATCCATGCCGATCGATTCACTTCAGTTCCAAAAAGCTGATATGCGGACCCACTAGCGGCTTCAGCAAGAGCCAGCTTTCCCGCGAAATTGCAAGCACACCGAGACCAAGAGTAGCTTCGTTACGCAACAGTCGTATCATCTATGCAGACGAGAGTCGCGCCAACACGTGGGGGGGGGGGGGGGGGGGAGGGGGACGTCACCTTGTCAGGCTTTTTTTTTTTTTTTCCTGTAGCCTTTTTGACCGTCCCCCTCGACAACTGTATAGCCAGTCTTGTACATGTTCTCGCAATAAACTTTCAACTTTCAACTTTCAAGATCACGGTATGGTCTGTTCACCAGGACCTTCACGTCCAAAGTGTCCGCCTGCAAAAAGCTCTAGATGAAACCAATTCTTGGTGCAGGTATCTTGGCCTCACGCTTTCGCCTAACAAAACAGCCCTTCTCACCGTGGCCAACGCATGGGGCCGTCGGCGGTTGGCAACCTCCCCGATCCGTCTTTCGGTTCAAGGCACGCCTATACCAACAGCATCTACCCTGCGGGTGTTGGGCTTGGATATTACGGCCACCGGTTCTGCAAAACCTTGGATTCGCTCTGCAAAGCATCAAGCTTCACAATCGCTGCATCTGTTCCGTTGCATGTCTCAAAAAGAAGGCGGTGCGGCCTCCAAGATGGCCCGCATGCTTGTCCGAGCCATTCTTCAGCCTCGCATAGTTTATCAAGCGCAATTCCACTTTCTTACGAAGTCAGACTGGGCACTACTCGAATCACTAAACAATTCGGCTATGCGAGCTATAACTGGTCTTCCAGCCCTCACCCCCGTCCCTATTCTGCAACAGGAAGCGCAGCTCAACACGTTTGATGAGCTAGTGCATCAGCGTCGACAAGCCCGCCTTCAAAAAACAAGCCCTTGACCCTGATTCCGCCGCTCTTACAGCGTACATGACCGGTTCACCAGCCCCACCACTATCAAACACCACTATACGGCCCCCATGGAAGTTCCACCAATTAACGGATACACGACCTGTTGCCCGTATTCATCCCCGGACAGTTGGTGCTCCGATTCCGCCTTCTATGGACATTGGTAGCCCTTCGTCTACGCTGATGTTTGTCGACGCCAGTGCTTCCGATACCTTACTTCATACCGCTCTACTCTGCCCGACTGTGGCTCCCGATCCAGTGACCTGCACTTACATAACAACGGAGAAGTGGCCATCAACGCAGGCAGAACTCCTTGCAGTGTGAGATGCTCTGCTACACACATCGTTGCTAATCAACCACGCTTCACCACAGTGTACAATTTACACTGATTCGTCGGCAGCTGTTCGAGAGCTTCGTAAAACTCTCACGTCCAACGAACTTCTGCTAGAAATCCAGGACATAATGGATACTTATCCATGTCGTGTGCGCGTGTCATGGCGCCAACGGAATAGCCACCCCGCAATGCAGGCTGCAGATGCCGGCACACACCCCGTGCGTGTGCAATATCCAGCTCCTCTTGCACCTTCGTCAAACGGTGTTCGCCTTGCCAGTGCAAAAGAACGTCTACGGCGCACCGCGCGCGCTCTCATACCCCCGCGCGGTACAGATCTCCCTGGCGGGTTGTCTCGCCAAGATGAGGTCCTGCTCAGACGTCTTCGCCTGGGAGACGCCCTCACGCCAGCTGTGACGAGGTTCTGGCCTCCTCAATACCATGCCCCGTTCAACTCCATCTGCCCCTCTTGCCCCGCTCCAGTTGACCAGGCTACAGCAGAGCACCTGGTGTGGAGTTGCCCTGCTCTGCGAAGCCTACGCGCTGTGCACATCGCCACCTGCAGCCCGCGCCCCGGACGTCCGCCAGACTTCATGGCGTGGATACAAGGACCACATCATGACCCCCTGCTCCGATTCCTTCGGGAATCCGGGGTGCATCTATACATTTAATTTCCCCTTATGCTGGATAGCAAACTTCCGCAAAAAAAAAAAAAAAGTCGTGTCGTTTAGCAGTTAGCCACGCCTCTCTTAAACCTCAGTTCACAATGTCAAAGTTCGGGGCTTAATAAGGGTACCTTCATTACTGAATGTCAGTCTCATTCTCACTTTTTATTTTTCAGGTTCGTTCACAGGCAACATGCGATCAGTAAAGATGCTCAATAATTATCAGTCGGCAGTCAACGTTCTCGTCTGTACCCTTTCGCGTCCTTCACTTGTGCCGCGCTGCAAATCATGACGACGAACAAACAACTTGCCCAAAGAAGTACTCAGAACCGATTCCTAATTATATACAGTGATTACTATGGTCAAACTCGGCACAACAATAGAGCCGTCTCAGCAGGCAAATGTTCTATAATTTGTTACAACATAAACGAGTAACAGCAGAAGCGAGTATTAGTCCTTTTGTACGCCGCCACTGGTCACATCAAGGCCCATGTACTTATT
Source organism: Haemaphysalis longicornis (assembly GCF_048455015.1). NCBI lineage: Eukaryota > Metazoa > Arthropoda > Arachnida > Ixodida > Ixodidae > Haemaphysalis > Haemaphysalis longicornis. The sequence continues at coordinate 434,818,625 of NW_027526203.1, read as the reverse complement.
CAACATTGGGGGCGACCAAGTGTTCCCTAACTTTATCCGGACTCACCATGAACTGGCTACTAATCAGGAAGGAGTGAAGCTCGGCCCTGGGAAAAGCGGTGCAACGTGCTGATATCACATATCACATTACAGCTCCGGCGCACACACGCAGGCATTTCTATTACTTTCGCCCAATCAGTCATCACTGCTTACTTGCCTGCTTTGCACCCGACCTGAAAGCTTTGTTGACCGGACCTGAAAGCCTTCCTATACTGCGGAGCTTGAGTTCTCAACTGCGTGTCAGGCTTTTCATATATGCTTTGGAGGTCTGGAAGCCCAGTGTCTTCCTCGTGTTTATGAGCCTCCCCAAGGAAATTTTAGACTGCGCTTTTCTGACTTTATATGGTAACCAACACATACATCCCCGTGTGCCGCACCAAGTGTAGTTTTAACTTGAACACTTAGAGCCAAGCTTCGCACCATCCTTTGGCTGACTTTCTAACCTTGATTGGAGCTGCGATTTTACGCACAATAAGTGCGCGTTCGGCTGAATGAGCCCTGGTGCCGTTAACTTTTCTAGCACTGCGGACTACCAGAGTCCTTCAAAGCATTGAAGGACTCTGGTACTACTCACGAATTCATCGCACCCCCGAGTTCTCCGTGCTTCGCGACAACAGCACTACATTTTCTATTCTTGCTAACATGGGTATAACGTGTATTTACATCGTTATTGCCCTCCCTGGGGAACGCTCCTAGATATATTTATTCCTGCCACCATGGTCCTCTGACCCTCGCTGAACAAATATTGATCTGGGCATCCTTCCGCTGTAAAAACCATAACACCCGACGCTGATGATCCTCGGTAACTCGCTTCCTGACCACCAGATATATCCAATGCCTGTCAACGTTTTTCACTTTCTGGAAACGGTGCAACCCCCTCCGCGTAAATTCCTCCCCCGCTGTCGATTTCGGACGCAAGATGAGCATGTACAGCAGCAGCAGCAGCGGTGCACTCCAGGCGCGCGGACAACAGGCCGGCAAACACGGCAGGAGCCCCGTGTCAACAAGGGCCGAGAAGGAGACGGGCCGGTCGCCCTCTCCCGCACTTGGCGAGGAGGACGCCTTCTTGCCCGCGCAGAAGGGCGCGCAGGCTCCGCCGCGGAACCAGTCGGCCAGAAGGAGGCCCCGCACCACAGCAGCCGCCGTGCCCGTCCTGGCCAAAGGATTAAACACCTCCCAGCCGAGCGCCCTCCGCCGTACCACCCGGTGAGTGCACCGTGCTCGCGGATACGCCGTACTGGGGAGCGACCCAGGGCCGCGCACACTGCGCCGGCTGCGCGGCCCTGGGTCGCTCCGGGAGCTCTCCCGACGCTGAACATACGCCAGGGTCACTGAAAATACGTCACGTGCACAACAAAAGGGACCGGGGGAGTGCCGGAACACGCACCGCGGGACAAGTGCCGCGACTGGCGCCTTTTTCGCGCATTGATGCGTTTCGAAAAAGAGAAGGGGCGTTCTCACCCAAGCTCTCTTACATCATGCCTCTGTCTTCAAGGCCTCTACCACAGCTACCTTTGGTAAACGTCAACTCACAAGGCAGATGCCGAGTCGCTTAGACGTTTACTGACACTCATGGGCAGCACGAACGCATCGGGTCGCCATTCTTATGCTTTACGCTCGCTGTAAAGCGAGCGAATGAACGGGCCGCTGTCATTTCACCAGGTGTGTTTTAAAAATCCCCTCGGGGAAAGCTACTTGGCGCCAAGCACCGCACGTTTCTGTTTCCAGATGTGGGGGACGAGGAAGGGGGAGGGGGGGGGTTGATTTGAGTGCACTCGCCCGAAGAAACCCTGCTCAAATAATACGGCAGCGCAGTGAGGTAGTAGACACTGATGGATGAGCCCCGCTCTTTTCGTAGACGCGGACATCTTCGTCACGGTCGACGCCGGGCTGTGACGTCTATGCTTCACTCGTGCGCAATCTACCGCAACCGACAGGCGAACAGTGGACCGAGCCGGCGATGGCATCTCACGCCCGCGATTTTAGTGCCCCTTGTTCCACGAGAAGTGCTGCGTGGCACACATTAGTGCCCTCCGGTGGGGATTTATGCCGCTGTTCACACGTAAGAGAACCAGCGCCTCTGTTTGCTTGCTGCAAACTATATCCAGAAGCGGCAGCATGTATGACCCGTCCCGCCTTTTTTGATGCTTGAATAGCCCGCCATTCGCGAACTCTCGCTAGACGCTCTGCACTCCTCCAGACACAATCCGACACGACGAGGCATTCAATGAGCTCTATACTCTTCTCAGTAGGAACGCAAGCCTACCATGATGTCACCGAGACGCAGCGCTGCCATCAGCATCACGACACCGCAGTTCGATTAGTATCTCTGTATCGTTTGCTGTTCTCTCTCTCTCTCTCTCTCTCTCTCTCTCTCTCTCTCTCTCTCTCTCTCTCTCTCTCTCTCTCTCTCTCTCTCTCTCTCTCTCTCTCTCTCTCTCTCTCTCCTCTCACTCTCCTCTCTCTCCTCTCTCCCTCCTCTCAAAAAAAAAGTCAGGGGAAGATATGGCAATTCGGGTGACAAATGCACAAGCGCATAGGCCGACCTCCCTCCCCCAAGGAGAGAAAATACCGCTTCACGACACCTAGTGACACAAGCACGGTTTGACACTGCGAACTAACCGCCACTCCAGGAGGCCAGACTGAGCGGGGATAAAACGCACAGAGGGCACCGTCGGGCGGAACACGCGCGGCTTTGCTCCCGCTCCTCTAAACCGGCGCGATAAACGCGGTAAACGTCCTCCCAGGACTGCCCATAAGGCCAAGCCTTTTTAAGTGCGCCGACTTTGCTGATGGGCGCACGGAAACACGATTGTAACAAGCAGCCAGCCAGCATCGAGAGGAACCGCGTCGCCTTCCCTGCGCCGCATCGGTGCACTTTTCTCACGCACTACGTACTTGGCTGTCGTCGCTCAGACCCATCCCACGTCAGGGCTAAGGGGAAGGTCAATCATCACAATCATCAGCCTGTTTTACGCCAACTGCAGGATGAAAGCCACTGGCCTCCCACTACATGCGCTGCAAGAATGCATTCTTTGCCACTAAAATTCCTCATCTCGTCCCTCCACCGTGTTATCTGCCTTCTCCATTGGTAGCCACTCCGTTACCCTGGAGGTCCACCGCTTGTCACATCTCCGCCCGGTTGTCAGAAAACGGTTACGGGTGGGCATTACTGAACCCAGATCAAGGTTTTACAAGTTAGCGCCTTTCGCACGCGCCGTAGTACGAGCGAAGTGAACTCTGTCAGGCGGCGGCAGTGCTCTGGGAAGCAACGTCGCTTCGTTGAGCGCGCGCGCCACAGATAGCCCCTCGACTTGTAATGAGGGCGCCTCATTAGCAGCAGCGCTCAACAATGCGTCTCAGCCAGCGTGCATGAAGGACAGAGGCAGCTGCGGCCGCATAGCATGCGCATCCCAGCGACGCAGCTGTGCGCTGCGCGCGTTCACACATCCCGCAGTACTTTCTCGAGCTAAGTCAGCCGCTGAGGCGATAACGGGGACAAGGCTGGCTGCTACATTTATTTAAAAAAAAAAAAAAAAAAAAACGAACGACACGCACCGCGGTATTTGCGCTGTGCCGTACGTGACGATACGGCAGACACTGCCTGTGTACGTGCTACATTGCGCTAACAACGCTGGCTATACTAGGCCAGCCTTCACGTACGCAGGGGTGCACTCGCTATACGTTGTGCAACCGATGTGACGAATGTTTTGGTTACGCGACTACGGCACGCGAAATCATCAAAGCAATCTGACGGGACAGTTGGCCTCACATGATTAGAATGCAATGCGCTAGTCCGGGACGCACCGAAAGAATGGACACCGCGCTGTGTGGTGTGTCCTTTCTTTCTGTTCGCAGTGTTCTTGGCGCATTGCATCCTAATCGCGATGTATCATTATTCGTCCGCACACTAACGCCGCAACGCGAAATTCCGGTGCGTTTAACGGGAAAGAAATCAAATTTGCACGAAGGCTTTTCACTTAAAGCGGGAGATCAATTCTGGCAGTGGCGACGAGAACAGGGAGCGAACCACTGCCAAACTGCAGTTGAATTACTGTGCTTGTCGAAACGGTAAGCGCCCATCAAATAGCTCTTCAACCTAAGCGAAGAGTTTTAATATGAGAAACAATAAGCAGGCCAAAGATGGTTTACCCACAATCCTGCCTAGCTTTTCAGAAACATTCCAAGATAAGTATTTGAAACCGAACCCCTGAGTCCACCTTATGAATTACCGGCTGCACGCTTTTTATGTCTCCCTTTTCTCGAAGAAATCCATACGCACACGGTTGCACCGTCTTTATATTGCACCAAGGGACTATAAGCTTTCACATGCACCTATTGTTCACATGCGAAAAGAAAAAAAAAACACACAAATGCCAGCCATATCCCCAAGTCAGGCAAGAAAATAACGAAAGAGTGGTTGTACGTACTTTTCAGCAAAAAAGAAAACAGAGAAGACTTGAGCAAATTGTCGAAAATATAAAATGTGACAGTACGTGCGTCAGGCATTTGCGAAATGGGATGCCGTAGCACAGCTCAACGCGTGGAAACTGGAACGCAACGCGGGTGCTTAAAGGCGGAAACTTCGTGAACAGATAGCGCAGTAAGGCATGCCCGCTCTCTATACTGCTCACTACCAAAGGTGGTGGCCTCGTTAGCGCGTTCCAATTGTTCCCAACGGCTGCCCCACTAGAGATCGCGACGGCAAACGGGCGTGCATCGTGGACATGGCCCCCTAAAGACGACATCACCGTAGAGAGCCCGCTCTGATTCGGAAGGACAGAGAGCACGTAGCCAGGACGACAGGCTGTGCACCAAGCGTGCCGCGCACCCGGCCCGACCTGAGCTGGGCCACCAAAAGTCCTGCACGTGCTCTCGAACCTCAGATAAGCGGTCCGCACGCGCTCTGGAGCTTCGGCCTCGACCGCCTGGGAGGGCGGATCCTTCCGCGGCCGCGTCGCGCTTCCCCGCGGTGCACCGATCGCGCAATTGCGAACGCCATCGCGGCGCCGTCTCCATATCCGTGGGCGGCAGACAAAGCGGCTCTACTAACGTTGGTCAGACCGAGAAAAAGAAAACGAGCCTTCCTCCAGGGCTGTGCACTCGCCTACGCGCGCTCTCCTCCAAGGACGCGCCGAGAGACGGCGAGGTCGATGCCGAAAGCCGGCCAGGCTAGCTGGCCGCTCCTTTCTCGTTCCGGCTTCGCGCACTGCAGCAGCCGGCCAGCGAGATGCATACGAGCCACCGTTCAGGCCTCCCCGCCACTCCGTTACGCAAAAGCGGATTGCAGAGCGCCCGCTGGCCGGACAAGACGAACCCACGCGTTACAACAGACGTTTCCAAATGAACCGCTTTACATTTTTAACAGCCGACAAGCCGCTAAAAGGCTGACGCGCCAGGTCGAACGCAGTTATATCGAGAGAAGACGCTTTCTAAAAGCACGCCCTCGGACCGCCGAGTCCCCTTTACAGGCGCAGGTGGAGCAACCGGTCGCTCTGACAGCGCCAGTGAACGGCCGACGTTGGTGAGCGTGGAAGTGAGACGGCGCCGCCGTAAAATGCCAAGACTGCGGAAAGGCCGGCAGAGGCCCGTTACGGAAGCGGCCCTCTCACCTCGGCACGTCGTGTAACGGGCCGCGAGATAGCCTGCCCGAAGGCACCACCCGGAGATCCCCCGCGGAGGAGGTTGCCCCGCACAGGCCCCGGGCGAGGATGACGTCGTAAAGAGCCGCTTCTTCCCGGTGCGATAAGCTCCGCATGCCGCCGGGCCACGACGCGTCGAAAGTACGCCCTCTCGATAGCGTATCGACCAGGGCGCCAGCGTATAGAGCGCGCCGAAGCCAAGGGCCGACGAACCAGTTCGCGGCTGCCACCACTGACAGGAAGAGCGCAGCTTGTCGACGGTACAGCACGCGGAAGTGACCGCTGAAAGGGTCGCCTTTCTTTCCCCCTCGGGCACACCACCGCGGTCGGAGAGTTTTATATCGAGCAAGTACTGCGCCAAGGGACGGGAGTGGTGCAATGCGAGGATGACACCACTTGCGCTTCGATAGGGAACACATCTGCGCCCGCCAGCAACCTGTCTGGAAACGTGGTCACAATGTTCCGACTCCGAGAAAGATTTGCGCACGGTCGACAAGCTCGACTTTTCACTCAGGCCTCAAATCGGCCCTTTAGGGATCAAGTGGAAGGCCACTCTGGCAGTGCAAAAGGTACGGCCTGCTGCGCCGCTCGTAGATAGCGATAGCCATCCATAGGTATACACGGTGCCGCGGTGTCGATGGCCGGCTGTCCCCGGAAAGTGGCGGCAATGTGGCAATTCCGCTTTGCCGCCGCTCATTCGATGCTGCACGGCATGCTGCACCTTTTCATCCAGCGGCAGAGAGAATGCGGTGCCAAAACGAAAACGGTTCATCAGTTCTCGATTTCAACCAAATGTGGCAGGAAATCCTGGGTCCAAGTAACTGCAGAAGCTGGAGGGAGGTGAGAACTTGTGCACGCGTGTTTCCCGAATCGTGTGCAGTGCACACCTGCTGTTTAGGTGATATTTCAATCCCGCTTCCTGAATGATTGTAGGGTTTAACGCGCCGACGCAACACAGGCGATGAGGCGCGCCGTATCGGAGGGCTCCGAATTAATTTTGACCACCTGGGGTTCTTTAACGTGTGCCGAAATCTCGTACACACGGGAGTTTTTGCTTTTCGCCTCCATCAGAAAAGCGGCCGGGAATCGAACCCGCGACCTCGTGCTCAGCAGCGCAACGGCTGAGCCACTGAGCCACCGCGGCGGGTCATCCCGCTTCCTAAAACAGCTTCAAAGCGAAAGTTCTCCACAGGACTACGTAATGAAGCTGCAAACAGCGCAGCCAAAAGATATTCGGCGCACATACTACGAAACTCGACGACTATAGTTCATCTCACAAGCTACATGCAGCACTGTGGAGGCTATATTGTTATCAATAGTGCGCCCACTGAGGGCGCCTAATCCGCCGTGAAGGGGGTCCTGAAAGGACACTCCCTTTTCCCCTCTCGGCAAGTGGCACCGCACGGCCCCGGCGCCTTTTGTTGCTTCCTTCGCGGTGAGTTAGGCGCCCTGAGGGGTACAACAATGTAGCCTCCACAGTGCTGCATGTAGCTTCTGAGATGAACTTCACGATCTGGAGTCGGAAGCAGAATGAACCGTCCTCTGACTTCGGAGCTCCGCGGCGTGTCGACAAATTGTAGTGGGCCAGGACAAGAAAAAAAAAAAAAAAAGCAAAGAAACCGAAACAGCCGCATCTCCTCGAGCGGGTCACGCACACGCCTCGTTCCTCTCTGCGAATGTGATCCCCCTCGTCCGAAACCAAAACGCGGCCCCGAGGTAGGCTCGTCCGTGCGGAAAGCGCCAGGTCCCGCTAACGACGGAGGACGGACTGAAGGCGAAATACGTTGTCGTCGCTTGTCCGTCAGCCGTGTATCACCGCGAAAGCACGGCGCCACTCGGCTACCAAGTGCACTGCAGCGTACCCCGTTTACCCGCTGGCGCTGGCCAGCCGCCGCCGAGGTGACCACAATATACGCCGCCCTGCAAGCCACGAACATGACCAACACAGCACCAGAACAACGGTTTCGGTATCTGAACTTCGAAACACGCCGACTGATAAACAGACCCCTTCGCGTCATTCGATTGCATCCGCAATGACTCTCGCACACGTGCATTGTTTTTTTTTTCCCTCTCTCTTTTTCCCTTTTGTAGTTCAGCAAAAATGCGCAGCCCCGTCATTTGGAGGCGGAAGGCAAACAGCGGGCGGGTACAGTCGCCCATGTGATACTGCTTGCACGGGGCGAGAAAGAAACGGGGTGATCATTACGCCCGTCAGGTGGAGATTCATTGAGGTCAAGAGGAGGCGATTATGCTGCCCGCACACAGCCCACCGTTTAAAGCCCACACTCGGGCAACTGCCGTATTCCAGCACTTAGTGCGAACGCCATTAGGCCTCAAGGACATGGTCTACGATACGTTACGTCAAAATAATACTCGTGAATGGAAATGCGGGGCTCTGCACGAGCAGGGGAAGCAAAGTCAACGTCGAGGACACCGAGGAAGGCAGGGGGATCGTGGTTGGCCTTTTTTTGTACGGGAAACATGCGCGCCGCGTGGGATCCGAGACCACAACCTTCGGATAACGCGTCCGATGCTTTCACAGGCGCGGCTGTCTTCCCCCTCCATTTCCTGGTGAGCGCAGGGCTGCTATGAAGCTGATAAATGCAAACTGCGGGGTAACACAGACGCTGACGGTGTGGAAAACATGCAGCCCACAAGCTCCGCTAGCGCACGACGAACGTGCCACACCAAAGTGTCTTGTCCAAGCACGGTGCGCGGTCGCACAGGGTTGTTACCCGCAGAAGGAAGAGGCAAGCGATTCCTTCTCGGGGAGAACAGCGACATGACAACGGTGAAAACATTTCCCTGCTCTATGCCGATGCGGCCGTGGGGAGTTTTCCCGCGCCCACGGCCAGCAGCACGAAAGGGACAGGCATGCGCTGTCGCAGTTCCCGACGCGTCCGATACTCGCCCCGCGAGGAATGCACGACGCGGAAGCGGCGCCGATCACGAGGCCGCTTCCGTCCGAGCTCCCCGCTGGCTGCGAACACGATGGCCGCAGTGAGTAGTGCCTCTGCGCACGCCTCCTGCCAGCCGGGGCTTCAAATCTGCCCGCCAAACACGGGCTGGCAGCTCGCGCCGGTCACGACGGCCGCTGCGACAACCGTTTGCCGCCGCGGTCAGGGGTGAACGACACGCGCGCACCAGAACGCCGGGTTCGGCCGACCATCGATCGCGTCGCTACTCGCGGCCCACCTGTCGTCCTTGGCGTGCTGCCCCGCAGGACGACGGACCGAGGCCCCTCGCAGGCGGAAAACGCCGCCGAGACGAATGGCGGGCCGCCCGCCGCGCAACACGCGTTCAGCTACTCAGGCAGGGGCCACTACGGCGTAACAGAATGTGATAAGGCGCATTCCAGCTGCGTTCGAGAACAATAAGTGCGCCCGATGCCGGCCAATGCGTGATAATGGTGCTCTCGGCAGGGCGGCACCAAGCCGTTCCGAAGGGTATACCGGGCGCAGACACCTCAACGACGGCCCTTACAAATCGTGAAAACTGCAACAGTAGAGCCCAGACAAAAGAACGGCATTCACATTCGGAGTCGAGCAGCAGCAACAGAGGGCTCCGAAGTGCCCCTTTCACGTCCCGAAGCATTACTGGCGCAGTTGTCAACGAGTTTCCGTCTACGACCCGGATTCTCACACTACTCCAAACCGAATGCCCCGATTTAAGATCTCCAGTACAGGAAGCGCTTATCCGCACGAGCCTTCCGGCATAAACCCTGCTGTATCGACGCGTCATCAGAACCACATTCTGGCCTCAAACGTTACACATACGTATCTATATTGTTGCCCCACCCAAGCATGCTTAAGAAATTTTAAGCGCTTCCGTCACAGAGCTTCTCTTCTGCCACACTCGACATTTATTGAAATCTTCACGTCCAACTTTCTGCAAGTTACTAAAACCGAAGCAGTACTGTGTCAGCATGATGCTCGAGTTCTGGCGTGTGTGATTATGTTTATCTGTGACACCGTGCGAAAAAAAAAATGTGGTTAAGGAAGGGTGCTGTAGTAGTGCTACCACATTAATGGGCAGCAAAAGTTCCATTTCCGGTGCCGCCAACGATACTGATGCCATAAATTAGGCGTACCTAAAGTGCTCCGTACCCAGGCTATTCGCAATGACGCAGGAGGACTTCCTTTAGTAGACGCTTTACTGACGCAGACCTTGGGTCAAATATGTGCACAGAAAGTTGTAGGATTTACGGGGCCCCGAGTGCAGCTGGGATTTCAAGCGAAACAGGCGTCGAACGCGGATCACTCACTCCTCGAGAATGCGCAAAACCGTGCACCGCAATCGATCCACCGCATCTGTAGGCGCGCAGCGCAGTCCTTGGGTTCAGTTCCCACGGCTGTTGCTGCAGGGAGCTGCAGCAAAATCTGTGCGGGGCGACACACTTTACCCGTTCGCATCGTTATCTGCGGTGCACTTTCGCGGCTGCGAACGAGCCGCTTCGGGGGCGTTTTTTGCACGCTTTCCACCAGTGATGAAAGGTCAGCGCGGAGGGGTCGAGCCGCGCTAGCGCACCGTGGTGCGTGAAGTTCCCCCGCTGCTCTCGCTTCGCTGCGTCCGGCCTCGCGCAGCGCAGTGACGAGCAGCGTCGTCTTCCAACGCGAGACCCACGCCATCCACGCGACCGGAAACTCCTACTCGGCCGCGCGCGAATAAATCATGTCGTCGGCCAGCAGGGTATGTGGAACGGAGCCCCACCCCGAGGCATCCGGCCGACGCCGCTTTCCCCGGGGATGGCCCAGGCGCGCATCCCTTCCGATCGGACGGGGAACGGAACCAGTTCGGCGTCCACTTTCCGCGGAAAACGGGCCGCGCAACAATTAACGTTTCGGTCGGGCCCGCTAGCGCCCCGAGGGCGAACAGGTCGCCGGGCACGCACGCCCCGCCAAGGTGGTGCCGGTGGTGTGCGGCCAATCGAAGGGAGCGCGCGCTGCAGCCTGCCGACCGTTCATGCGCGGCACGTCAGATTGAGGCGGGCGACATTCCGACCGAGGGCGCCAGGTGGCCGGAGCAGCAGGTTGTTGACACGGCGGCAGCAGCCGCGGCGTCGTGATCGCGACCTAGCACGCCCGACCGGGCCATCGATATAGCCGGGCGCCCGACGACAGTGGTCGCGGGTGCCACGTCGCGGGGCGGCCATTAACAAAGGCCCGAGACAGGACCCCGGAAGCAGTTAACCAAACCTAGCCGTCAGATTGCACTGACATACGACTCCGTTACTGCGCTGCCTGCGCGCTGCCGTGCAGCCGCAGATGGTGCGGAAGATGCGAAACCGAACGGGCTGACGCCGGGAGCGCGCGGGATTTTGACGCGACATCACGAACGCTCCTCCTGTTTCCGGGGGGCAGCAGCAGCACGATCGAGGGGAGCTGCTCTCGGAAACAAAAGCTCGGCTCAACAGTGACCACCTTTTAGCATGTGCTCCCTCTCTCTCATTGGCAGGGACGATTTAGAACCGTGGATGCAACGGAAGTTGTGTTCAGGTTCTTGTTGTGTTCACGTATGGTCGAGTTGAGTGGCTCCAATGAGATGGAAGGTTTCAAAACATTTGCAGCTCAAATAACACCTGGCAGTTGTTCCAAGCAACATTATACACCTTTCTCCTAATGGAAAACAAAATAACCCGCGTATTTCTGTTGAGGTCACTGTTTCTGAACATAAAAAAAAAAGATCGATGCACGTGAGGTAGGCTTACAAGCTGTGGCGGTGCTTACGCTCTGAGTGGGGGTTAAATGCGCGGCATGCCCTAAATAATGCAGTAGCTGTTAATCAGCTAACCGTCTAGGCTTAGAAGAGGGACTACTACACAAGTGTTGACCAAGAAATGTTCAATTTAGGCGCCAAGTGAGCTGCAATCGAACGATTTCGAGTGATACATGGGCGAGAGCAAATGAGAGCTCTTATAACCACTATCACGGGCCATTTCAGCATGCCGGCCGTCGCTGAGTCGTGGCGAACGCGGCGGGGTTAAGGGTCGGGGAGCTACAAATACGCTCGCGTTGACCTACGCAACGAGAGGGATTTCACGCACGACGGACGGTTTCGGTCGCTCAAAACATGGCAAGAAAGCGGCTCCATAAAAAAGAGAAAAAATCTATCAGCTTTATCCGTATGGCTCCAAATACGGTTCATGTTAAAAACCTACTCCAGTCGAAATTATAAAGCGTCTCGAACCACATTGGTTGGATCATATTCGCGCCCAAACAGGACAATCCTATCCCTCTACAAATGCTTTCGTACCAAATGCTTTCCTAAGATTTTGTTGTTTCGGTTAGAACAGTTATTTCGAAGTAGAAACCAACGCGACATCTTTTCGAACGTATTGTACTTGCGGTTTTTTCTTCTTTTTTTTTTTTTGTAACAGTCGAGCAGATAAAACGGTCGAATGTGCCCCCTCCCCCCCCCCCCCCCCCTTTCTCCTTAGGAAAAAAATAAAAGAAATAACCGCACCCACATAGTGTGGTATTTTTGGGCGAGAGTGAGGCTCGTCTTTGGGAGGATTACAGGGACTGGGAAATAATACGGAGAGCGGTATCAAAAGCGAGGACACCGATTGGCGCGGAGGAAACATCGTTGACAAGCATCTACAACACTGCGCATTCAGGACCGACAGGGCAGCGCGCCAATGAAGACTTCCAACGGCGCTGCCGAGCTGTGCGCCTCGGGCGCTGCGAGAGAAATGGCCCAAAGGGTGGGGAGAAACGCGCCCTTATTTGCCAAGGACGCCGTTGTCGCAAGAAGCCATTCCACCCGTGCCGACAGAGTGCAACGCGGCGCCGATTTCTTCCGGATAATGGCCGGCCCGAAACAAATGTCCTCCGGGGGCGTCCTCGAGAGCAACAGCGTACGTGCCGCGGGAGGCCAAGGCGCGCTCCCAACAACGCCAGAAAAACGCGCACAAAGGAGGCCAAAACGCCCCGAACGCCTCCGATCCCTACATTGGCGCGAGGCCGGCCTGCGAAAGCATGCGAAACGGCTGGTTTTAATCAATTTCAGGGGCATAGAAATCCGCAAGCAAAGCAAAGCGCCGCTTGTTCGAACGTCTTGCACAGTGTTGGCTGGCCGAAGCGCAAAGCCGCAGGCGACCTTTCAGATTTTTCAAGAAATGCTGAGCGCAGAAACGGCAGCGTTAAGGGAGCGAAAGTCATCCGGCCTCCACAAAGACGTCTCGTCTGCCTCTTCAAGGTTTCGAGCGACAGGGCGACCGCTAACCAGCGCGACGACGCTGGACGCGCTCCCGAAACGACCGGGGCACGACCATTAGTGAACGCCACCATCGGAGAAAGCGTGACGGGAAGGGGGGGGGGGGGGGGGGGGGGGGGGGGGCGTGGAAGGCACGCAGGCAGGCCGTTAGCGGGGCAGGAGCATGCCGGACTTCAAGGTCGGGTCCTTTTCTTCGGTGTCATCCCCTGAACGAGCGACGGTAGGACAGGATTTTAATGCAGCTCTCCAATCAACGAAGAACGGGACGCACTCTGAGAATGGCCGGACATCGGCCGCTGGATGAAAAGATACAGCAGCGGCCAGCCGCGTCGCCCGTTCAACCCAGCCGCCGGTGGCCGAAGAAGTTCAGATTAAAAAATTCCACAAGACAATGCCAACGGCCGCCGAGATTACCAAACTGTTCGCGTCTAATTACTGCTGCCGTTCACGGGTGCGAAAACTGCGAATTTCCTCCTCGTTTCAGACAGTAACACAGCGAAACAATGGCATTGTATAACTACCTCACTTCAAAGGTAAAATGCAAAGCTGACAAGAAAGTCCCGAATGCTGCACACTTTCAAATAACGGAGCACACGGAGGCAGAAAAAGGGAGGAAACAGGCCGCGCCCGCGAAATTCGTCGCGATTTTCCTCGACACGTGCTCTAATGAATCGACGGCGCACTCGAGCGGCCGACGTCGAGTCCCATCAATCACTTTCGCGTGCGCGCGCCGCAAGCCTGGCTGGCTGGCCTCTGCAAACGCCACTCGTACGCGGCCGTCTCGCGCTCTCCACTCCGCCAGACTACAGCAACTACTACTGGAACTATTCACCAATTTCGCGAGTGCTCATGTGCATTTTGGCCAGGGCAGCACAGAGAGCGACAATGGCATATCCCGGCACTGCCCAAGTTGCATGACAGACAGACAAAATCGTTTTGCACACCCGTTCGTTGCCGCTCAGTTACGAAACAATCCACACAACGTCTACCCCCTCTCCTACTACAACCCCCTTTCGCATAAAATGCACAAAAGGTGCTGGGACCGCTTTTTAGCTGTCGTGATGGGATTATGATCCATCTTGCGCGCCATTTGATCCGCGAGTGATGAAAGGGTATGTTTGTGTGTACGCACGCACGAGTGGCTATCACGAGACGAGCTAAAGGCCGCGTAAGTAATCCCACTTTTAATCCACTCTGACATTTCTTCGATTCGATCGCCTAAACAAGTAAGCGGGCACGAGAACCTCAAAGCACGACGGTTTCCCGTAGTACCAGTCCTCATATTCACCCGAAGTTGAGGATGTTTTTGAAGCAAACACACGCACAACCTCCGAGGGCTACAACATCAAGACGCAGTTCGAGTGCACCTCTTCGGGCGCTGGTTTACATAAAACAAACAAACAATCAGCAAGCAGAAAAGAAACGAAACGAGACCGGGTGAGCAGAAAGGGCACAAAGTAGGTTAGCAAAAGAACGCGCACGAGGTGACGCCTAAAGCCCACACCCAGCCAGCAGCTCCGCCCGGCTAGACAGGAAATACGGCCGCCACGCGACGGCAGCGTGCGCTGGCATCTCTCCGCGCACGGCCTGGCTCCAGGAAGAAGCGCGGGGATTATGCAAACGGCTTACTCCAGCTGCTGCGCTACACTGCCACTCCGGCCCGCTCTATCTGCCCTCGCAGTCAACGCGACGACGGCACCGCTTCGACGGGGAGCGTTGCTGCTGAGCCGCCAAAGTCATCGCCCGCGAAACGCGACGCAACGAAAGTGCACGCCGGAGTGTACCGAAATCTCAAAACCGAACGCTCATCGTAAACAAGTCGGCGCTGTCCAAATGGGCCCAATAAACGCAGAGAAATGCGGCTGCGGGCTCTACGAATCTAAGAAGGCCACGACAATCCGAAGCAACGCACGAGGACACGCCCTCTGCGAGTGGCAGGTACCTCGGCCACAGCTGTGGCTTCACAAGGAGTCCGTTACGCTGAGCGGTCTTGCGCAAGGCCCCAAAAAGCCGCCGCTTGCAGTCAAGACACTCAACTTTCATTCATACGCCAAAGTGAGTCGCAAGCACGGAAAATCGCTATCTGAAAGTGATCGGATTTGTGAACCTCGGAGACGTTTGCCTCCACTCCGGCTACAGAGGAAAGAGATCAGTCCAAAACTGCTCCCAGTGCCTTGTGTTTTCACAGTAACTGACGCAATTACTCTAGGTAACACGTTCTACTGAAAGCCGATCGGGCGGTCCGCGCACAATCACCCGTATATGCTTCGCATCTCTCAGCGCTTCTCGCAAGCACCTCCCAATTTTTATCGCACAATGCCACGCCTCAAACGCCAACATGTCCGTGCGTACGTACGTACACACGCATTGTCGTCATCAGTCCGCTACTCGGCGCAACCGCGTCCCCGCTCGATTACGAACGGAAGAGTTTAATGGCGCGCCACTACGGACACGCCCATCACCTGTCATCACTTTCCACCGTTCCGTAGAAAAGGCAATTTTCCCCGCCACTTGTTTCCCCCATTAGGCGTCCGTAATAGCACACGATTCCGGCAGCAACGGTGAGCGAGCAGCCGCATTGTCACGCTGCTGTTTCGCTCATGGATGGCTCGACGGTGACATGGGCGACGGAATGGGCGACCCTCGCTCCTACAGCTCGTCAGAGTCGCCAGGCGCACTGCTAGCTTGCGAATGCGGCTATAGAACATCCCCGTTGATTGCGCAAGTACGCAGAGCCTGCAGAACCTCCACCCGCCGACCCGAAGCTGGAAAGAATTCCGCAGCTGCACGTACCGGTACGTCTGCGCTAATCACCAAGAGACGCTGATTTATTCAAGGGCACCGGACGCGGCAATGATGTATAAGGAGCGACGAAAACCACACAAAAGAACCAACGGCTCTAGAGGGGCGGAGAGTGGGCAACAGGAAAAAGTAACCACTCGAAAAGTATTTTCATTATGGACGTTACAATGGAACCGCTCGTTCAGCATGTAACAACCGCGAAAAGACGAGCACGGAACAAGACAAGGGGCATCGATAAACGTTTGGCGAAAACTGTGAAGCTGCCTCTTCCGCGCAGCCTGCAATTAGACACGGGGGCCGCTTGAGGTTGAAGCTTGAAGCCAGACTGACTCGCAAAACGGGGGTGCGTGACGCGAAGTAACTGCGAGTTCCTTATTCCGCAGCCAGCAATTGCGAATAGCACGGAGGTGAAGCTAGCCCCTTTTGGCCAAAGGGTCACGTAAATAACGTGCAATAATAATGACAACAACAACGACAACACCGGACGCGAAAGTTCGAAGCTGCGCAGGTGCAATTAAAAGTAACAAAAGCACACGTTCATAAATTTAGTCGAATTTCTCTCCCACGTGCTCAGCCAGCAAGCACATACTGAAAGCAGCGTAGAGGAAAAATTCTATTAAAATTAGCGAACCAGTGATCCGATTACTTACGACTGCAGCTGAACACACGATTCTTGAACAATTTAAAGGCTGTGTGCAGCACATCAGTTACGCGCTCGCAGAGGACTATATATGTGTACAGCCAATATCACGTAACGGCCCCGCGAAGGGTATGCACGGGCATACAAATTCCGCCAAGTAAACTGTCCCGTTTCTCGTTCTTGCGCTCTCTAAAGTTAAATACAAGTACCTGCAAACTTGCCAGAGAAAAGACTACCGCGAGCTCAAATGCAACGTCCAGCGCTGACAAATTACGCCCGTCCGCGTGCACGGACAAACAGAAGAAAGTGTTCAAACACTCAGTTGCGCACACAAGGATCGCATACGCCGGCAGGTTACAACGTCGCCGCTATACAGACGGCAAACTGTACTTTACAAACAACTCTCGCCCAGTAGGCTTGAACTCGTTCGCACGACGCCTAAAAGCGCGCGCGTGGCTTCTGTACGAGCCGCGCAAGACATACAGACATATATAGGACGCCACGATTCACGAAGAGCACTCCGGCAAACGGCCTTCGCGCAGCCTTGCTTTTTGGCAGCTCCGAGCGAACGAGGCTAGCGGCCCCCCGCGACAGCAACCTTCCCGTCACTCTTGCAGGCTCTCTGACGAGTTTTCTTGTCCCTGCGCGGACAAGAGCTGGAGGCCGGCATTCCTGACCGTGCCGAAGCGACCGGGCTGATTTCCCTCGCCGTCCATTATTCGCCCACCCCGTTTCCTCTGTCCTGCCTCGCTCCAAAGCGCGTGTAGAACGGGCAAGTTCTTCAATCCGCCGCTGCCCTTCCGCCAACCGTCCCACGGCAATGCCGGGAGACATTTCAGAATACCTGTCGGCGCCCAGTGTATTCCCGTTACGTAGCTGCCGACTGCAAGGGTGAGGAAAGCACAGGCTGCGTTTGCGGTGTGACGCGTATTCGAAATGATGAAATAAACTTTGCACAATTATTGCAGCCCAGAGACCTCTGTAACAGCATCTGTATGCAAAATGTCAGCGACCCTTTTATGTGCGTCACGACGACGTGGTTCAAAAAGCGCGCTGAATAATTACAAACCCCCCTTGTAATTGCGACGCACTTGCAACTTCCCTGTTCTGGAAGCGTCCAGCTGACGGCTCGGTTAGCAAATCGAGTCAAGGGACGTCGTACGCATGCAGCCTCGACTACGCAAGTCATTTGCGGCGGATTGCGCCACCCGTATGAAACGAGCGAGCGACGAAGGTCGCACAGTGAGGTAATGCAGTGCACAAATACACGACCCGGGGAAGAAAAAACGAGTGTCGACTACGCATTCAAAAACTATCAACGCGCGTGCTGCTCGACGGAAAAAAATAGATGCAGCCGAAGTAATTTCAGAAGCTCGCAACACGCAAGCTCGCCCAGCAGCGTGTGAGTGCGAATCTCTACCACTGCCACACGGAGCCATTCACAAAAGGGTCCTCGGGCTGAAATCGGCGCAGGCGGTCACCCACGGGGCGCGCAAACAGCGCGGCTTCCCGCTGTCCCGGCCCACTCGGGTCGCGAGCGAAAGAAAAGGTGGCACACCGGGCTGATTGGGTTCGCTGCCTCCGCTGCTCTTTTGCGTCACGCCACGTCCCGAGGCGGCGGCAGCGTATGCGCAAGCAGGAGCCGCGGGGCTCCATTGTTTCGCGCATTTCAGCGCGAGTGGGCGACAACACGAGCTGGTTGCGCGAGCAGAGGAGGCGCCCCGTCAGTGTGACCAGGGTCCGAAAGAAAACATCCGAGCCTTGTTCCGGCGACAACAAAGGCCTACCCGCCTTGAAAAGCGCCGCGCGCGATTACTACGGCCTCGTCGAAATGGGCCTCATTGAAGACCTCTACGAGAATGAGCCAAGGGCAGCGAGGCCGGCGGCGGCAGTGCCTTGGACGAGCGTAGACCGCGCGGACGGCCTGCCAACGCTTCGAGGCGCAATCGAAACAGGAAGACATTGCGCGTGATAGACAGCGGCTGGCAACCCTTGAAGGGAAAAATGTGCCCCTTTTGCCACGCTATCGAGCCAGAAGGCATATACCAGAGAAAGTATGCGCCTGTGTTTGAATTGCGCGAGGCAACCGGAACGCACCTCCACTGCCCGGCCAAGGTCTTGGCTGCCTTGGTTCACTACTGGCGCGAGAGCTTTTGGCTCGTGATTGCCTCGTAGGTGCCATGACTCGCAAGTAACGGTCAGTATACGAGCGCGCAAACAACCGGCAACTGCCCCGTGCGCTCGTCGCTTGCCGAGTGCTCTGCGCCACCGTTGCACGTGTCCACTCACTCGTCTAAGTGTTTCAAGTCGCGATCTTTCTGCCCTGACGCGGGCTTTTTCTTCATTAGAAGGAGCTACGAGGTAACCTGATACACAGACCACCGCGCACCTCCAACTGGTCAGCCTTTTGGACCGTCGAATAACGGATCGCGCAGCATATTCCGCAGTTTTCTGTTACCGTCGCTGGAATTTATTTCCCTACGTATAAAAAAATACACCTTCAAACACGCACTCTGTTTGGTGTCAACTATTCCATGGCTAGGAGATGGAATCGACGATGCAAATGGCGGCCTCTTCGACAGCTGCACAAACTAGGCGCCTTTGAGACGGAGAAAGCACAGACAATTCCGCCCCAGGACGACGTTTGGACCACGCTACTCATTCACTACGTTCTCGCAGTAAGCGATCTGTCCCCACAATAAGTGCTATCTTGCAGTGAACGCCCACAGCCCCCATTTCGCCTGCTCGCAGCGCTATCGACCGCGATCACGTCGGGGCACCTGTTATTGGCACCGATCGGCCTCACGCAATCAGACCGCCCCTCGAGCAAAGAAAGCGAACCGCGCGCCCATAGCTGCCGCTGATGGGGAGCGGCGTCGTCTTCCAACGCCGCCACGTCAAGACGACGTCTAGCGCGACACACCCAAGCGCCGTCAAAGAACGAGAGGGCCGTTGCTTCTTCACGCATCGACGACTCCATCTCAGTCGTTGGGCTCTGCCCGTCCGGGAAGAACGACTAATCGTATACAAGCGTCTCGTTCCGCAGGAGACAAGGACGAGATACTGTCTCACGCTCTTGTTCTGAAGCGATTGCCTCCAGGAACTGTTACGCAATACTCTACCGCAACCAATGCTTCGCACTGAGGATCTGGAGAATGGGGTGCCCGCCATTCACAGCTCATTACGCTAACGCAGAGGGATCAGGACGGTCTCAGCATTGTCGAAAAAAGCTGGCCCCTTCGCGAGACTTGGCAGTGAACCGACAAACGTTTAGATTCTGGACCGCATCGTGTGACACGGAGGTGCCTCGTTAGCTGACGGAGCCACGATTCGCGGGATCCCACAGGGGCAACCCGTCCCTGTTGTTAAGCCATGCAGGATTTGCTGGAACGTGTCATTCCTTAAAAGTTAATTATAACGTCTTAGCATCTTAATTACTGCGGAACGCTAATGCGCAGATCATGATTTTACAGCCTGCAGAGCCCACATGGTAAGAACAACACATGCTTAACTGAATCTATATCGGTCTTTCTGAAAATTGCAGCGCATACGAAAAGAAAAAAAAAGAAAATCCCGACCGCAGTACAGCTGGTTTGCGTTCGAAGGGAGAAAAGAGGTGCGTCTTGATTTCGACCGCACGCAAAATGCCCGCAGCGCGTCCACGACGCTCGCGTTCAGCCCTCCCTATGCAGTATCAACCTGCACCACTTCGAGCGGCCTCCTCCGCTCCAAGCAGACGGCGGCGGCCCGCGGACCGGAGAGCGCGCGAGCGGGGAGAAGAGCGGCGTTCCGCTTGGCTCTGTCCAATGATTCCGCCGTCCAAGTGGCCACTTCCGGATCGGAGGAGCGGGCCTGCACAGCGTCCGACAATCAGCCTACGCGCACCGGGACACGGGAAGAGCCCCGTCGCTCGGCCAGCACGCACCGTAACACCAACAGCCGCCACGAGGGGCACTGTCCGCGTTCGTTCCCAGAGGCGATGCGGACGGCGCCGACGGGGTTCTTTCGTGACACGGCATCAACGCCCAGCCTCAAGGCTACAAACGCTAGCCGTGGCGCAGCACAGCACCTGTAGGCGGATCGCATTTCGCGCTTCCAGCTACACCACCACTTCGAAGGTGACGAAGTCTGTTTCCACATTCCCTGAACCAGTCATTGCAATGAGAAAGAAAAGAAACAGCACCATCGAGAGTGGCCCGAGCTATAACAGCGCCAGATACACATTTATAACGGAAGCACGAGCGCGGGCCAAGAATGTAGCCGGCCGGCTGGCCGGCCGGGCTCCGGACCCGTACGCGCGCGCGCGCGCGAAGGCCGGCGGAGGCCTTGACCTGGCGGCGGCCGCTCCTAGCGGAAAGAACGGGCGCCCATGGCGTAATTGTGCACCTTGTTCTGCCGCCCCGCTAGCTGCCAGGCGGCGGCGACCGCGTTTCCTGGCCGCCCCGCGGGACACCGTGCAGCTCTTGTCCAAATGTCCCGCGGGAGGAGCGAAGGGTTTCGCCGCCGTCCCGACCCATTAGCCGCTCACGACACAACAGAAAGGACAGGCATCGCGTGCCAAACCAGAGCAGCGCGGGACAGTCGCGACCATCAAGCAGCGACGACGTCCTGCGCCGGTGCCGGGCTAGTTCCGGGCCCTCGGCAGTGGTGAGGAGTACGCACTGTGCGAAAGGCAACCACGCCGGAAGGCCCTCCAGATAGGCGAGCATAATGCGTGCGCAGATCCGTTGCGTGATTGCACCTCCGCAATTGCGATTGTACCGACGGTGACCTATTTTCTTTAGTCTTCAAATTCCAATCAAGGGCCGTGTCAGTGACCACGGATTGGATCCGACAAGTGCAAGCGTTCGGTCGGGGAAAACCCGCACTGAATTCGTGATAGGGTGTTCGAACCAGGCCACCTGCAAACGGCGAGTTTTGTTCGCTGTAGACCTGACCGCTCTCCCGCTACTGGTCGCGTCGCGTATGTAGCCGGCACAATTACTTAGTTAAAGCGCAAATTGCCTGCGCAGTTGAATTTGGCGAAGCGTAAACGAATCTTATCGCATTTATTTCGGTGACTCACGCAGAACGTTAAAGGGTAATTAACACAAAATATACTTACTATGATAATGTACGGTGTAAACGTTCGTTATGCCGTAGTTCTGTATTGAGATTGTCTGGCACGATTCCACACCGGACTATTTCTATACTGCAGCTCAAGGTCTAACAGTAAGCAAGGTGATAGAAATCTGGCGATAGCAGCGAGGATACAGTAAACCAACAAGTACATATAGTTCTCACACGGGGAGGTCACTCGGATTTGCGTGCGTGAGTGTGTGTCGGGGGTGATGGGGGTTGGAATATACGTGTGCATTTTTTCGTTTGCATGTGCAGCCGCGCAAAAAAGAAAATGTTGACCCGGCAGCAAAGCATATGCTTGGCTTATCTGCACAACTTTCATTACTACGTTGGCTTTTCTGCACATCGCCAAAGATGTGCAAAAGAAGACAAACAAGAAATGCATAAATGTATTCGGGTGACGAAATCTTGGGGAAAATTCCTCATTCCTTGGTAGACGCGCGACTGCATAAAACCTTCGCGCGGGAAAAAGCTAGTGCCTGTCTCTGCGTAGCTTCCGCATACTCGGAAACAAATCGCTTGCATTCTATACTATGCAAGAACCACGGTGCACGCAGCAGGAGTACACTGCAGCAAGCCCCCGGAAAGCGTTTGTAGAGAACAGCATGCTATGCACAAACAAATGTAAATATTCTCTTCATCTCCCGAGAAGGCGCGTCAGTTCCGAAGAGTGGCCCATCGCCGTTAGCCATCCAGCTTTGCGTGACGAACGACTATCGAAAAACCAGTAGGAGTGAGCGATTAATATTTCTGGAGAAATACCGTGCGTCGGCAGCCGCATGAGTTGCAGCTATAAAGAGACATAAAACGCACCAGTTCCAGACTTGGAGCTTAATGCCCTTAAGCTACACCTCGGCTTCCGAACCTACAAAAATCTGAGTACGACCTGCGCTCCATGCGCACCGTGGTCGCAGAGTATACATTATCTATACAATACTACTAACGAACGCCGAGATCCCACAGATACGTGACACACGAATGCTCTGTGTTTCGCCTCCATTAAAAGTAAAGCCTGCGCGTGTGACAGCACAAAGCTGGCGTGTGGCGAGCGAGCTAAACAGGCAAGCTTCGCTCTCATTTCCGCTTCGAGAGCACTTGTACCGAGGTCGTCGTGAAATAGACTATTTGCGGAGAAGCTAGCTTTACAGCTGCTGGTAAAAGCCGATGTCCAGGCACGGTCTTGGTGGTTTTTACGTGACATGCCTGCCAATGTGCGCTAGTAAGGTGGCTCACTCGGGCAAGGCATATCGCGTGAAAGGTAAGCGGTATCGATCAGTGCTCAAAGTTGACTTGTGGCAGTACCTGCACTTTTCCGCAGAGCCAATCCGTCATACGGCGCTACATGTAGAATAAGGCTTTACTGTTGTCTCAGTAGTATATAGGTAATACAGAAAGGGGTCCCAGAGCAATATAATGTAGTGGGACCCCCCTTATACTTGAAAAGGATATGGTGCAAACAGGTGAAACACGATGGGCTGACAGTGAACGCGAGAGGGGTCAGGACAGACCTGTGCGTCCGCCGTCTTTGATTGATTGATTGGGGGGCTTAACACGACACAGGCGATGAGGCGCGCCGTAGTGGAGGGCTCCGGATTAATGTCGACCACCTGGGGATCTTTAGTGTGCGCCGAAGCCTCGAATACACGGCCGTTTTCGCTTTTCGCCTCGCCGTCTTTCCCTGCTGCGATAATTGAAGGTCCACACCATCTATTTCAACCAACCGAGCTGGCCATGCTGCTGCTGCATGGAAAGAACCTAGTAGCGGAACTTGCGTGCTCTTATTTCAAGAAACAAGCGGTGTCTAGTTCTCAGCTTTCGAGGTAACGTTTACGCTGACATCTTCGGGCTGTGAAGTATAATTCATTTGATAGGCGTTGTCGGCAGGCTCAAGGGAAATACAAAGCTATTGGAATGCGACCGCATGGACAACAAAACCCTTAAACTTATAAAAAGTACGAATTCCATCACCCTCTAGCATCCATGCACAACGCCGAAAGTCTACTGACAAGAAAATTTTATCGATGCTTAATGGTCTGGTCAACCCGGCACAGCACTTTAAATACTTCAGCGCGCGATAATTAACTACACCGAATGGCCTGAAAATCGTTCTTTTCAATTTCCCGCGCTTTAATCCCGAAAGGCGCATATGACAGAATCCCGGCATGACCTCACCGCTTTGTGCGGACGTCAAAACCTTGCGGAGGCCGGTGAAAGCGTTGTTTCGACCGCGCCGCCGCCGGAGCTGGCTGGAGCTTGAATGGCTGAGCTGCCTGCAGGTGCTAGCCCTACCATTGCGGCGGAAATTCGATGACCGCTTTCAATAAAAGTCCTGATGGCCACTTCTATTGCGATTCCCGGCTATATTATCGCTTTCTTTCCAGTGAGTGGAACTTTATTTTTGCCAACAGTGCCTTTCTGGGCAGCGGTTGTGCCTGTAGCTCTGGTTACGTGCACCCATTTGTGAACGCGGCAGTCTCCAGTCAGCCCAGTCGCCTCGCGCGGGGCTGCGCGTGTGAAGTGACGTCACAAGTTTTTGACGAGCGGTGTCTGCGTCACTTCTTCTGCCTACCACGGGATGATGTCACGCTGATGTCCATTTGCTGCGTGCCGCTCTGCGTGCTGTTCCGTCGGCGCGATAAATGAGATCCAATTAAAGTATGTTCTTCGCGTCGCAGGCCGCTCATATTTCAGCCAGGGTGTTCTGTTGACCAGAGGAAGCGAAGTCTGCATTAATATTAACGCCGAAAATTGGTGTCGGTACTCCTTTAAGCGTTAAGGTTTTCGCTCAAAAACTCTCACGACTGAGCGCTGACCTCTGGTGACGCCAAAAAGTATTTTCCCGACGTACGCCTCGGCAGCGTCACGCCTGGCACCGACTGCCAAGCGTACCAAACCACCACTGCAAACTGCAGTTTGCAGAAGGCGGTGATTGTTATTTGCGCCGATTATACGAGGCACCGCGAGCAGGCCCTAATCGAAAGCGTAACGCGAGCCAAGTCGATGAGAGCGAATTTCCCGGGGCTGTGTACACAAGGGGACCGTGTTGGCAGCAGTTCCTCTTACGCCAGACGTGGGGTGCGCCGATTACGCAATGCGATCACTTCCTCTTTCTTCGAGCAGCCGAACAACCATGATCAATAGGGAGGCGCTGCCGCAACGAATACGTCGCCACCTTACACAAGTGGTAGAGGAGGTAGAGGAGACAAAAGGTAGAGGAGACACGCCCGCGCTGTGGAAATTACGGCTAAGCGGTGTGACATCGCTCACACACACAACAGAAAAATTAGCGGAAATATAAGACTCCTGGATTCACTAACCATACGACACGCATCCTTCCTGCTGATGCGTGTGGTCCGCTGGACGAGAGGATATCGCAGCTCGAGAGAGGAGCCCCGCGAGGCTGCACGTTGCGACTCATGACGAGCGTGATTCAATTCTCGTCACGACGACGACACCGCGAAGTGCTACGCGCGTGCACACGTAAAGATGTTTGCATAGAGCCAGACCTCTGCGGCTAGGAAATGGCAAAATAATGAAGGGATTGAGGAGGGAATAACGCCTGCAGATGCCGGGAGCAGTGGTGTTCCATTCCGCTCCGCAGTGACAAAAACCGTTGCTCACGAGGGGAGCTCACTGACGTGATGAGCGGATCCGACAATCCATCCTGCTTCACAGTGCGGGACGCCGACCACAAACATTTTGATAAGTAGCCCCGTAATGCGCACGACGCCCTACGCACGCATCAGAGGGGAGGAAACACCGACACGCCGCTGCGTATACTGGCGTCGGCGAGGCTGCGCGGCTGGGCTTCCGTGGGCAGCCTTGGCCTGGTCAGCCCGGGCCTGGTACGTCTGACAGAGCTCGAAGCCGGCCCGCCCCACGACGCACGTGCGTGCACGCGCGCGGCGCGTGAGGGACAAACGCCACTGAACTGCTAGGGGGATGCACCCGCAGCATAAAAGCCGCTCCGCTCGGAATCGGCCGGCCACGATTAAGCTAATCTGAAACGGCAATACTATGCGCGCGTCTCGGTAAGTTACGAGCGGAAATGGGCGATAACGACCAGCAGGAATCCCTGCACGTACGCGACTAAGCAGGCGTTGTGGCACGCATCAGAAACGTTGACACAGTTTAGGCGGTTCAAAGCAACGCCGCGTGCACAAGCGTTGTGTTCTTTTAGCGTGTGTGCGTGTGTGTCGCGGTTTGAATATAAGCACCCCTGCTTGCTCTACCGAGTTCTAGACTGTTCGCGAACTAAGCGGCAGGATAAAATTGGAGGCCGCTTTAGCTGCGAGCGCGTAACGTTCTTGGAACATTCGGGAGGAAAGACAAAGGAAAGACAAAGGCGAGACGTAAGCGTTACGTTCGCCTATGTAAGTATAACGTATCGGGTCAAACTCGAGGCGGCGTTTTCTGGAATCAGTAGGGCGTGAATCTAAGCCGGTCATGTTCCACTGCGCGTGCCGAGAAAAGAAAGAAACGCGGCGGTGGGCCAAAGGCCCAAATACAGCCGCTCCTCCCGCTGCACCGGCGGCGGCCCCGAACGCCCTCGCCACCGCCGCGGGGCATCGACACTGTGGGTCAAACGAATTAAGCAACTTCCGCCATTGTTCGCGCACGGGCCGGGCGGCAGCCGGGTCTCATTACACGCGTTCCGGCGGACGAGCGGCCGATTTCCCAAGAACAGAGCGAGATAACGGGCCCAAAGGCTGTCGGTCGGGACCGTCCAGCGGTCATCTGCGTCCGCCCGGTCACCGCTCTCTTTCGGATCAGCGGGGGGCCGGGCTCCGGTAGTGCACCGACATCTGTTCGCTACGATCCGTACCCACGAACCGGACCGGATGGGAACTTCGTTCACCGAACTTTTCGTCAACCTCGGGCGAAGCCGGACGCTGAGTACGCCGAACTACGCAAACACGGATGGCGGTTATCCGAGATCACGTTTCTCATAAAACACTGTTCTATTAGCAGACACGCCCAGTGGTTTGGAAGCATACCCGGATGTGCACACCCGCACGGTTCCAAAATGCGCGACAACAAAAAAGTGTTTGACAGCGTTTGTAGCGAACCAGTCGTACAAACAAAGGGCTGCTCTCGCGGCGAGCCCCGGTGCATGTACTAATTCTATTCTCCGAAACTCAAATGCAACCCCAGTAGAAAATTGCAAAGGTGCAGCCTGGTAAGTACCCTATTATAATGGTACACACTCACAGGATATTGAATGCGTAACTGTCCTACAAAGAAACAGCGCTGATTCCTGCTCTCTTACAGACTTGCGCCATCGACATGTAGGCGAAGTAGTAGTCGACTTCCATTGTTGGCGCTGAACAGGTAGCGAATGGAACCACGGAAAGAATACGCCGCAGGGGCGCTCTAAACCACGCACTATTTAAGAAACTTGGGCAATGTTGGTTGCATATACGCGCAATTAAGACCACGCACCTGTCTAGTCGCACAGGCACGCGGAAGTTGCGAAGTGGCCGCATTGTAATCAATGAAGCTACAAGCACAAGATAATGTACTTGATGCCTCGGCACCTCGCATGTCCGCTGTTGTCACGGCAATGTCTCCGTTAGGTCCATTAAGAGCTCCCGTCTGAGCCGCTTCATGGAGACGCTTTTTGCCTTCTTAATCGTTTGACCATTGTTACGATTGTGCGCGACGCTACCATGTTCGCGCGTCCTGCAAAGTTTTGCGGAGTCCCACGAGTGCAAGCCTGCTTCGGGCAGATCACGGCATGCCACAGAACGGCCGGATCGCAGGCGCCTCGCTGTCGATGTGATTCAAACTTCAGCAGCCGCAGACGCGACGTGCCGCGACTTGCCGAAGGACGCGGACGCCGCAGCGGAGATCTCTTCTCCCCCTCCCTCAGACTCGACGAGCGCCGCAACTGCCGGCCCCTCACGAACTTTTGAAAGAGTGTTGTGTGTGTCTGTACTATGTTCGCGCCGTGTGCAAAATCACTAGGAGTATTGTTTTGACCGTTAGCGCTTTGGACATAAATACGTGTGGCCCCGAGCGCAGAACCGCATTCGTTTTGGAGAAGCGAATCAATGCTGTCACTCTGCTCGAGTCCTACACTGTAACCTCGCCCGGGGGGGGGTATTGCTCCTGTATTGCTTCGGCTCGTCTCTCGCCATGCAGTAATCCAGTCAAGTTTGCCTTCGGCTTCTTGTCACCTTCGCCAAAGCAGGAATCTTTGCTGGCCGCTTTTCACCACGCTACCTCACATGACGGAGGGGAAGGAGTCCGGTTCGGGGATGCCTTCCCGAATGTAACACCATGGAAGGTTTACAATCGGGTCCTGCTAGGGCTGTCAGCGTGTTCACTGATCGCGTTTTAATCCTGCTAGGGCTGTCAGCGTGTTCACTGATCGCGTTTTAATTACTCCGTTTTTCTGTCCAGCTAATTTTATTTGGTATGCTACGTCGAAGAAAGTACGCTCTTGTGGAACTTGCTCGGTCACAAATTTTGCTGTGAAATACAATATACGACTGCTATTCGTTAGGGCACTGCCGAAGCGAAGTGCCAAATGTTTATATTCCTGGCAGCCTTTCTCGCGTGTTTTTTTTTTTTTTTAGCATGTCTCGTTCTACAGCCAGTACCTGCCTATTTCGTATATATGTCACATGTTCTGCAAATGCCCACGCAACACTCTAGCCAGGGAGGTGCTGGTTAAGTCGGTCACCGTAGCGCAAGTCGCACGAGCCGAGCGTTCCCAGCGACAAGACCGAAAGGGGCCGCAGATGTAGTCACCGCACCCAAGCAGTCGTGCGAGCCATTCCGGCGCACCAGCCAGTCAGGACGTCCGTTCCGCTCCGCGTCACTTGCCGTGGCACGGTGTAGATGCTCGTCTCGGAGCACTCGGATCTTGTCATCAGGATGCGCGAAAGCTCGGGAAGTCCCCCGGAGTCGCTCGCGGAAACCCGTCAGGCCGAGACGCGCCCATCGCGGGAAAGCTTTGCCGGAAGCGCGTTTCTCGGGCATAAGGTCACGGGCGCTTCTCATACGCTCTCATCGATTCGAGGCGGCGGCGAAAATCACGCCCACTCCCTCATGAATTTCCGCCCGCGTACCCATGCCGCCGAACACGTGGACACACTCGCAGGGAAAATAAAACTTGCCAGTTTGGCGAACTGGTGGATTCAGAAGTGCTGAGCTACACGTGCACGGCAACATGCATCGTGCGCAAAGGATGTCTGTGATTAAATCAATATTTCTTCGTAGATGTTGTGTATGGAGGCAGATTACCAGTGTTTAAAGCCTTTTTTTCAAAATCAGCCCACGACGAAGCAGGGAAGAGAGACCTCACGTGCGCCTCAACTTTTGCAGCCCATCCGCTCCTGAGGCCCGGCGAGTGTGCTTTGCTCTCGCGGGAGACAAACAGAAGGGAAAACCCTCCACGTGTGGATCGCTCGCTGTACACGGAGAGCAAGCGCCTTGGCGCTCTGCAGAGCATCTCGAGCCGGGATGAGCGGCGGGTGCGCGCGGCACTCGATGGGCGCCCGGAGGAGAAGGGGCGCCCGCGCAGGTGACCTCCCTGCGGTCGAGTGCACAAGGCCACCAGAGCGGGCCGCTCCTAAACCAGTTGGGGCCTCGCACCCCCCCGCCCGCACCGGCGGCCCTGCGCTCGGGTCTCCGCCTTGGACTCGGAACGGGCTTTGTGCTAAGGAGTCGTTAATGCTCTACTGATGCCGACATCCCTACACAGGGTGTGATGAACACGTGGCGAACAGAGGAGTGGTAGATGGATACGCGTTTGGGAGTAAGACTGAACATTCTGACAAAATAAATAAGAAAACGAAGCAATGCCCCTCACAAACCAATGAGCACAACACTCCGCGTGAAATATACTAGTGCCCCTCAATTCGCTCGGGGAAAAAAAAAGCAGCATGCTTTTGTATAATTATCGTAACAACCATAACAGCAGAATTTACGGATGACGGAAAAAGCTGGAGCACACGTCATACTGCGGCGTAAAACACACGGTAATCTAAGGAGTTCGCTGCGCCGATGCCCGCTCGATTCCGTGTCTGCGCTTGAGAACGCCACTGAGTGGACGTCGGTGGCTCGTAGTAATATCCCACTTCTTAAAATACCCGCGCCTTGGAACCGGGCACCCGAGTTCCGCGGCGCCAATCTTCGAGGCCACGACAGAATAGGACGGAGCGTCAGAAGATTTAACGCGAAGATGATCGTTTCAGGCTTTGTGTGCCGTCAAGTATAAATTTCCAAGTCGTCGCAGAGCTCAATGACGTATCAATTTTCACGTCGTCGCAGAGCTCAATTAGGAGATACTCATGTCAACTGGTCGGGGAAAAGTCAAACGATGCCACTGAAGAACTCGAGAGAGAGAGAGAGAGAGAGAGAGAGAGAGAGAGAGAGAGAGAGAGAGAGAGAGAGAGAGAGAGAGAGAGAGAGAGAGAGAGAGAGAGAGAGAGAGAGAGAGAGAGAGAGAGAGACGTCTTGGGCATCACATAACACTGCAATCTCGGGTACTGTAAACCTAAATCTCGAACTTTCTGGATCTATGTTTGTAGCTAAATAAGACCTACCATCCAATTAGCTCCAGCATGCTTGACAGGCAGTGCATGTATACATCTCGTTCGCAGCGCAGAACATTAAACAAACCCAAACCCTCGCAAAAAAAGGTGTGCCTATGACAAAAAAAGTAGAAATACGACCGTCCGTACGAACGGACACCTTTTTACTGGAGGTCTGTTATACATCACAGTCATATCCTAGGATAAACTAGGAAGGGAGCGAAAGTAAAGTACGAGTTAAAAGGCGAAGGATTAAAAGTTCAGAAAATTGGTAATAATATGCCTCGAGAGGAGAACGGTAGCGCAAGACAAACAACGCGCAAGTTGCGGACACAAAATTGACGCCAGCCTGCCCGTCGTTTGCTTTGCGTTACAAAAGATGTCTCGACCCAAAGTGTTGCGCAGAACTTGGCCAGTCAGAACGCCTCGTTACGGTACCACATAGACGTCACCCCTCTCCCCCCAACGGCCGCCGTACTCATATGGCAAGAAAGTGTAGGAGCTGCCCGAGGCCGCCCGTTGTTGAGGAAAGTGTTGGAACGTGACCGGACTTGGCTTGTAACTCAGCCGTTCGGTTCATTTGGCCACAAATCAAGCACACCATAGCCCAGCCGAATGGTGGCCGCCCATTCACCAGCAGCCGTTCGACAGGTATCTGCGGGTCGCTGCGCAGACCGGCCGGTGCGCGAGGCGAAAACAGTAGCATTGAAAAAAATACTGTGGCTGATTACTCTGTTATAGGAATCGGTAAAACACGAAAGTGAAATGTGCAGCGAAATCTGCAGCTGAGCATGATTTGCGGGTCGGCGCGTGTCTTGTTGGTGTGCTAGGCGAGCGACGTCCTGCTGGCGGGCCGCTTCGGCAAAGGTGTACTGGCGTCATTTCCGTGACGGATATGACGTCAGTGAAATCTTGGGGTATCGCGGCATAAAACATTTTCGTGTTAAAATATAACACCCGAAAACGAACACCCTAAGCATAACTTACTCTTTAGTACTAAAGATTGCTTCCCCGCAAGAAGACCCTGTGTGTAGCGGTGCACCCTATACAGGCCGCTTTCTCTATTGTACTGGCGTCACTTCCGTGACGGATATGACGTCAGCGAAACCTTCGTGTATCCGGGAATAAAACACCTTCGTGTCAAAAAAAAAAAGGGCGGTTCCGCGGTTCCACAAATAACTGCGCACGCCAGATAGAAATCACTCGGCAAAAGTGCCGGCGTTTCACGAAAGAAAGAAGGCCCCTGAAGGTCACGACCCGGCCGCTCTTGGGCAGCCGCAGCCCAGAAAAGCGGCGTGCTGTTGTTGCCAAAGGCGAGTGCCCCGCGAGGCTCGCCTGTCAGCGGGGGCCGCTGGCTGAAAGGCGCACGCTTCCCCGCAGGGCACAAGGGTTAGGCCGCGAGGTGAAACACCGCCAGCCACGGTTCCGCATGCCGCCAGCTCTGGCTGCTGGACAAGCACTGACGGGGCACGCTTTCGACCTCCGCCTGTCCTCGATAAGCACGACACGCATGCATCCCGCGTTACGTACTTCGCCGTGACACGCGCTCAAGTGGGAACCGCCGTTCATCAGTGGAAGGTTTCCATTCGCTCGTTCAGGGAGCGAGATGGCGTCTTTTGTTGATATGAAACCAAGTAAGCCCCGCAGAACTGTTGTTCCGTTTTTTAATCCAGAGAATGGCCGGGAGCTGCATTCGGTGTCTGAGTTTTCGAGGCAGCGGAGCAGCGACCACCTAGCAAGCGCGTTTGTTTTAATCACTGAACCCGCCCAACAAGTCTGCTAAGCTCAATAGCACGCAGGAGAAACGTGCGGCTGAGTACGCTGCTTGAAGGGAACGTGCAATGGACCGTTACAGGCGACCGGGACAACCGCTCCCAGTATGGCGTCCGGCACAGTCATGAATGTACTTTCGAGCCTTTTGCGAACCCGCAGCAAACATTTATAGAAAGTATCCATACTGTACACGTAAACGTTGACCGCAGCGGCGCCGGTTGGCTACAGAGTATCAATGTTTTACGCGCCAAGGCTATAGCTGGGCATGAGTCGTTGCAGTAGAAGGCTGCGCATCAATTTGCGACCATTTACGGGGGCTCCAATACCGTACATAAGACGACTTTTTTTTGGTCGCCTGCGTTAGAAGCTTACTATCCACGGCTCGGAATCGAAGCGACACGACTTGAGGAGGGCTGTTCACAAAGAATGAAATGGTGTTCGACCGTACTTGAGTACTAACTTTGAACAAGCGCCGGCGGTGCCAACGTTTCGACCGTGTATGAGCGCGTGTGTGCTTTCGCAGTGCACGTCATACTGCGGCTAAATGATATGGGACACAGAGGCGGAACACAGCGATCAAATGATAGATAATACGGAGGTCAAGCGCCCGGGAACAAGGCCCCGCGTCCAATTCATCAGTGGCTTCTGCAGCAGTTGACATATCGCTCTTTCCAGCGACGCTAGTGACGCCGCGCGGAATTTGTCCGAAGCCGGGAGACGGTGATCGGCGGACCGGTCGCTCCGGCAGAGGCGACCGGCGGCATCCGCGCGGCCTCGCAGATCCAAAAGGAAAATAGTAATCGCAAGTATAGTAATCGACAATTCCGTATAAATAATCGGAAAATATGGGCTGAACGAGCTTTCATATTATCTCAACTTTCTTGAAGCTATAGAAGCTGCGGGTAAATGAAAGAGTTTTGGGCCTCATCGGTGTCTGCTGCAGAGTAAAACAGGTCTTTCGGACCCACCCGTGCGTACGTGGTGCTGAAATCATTATTTACTGAATTACGGCTGCCACATTTAATAGTTCTTTGCTGTGAGGGCGCCGATTTTGTAGGATTTTTGTGTAACCTTGTGATTGTCTTTTTCGGATACTATTTACAATTACTGCCGCATAATGTTTCAATCGTTTTTCACTTATTTGTTGTTAAAGTGGCTCAATTCCACTGCTTTCAAACAATAAGCAGCAGAGGCTGTTCAATCCACTTTCTTTTATTTTCAAATAAACAAATAAAAACTTTTTGCACACGAAGGCGAGAAGCAAATGCGGTCATGCGTTTATTGATTGATTGATTGATTGATTATTGATTTATACTGGGATAATTATGTTGAAGCAAAGATGCTTTAGGAATGACATTATTAAAACTTGTTCAAATGCGAGCTCTTGAATGCGTATGGTAACCCCCGTTTTTGTTTTGGCAACAAGCATCGGCGCACTTAATAATCTTACCGGCCGTCAAATCAACATAACGTAATTTTAGCCAAGAGATTTCTCTTAAATTAATTAACAGAAGCCAAAAGCGCACCCGTAAACTACTGCCTATATTTTCATGTACGATTCAATATCACACGCCAGTGTATGCTACATACACGCGTAAATACGCGAGATTATAATATTTTATTTCATATAATGCTAACACGTTCGTTGTATAACCCTTCATATGACGTAATGAGAGCCTCGTCTTCGCGGTTTTACTGCCCAAAGTCATAACTAGGTTTTACTACAGCCAAGCAAAACACCGCAATACGCACATATTGCCCTTGCATGGTACGGATGGGCTTCTGTATTCACACAGGGAAGAAATGAACACGTTGAAAATAAAACTCACACTGCGATGACGCTCACTGCAATAATGTCCGAAAACTTAGCGTTGCACATTGTGTCGCAGGTTGTTTGTCCAATGAACCGGAATTGTTCTCAAACCACTCCCGTGCGGCCTGATCCATGTACAGCGGACTGCCTCGTAAGCAGCGCTTTTTACACCGCTACAGACACCCTGAAACGAATCGAATGTTGTCTCGCAATCAGCACCGTATACCTGTGTTTATTTTTTGAGAAAGTAGCTGTTTCAAGCACCACTACGGGCTTTTAGGCCGCTACTGATGCTGGCGCGCATGCTGCTATGGGGGCCTGATCACCGTCTCGTCCGCCATTGCCGTTTTCCGCAGTGCCACCTGTAGGGGCTGGAAAGAGCGGTATATATACGGTAAGCGTCCTTCGACGTAGAATTGATCACATAACTGCACAAGACCATTTATCGGACGTGGGGACCGCTCTTCTTCGAAACGTACACACGCACGTGCACTGCAGAGAAGGGACTCGTTCGGGGCCAGGAACGGCACTTTTTTTAGTAACCTTTGCCTGAGTTTCAGTTTGTCCCTCCAGAAATTATCTCTTGGCTCGCCAGAAAATACAGCATAACTCGAGCAGCTGCTCATGAGAGCATGGCTTTGCAGTAAATGAAAGCACTGAGCAAATAATACATATATATCACCCGCATACGACCAGCGCTACGGCCCGAAACTGATCGACGGAAAAGCTCCCTTCTATCTACAGCCCGAGCCAGTGCGATGCGAGCCGGCGACAACAGCAGCGCATGACCGATGGAGTGGCAATGCTGCCAGCACAGACAGCAGCTTCCACCCACGGTGAAACAGGACCAGAGGACAAAAGCAGTCCCGAGAACCGGCTGGTATCGG
The DNA here is from genome assembly GCF_048455015.1 of Haemaphysalis longicornis. Lineage (NCBI taxonomy): Eukaryota > Metazoa > Arthropoda > Arachnida > Ixodida > Ixodidae > Haemaphysalis > Haemaphysalis longicornis. The sequence goes on along the minus strand of NW_027526203.1, from coordinate 434,784,150 downwards.
CGTGTTCCATCAATCAGCCCCATCTCGGCACTACGCAAGGAGCCCCTTCGCTTTTCCTTTCGTGCGCGCGACGTGTCCGCGCGAGGAGAGTTCTTGTAATCCGACTGGCTTCTGCGGGGAGGGGCGGGGGAATCCCGACCTGAGAAGAACGTGCGTACGGGCACATCCAGCCTGACTATTTTAACTAAGGCCACGTGACAAGCAGCAAGAGTGGCAGCGCCTCTAAAGAATGCGATAAAAAAGAGAGAGCCGACGCTCCCTGTAGCTACCGGCATTCGCATCGCATGCCATCACCGACTGCCACGCTTCGTATCAAAATTCTTCCAAAGACGGATTACATGCTGTTGGCACGGCACCAGCCTGCCCCTGCAAAAATAAGCAGCGGCAGTCGAATGTACGCTGCAGCAGCTTCCCGGGAGGAGTGGGCGTACCGAGCGGGTGCCGTCGGCAGGCATCGTTAGTGCGCGTCCGCAGATCCGACGACAAAGCTGCGGGACGACAGGAAACAGCGGCGGGGCACGCTTTTCACCCGGCGGCTCGCACGCTACCCGCGAGACGATGAGCTCGTGCCACAAAGAGGGCGGCAATGACAAGCGCATTCTTGGGCTCCGCGAGGCAGGGAGCACGGTGCGGGGCCAGCGAGGAGAGGGCCTGCTCGTGGCTCGAGAGCTCGGCAGCCCTTTCCGGTGTAGACACGCGTGCGCACGCACAAAGGCTCCGCCTGCCCGCTGGAGGCACAACGCGAGGAACAAGGACACGTTTTCCGCCCAACGAAAACCACGGGCTTGTCCAAACGGGGAGGATACCTTGACGAAGAACGCGGGCACTCTTGCCGCTTTCTTTTTATCGATGCGGATCAAGCGGAACCCGTCAGCACCTTCTTGGCGCAGAGCGGTCCTCTGGGAATGCGCGGGGAGCTCAACAGCGAAACCCGCCCCTGCTTCTGCGGCCGCCGGGGTCAAGGCCACACGTCTTGCTGACAACCCGTCAGACACGTCCCCCACCGCTCAGAGTGGAAATTTCAATTACGCCCGCAGAGCGGGGGCCCGAGGCGTGGCAAATGGCGGCAACCATGCCCCATCCTTCATGCGCCCGCCGTGTCAACGACACGTCAGCCAGCGGGCTCGCAGGCGAAACACCGCCCGGAACGCCCGTCGTGAAAGTGACGGAAACGCCGGGCGCGACGGTTTCAACGCAGTGCACTGTCGCAATCATTTACGTTCATCTAGGTAGTGCCACAACCCCCGCTAACATCGCTCAGGCTTCCCATTTGCCCACGGTATGGCTCTTATTGAAGGACAGTTGAAGTTCCTCAACCAAGCAGGTGCAACTAGCGCAAATGAGGCCTGACATAACACACGACGTAACTGTCCATGGTATCTGGCCTTTGCTGCCGAACGATGGAATTTGTGCACTTCTGGGAGGGGGTGTTGTGTATGTTTTACCCATACCATACTGAAGAAGGGCGAGTTGGTAGGGTGAAATCTTGCAACAGTGCTAAAAAAGAAGGGGACAAAAGAAGCTGACGAGCACTGACTCACAACTGGTCTTTTTTAGCACTGCTGCAAAGATGTCAAAGTATTATACCGTGGAACTGGAAGGAGACCTACGTCACTTGATCACAGTGGCTGTTTTGCTTGGGAGGAAGGCTACGACTCTTACCCACGCCTCCCTGCCCTGTTGGTGCACCACTAGATAGAGTCAGTGGATTATGCACCTGCTTGTGCATAAACACCTAATGGCCACTATTTAACAAGAACACTGCTAAGGCCTCATTTTAGATGTACGCATACAGAGTATGCTACCCAATGCCCAGCGACATCAGGTTGGACACTGGACAGCGTGTGTAAGTTGTGCCATTTCTGTCTGCAGGTCCAGCACCTGAGCATCCTGCCACTGACGTGCGGCCATGTGGCTGCTGCTAAGCGCTGCCCTGGCGCTGCTCACAGCGGCCCCACCCGGGGCTCTTGCAAAGTGCCCCTGGTCACGGGACTTGGTTGATCTGCACGCTGACTGCATCTGTGCCTACAGCAGCACACAGCGGCTGTCCGTGCAGTGCAGCCCAGTGAACTTTGCGAGACTGATGAATGCGCTGCACGCGTCGGCCCAGAACGTGCCCATCGACCTGCTGCACATCAACAACAGCACGGTGGAGGCACTGCCAGACGGCGCCTTTGCCAAGCTGGACATTCAGTCACTGCACCTGGCACGCTGCCAGCTGCGGCGTGTGTCCGAGCGGGCCCTGCAGGGCCTGGAGAACAGCCTGGCCAGCCTTAGCCTGCCAGACAACCTGCTGGAAGAGGTGCCCGTGGCAGCCCTGAGGCGCCTTGCATCGCTGCGCCAGCTAGACCTGTCCAGCAACGCCATCCACCATGTGCCCGACAATGCGTTCAGCGGCCTGCCGCTCAACACGCTCAAGCTGGCCGACAACGAGCTGAGCATCGCGGACGACGCATTCGCCGGCCTTGAGGACTCGCTCAAGAACCTCAACCTCAAAGGGACTGGCCAGGAGCGTGTGCCGCGAGCAGCCTCAGCTCTCACCTCTCTCGCATTCCTCGACCTGGCACAGAACAAGATTGCGAGCCTCGCGCCAGAAGACTTAGGCGGCATGCACACGCTTACCGCCCTCAACCTGGAGCGCAACCGCATCGTCAAGATTGACGCAGCAGCCTTCGCTGGGATCAACGACACGCTCAGCTCACTCTCGTTGCTCAACAACCTTCTCGTAGAGTTCCCTGGCGCAGCACTTGCCACTCTCACCGAACTGCGGGTAAGCTGAAAAACCCAGACTTCTTTTTAGAGTGTGCGGCTCTAAAGAGCAGCTCTTTAAGCAGCTCTTAAGGGCCCGTGCATGCATTGAGCCCTGTCGGCGTAACAAAGCGAATTAGGGGCACAGGGGAGGAGAAAGAGCTAACGCAGAGTGCAGTGGGGAATGGCAGTGGTAGCAAAGAGTGTGTGAGGAGGAAAGCAGACAGAAGCACGACGAGGAAAGTGGAGGAGCCCGAGCTCACAATTTTTCCAATCAACTGACATTTTTCTGGAAAAGCACATTAAAAGCATAGTTTCTCTTTCACCATCTTCATCACACTGTTTGTTGCCGTAAGCCCAGACAACACAAATCAAAGTCTATGGGGCAGCCATTAACAAATTGTGAGAGAGCACACTTCGTATGGACCTGCACTCAGCAACGCGATGTTACATTGTCGTTGGTAGCAACTGCAGTCAGAACTAAGACGTTGAAAATGAAAACACACGACCAAGCTATCACAAAGACAAACAAACAAAAAACGCATGACGACAAAGCCAATGCAGTGCAGCACGTCACACAGCAGACAACTGCTCCCATTCTAGCAGCACAAAGACTGTGCATTCTAGCAGCAAATGGTCATATCAGCAGCAAGAGGAGAGAGAGAGAGAAAAGGTTGCCTCTGATTAGCTGGCAAAAGTACCAAAACTAATCAGGCACAACATTTTCTTTTTTTTCAAAGAATTTATTAATGGCATGAAACAATTCACAGGATTCCAACTTTACACAGACAGTTTGGCAGGTATCTGTTTTACATCAGTAATGATCATAGCAAACTATATAATGTAATAAAATACCAACAAAATTTTGTGGCGCTAGAAAGACGTACAGCATTTGCACCTTGCCAAAGCCATGCAAAGTTGAATGCACAGAGTGCCCTAAGTCGCTACCAGCTGGAAAAGAGCAAAATCCCAGAAGGCGGCACTTAGCTTTGGAATAATAGCTGGATGCGATTTCGAAAGAACAAAAGAACAAAACACCACAAGCCAACGAAAGGGAAGGCAGCCTGTGCCAGGCAAATGATCAGCAGGAAATTGCTAACTGAATTGGATGGGAAATAGCGCTCTGCCTCGAAACAATGTGCGGCAATGGCTTGCAAGCCATATCAAAGCATAGCAGCCACTGGTCCCACCTTCTAAAAACAAAAAGACCAGAACGCAGTGCTGCAATGTTTCAGACATTCCTTTTCAATGCTGCACAGTTTTAAGGGATGGGGAGCAGGTGGAACTCCAGAAGTTTTCAGTGTCAAGTATCTTCCCGGGAAGTGTTGGGGTGTGTGTGTAAACAACTCATCCCACCCCTTCTAACTGGTGGTTCTCAGTCGATTCACTAGTAGTGTGAAGTGGTGGCAATTTGTAGGTCCATTGTCATACAGCTTACAACTGTAGGTGAAGCAAATAAGCTACATCTTGTGGAATGCACTAGAGCTTTGCTTTACCCATGTCACATATGCTGTATCTTGTTGTACATAGATAATTTCATTTATGATACGAAATGTTTCTACAAGCAAAAGCTCATAGAAAACATTTAAAGCAAGAAATCCAAAAAATTTCTAGATGTGGAATGTTGTAAAAGATTAAAATATTAAACAAACAAAATGGGAAAATAAGCTGAGCACACAACATACGTATTCCAGGAACGCTTACAAACCGTTACATTGCCCAAATCTATTTTCAGGTGCTTGACCTTGGATTTAATGGCATTCGAAATATCCCGGATGATGCCTTCTCAAATAACCCTTTCCTGACATTGCTGGCCTTAGACGGAAATCCCATGGCAACAATCCCCCTGGAACCTTTCCGGCACTTAAACACAACTCTTCGAGGCATCAGCATTGGAGGTAAGATGTTTAAAAAAAAAAAAAACCACGTGCAGTGCAGGTACAAGATTAGTCATGAAGCATACTTGAAGGTATCAACTTTCACCAACTTTCACGCATGCAAAGCATGCACAACTGCAAGCAATACCCACCAACAGTTTAAGCAACCAGTAGAAATACGACAAAAAAAAAAGAGTATCAAAGTTCTGTAGTTGCCAAAGGGCAATAACTATGCGAAGTTGGCTCCCCAGAAGCAACTTATACCCCTGTCACACGGAAAATCTAATGTAATTTAAAGCAAATGACATTGGCTGTTAATAGAATTAGGTTTGGCTGTGTGGATCTACACGGCAAAGTGAATGTCACTTGATAATGATAGCAGTGACAACTAGCAAAATCCCCGAATTTTAGGATAATGATGTAGATGCTTCCATAGTGTTTTTATACCTTGAAAACAAAACAAATAGGCTTTTTATTTTTAGAAAGAGAGTATCACTTTTCTTGGTGACATCACAAGCTGAGACAAGTCAGCAATGAATCTGTATTTGGGTAGCAGCAACTGTAGAATCCCCCCTCCCCCCTTCGAGAAGAAACGACCATAGAGACTGGCTATTTAAACTTGTCTACAGCTAATCTAACTCTGTACTTGAATATTGCAGGGCCCTACCTTGAGTGTGACTGCAGGATACGCTGGATTGCCGACTGGATTGCAAACAAAGATCTCCAAGTAACTAGCCGTGAGCGGAATCCTCAGTACTGTGGCAAGCCAGACCACTTCAAACGGCGCACCTTCGCTAAAATTGAACCATCAGAGTTCATATGCAATGTTACGACTACAACTACTGTTCCTCCCACAACAACGACTGCCCTCACAACCACAACTGAGATCGAGTCTACAACTCCAACTACCACAAAGTTGCCTCCCACGACGACGACAACCACCACCACCACCACCACCACCACAACAGAAGCAACGACACCCTTCGTTGAGCCAACAACCACAACCACAGTGCCTGAGCCAACGACAAGTGTTCATAGCAATGACTTGGTGGTTGCCGAAACCACTACTTTCAGAGAGCCATATGCATCATCGAGCGAGTCTGCAACTGACGTCATCACTTACACGCCAGAGCTGACGGATGCACCTTCCCAGCGGCAAACAAGCAATAAGCAGGGTCGACCACTGTCAAGAAACCAGGACAACCAGGCGCCATCGAACACAGTCCCACTGGTCCCACACATTGTGAGTGCACAGAGAAAAGACTCCGCAGTCACCATCGAGTGGCAAACAGATGGCGAGTCTCCACTTGGCTTCCAGGTAGTCTATCGATTGTTTGGAGAGAAGATCTATCGCCATGGGCCAGCGCTAAGGCCAGACCAGAGGAAATACACCATGCAAAACCTGCCCACCAATGAGTGTTTGGTAGTGTGCGTTATCAACCGGCAGGATGCACAAGACATTGGCATAGACGACATCCTACCATCGCAGTGCAAAGAGCTCAAGCTTGAGAGATACGTTATTGCTCACTTGGACAAAATCATCATTGCGTCTTCAGCCGCAGTATGCGGCATCATCATACTTGCAGTCATCATCTTCCTCTGCTGCTGGCGCAAAAAGCAAGGCCGCAGCAGCAGCTCCAAGTCTCGCCTGCCACTCCCAACATCCACCGTACACCCCACCATCAAGCCTACAGACGAGTGGGAGACAGTCTCCATGTACAGCAGCCGTAGCATTCCGCGGGCACGCATGTACCACATGGACAATGCCAACGGTGCCGTGAACCAGTCCTTTGTCATGGACGATAACCGCTCACACATCTCCCACTTTTCGCACATGCCAAACGGGTACTCCACCAAGGCCCGTTCCACAGCAGATGGCCAATCTCACAGGTCCTACTCGCAAATGTCCAACAAGTACCGAGGTCTGGGCAACCCCGAAGTGCGCAAGTCCCAACAGTCACTGTCGGCCCTTTCGGGAACGCATTCCTTCCTGGACGCCCACGTGGGGCCCACAACGCGCCCCTTTGCCAATGGCAAAAAGCGGGCGCTGCACAATGGCCGGCTGGCATCGGCCAGCTCCATGCACTCGCTCAACGAGTACGACTCGGACTGGAATGCCCGGACAGAAAACTGGAAGGACAACGAGGTGGACATCTACGTGGGCCAGAGTCATGTGGCACCCTCCCACAGCAAATACCACCACCGATAAGGCGCTGTGTTTGCGCTGCTGCAGCATGACAGTGGCCCCCCCAACCTGACTCATTCAAGGTGCTCACAGCGGCATGCAAGTGTGCTTCCCTACTGTGCTAGGCAAAACTCGTTCCTTGTGGCTCCAGAGTGGCTCTACTACAGCTGTTCAATGCAACCACAAGTTTGCTGCCCAAACAAATGTCAGTGAAGTGCCAAAAACAACAGTGTTGCTGAAGAACTTTTACTGAAAGTGTGCTCTGAGCCATTAGGCTGAACTACGAGAGTGCCGGAAACTTTTTTGCTGTTCAGTGTAAAATTGAAGTGACCTGAGAAGTAGTGCAAGTATGCTTTGTCCGCCTAGTTCACACTCCAATGCTTGTGCTGCAGTGAGCTTTTGTACTGTGTGGCAATTGTTTTGAGTGACTTGCCTTGCGACGACTCATACGTGCATCATGACCGTGCAAATTCACGAGGGGAACATTGACACGCATATTGTTTACATACTTCCATGAGATGGACTGCTCTACATTTGTTTCGAATGATGCAAGATGCCTCAAAGCTAACTCTTTTTAGAAGGTACATAATTACTTGTTCATGTTAGTTACAAAGAAAAAAGTGCTAAGAAATTAATAACAATTGCATCAGTACAATATAAACTTCACATCTTAATAAGAAAAGGACAGCCGTAATAAGTTTAAAACTGAGAAACAATATAAATATCCACTTATTTTTACTACTACATAGACTACTCATGATACTTCTTTTGACTAAAAAAATTGTACAGAAACTTGCATTCAAAGTATGAAACTAACAGGATGACGTACCCTTGGAAAATTACTCTCTGGACATGTTGACTAGAACAAAAGCAGAGACACATGTATAGTTGTGCAGAGCAAGACAGAAAACTAGCAAATACTCTAGTGGCGATCCCACTATGCTGATGAACACTTTTTCTGCCATGCGTTTTCATCTATAAAAAGTGACATCACTCATTTCTGTACAGAGTCTTTGATCCTTGACTTTTCTACGAGGCCCTGTGAAGGCCACCATCCCGATACTAGCAATTTGATGTCGCGCAAGCCGTAAGCTCATACCTTTTGGGCCCACCGCACCCACTGCACCAACAAGAGCAAGGTTGTATACATTCATCGCCGTTTTGAGAGGTTCTGAACATTCTGTGTTTGCTCCCGCATGTACAAGCCCCCAATGGACCACATTGCACAAGTGTACTGCTTGGTCATTAACATGCATGGTATGTTATTACATGGTGAAGTGCTGAAAGACTTTTGGAAGCAATCACTTGTGTTCCTACAGGAAAATCATTGTGCTCATATGACAGAAAGCAAAGAAAAAAGTGTTTCAAAACTTGTACATGACAAAACGCAGCGGTGTAACGAATACAGAAAGCACCATTTATAGGAGGCAGTCAGCCCCAATTTCATGTTTTAAGAATGGCAACCATTCATGCTGCACAAGCTCAAAGAATAAATAGTACAAAAAACATTATCAAAGGGCCACTGAAGTGCAGTTTTTCAAGTGGCCCAACTAGAAGCTAATGACTGCTTCAAAGTTGTTTCTGAATTCACCGCAAGAGTTTTCCAGAAATCTTCAAAAAAAAGAAAGGCTTTGATGAGTGCCAAACACCTCTGCATATATTTTTGGCATAATAACAGCATCCCTTTGTGGCCTTAACAGATAATTGTGTGTACGCTATAGTCAGCTGCTTGTGAACTCCAAGAAATAAAAAGTGTTGAGTGGTGCAAAAAATCAACTGCCACTTGGAGTTGGATGTTCATTACAATACATACCTCCCGAAGTTGATATAACTCACGGTATGCCGTGTCATAATAAACAATACTGCAGTTAGTTACATTAGTGAACATGGACCATCCCAAAAATACCGGAAAGCTTGAATGAAACAGTGATTAAAAAAATTACCGTAAAGCCGTTCCACTGAATGAAGAAGCTGTCGGAAGTGCAGAGCAGTGATTCGTCATAACGGGTTATCCACTTACTGCTGCCACCCAATGCAATTCAAATTTCCCGCCTTCTTAGTGCTCGCGTGCCCCCTGCCTGAAACTGCGCCAACGGTAGTTGTGTTATTTTTGTGCTTTCTTTTCCTCCCACACGTGCCGGCGTTGCAATGTCACTTTTTTTTGCACCATAAAAACCAACCCAACGAGCATTCCTAACTAAATGAACGTGGGCACTGCCGGTTAATATCCAGGATAGCTGGTCGCAACCATGAAATGAAAGAAGCTAACCTCCTACGCATTGTACAGGCCTTTGTAGTAAGTCGGGTGACGTACGCCACTCCGTACCTCCAGCTACAGAGGGCAGAGGCAATTAAAATAGACGCTCTCCTCCGCAGAGCCTACAAGCGGGCCATCGGTCTCCCACTGAACACGCCCACCGAGCGATTTGAGGCCCTGGGCCTTACAAATAGTCCGGATGAATTAATCGAGGCTCAACGGCTAGGGCAACTAGTACGGCTGACGTATACAGCACAACGGGGCACCACATATTCGATTCGCTGGGTATAGCTCACCCCCACAGCGCACCTACTAGTTTCGCGATCCCGTCAACAATAAGGGAGAACATTCACGTCTCTCCGGTCCCGCGTAACATGCACCCTATACATAACAAGGAGCGGCGAGAGGCCAGAGCCCGTGCCCTGCAAAGACGCTTTGCGAAAGTCAAGAACATTGCCTACACGGACGTGGCCGATTATGCTGGTCGCGAGGAAATGGCTATAGCGGTGGTCAACAATCAGGGTAACACCATCGCCTCCTGCTCTGTCCGCACGAGAGACTCAGTGATTGGAGAAGAGGCAGCCATTGCTCTAGCCATGGTTTCCTCCGCAAAAATCAAGACACTCACTAGCGACTCCAAATCAGCAATTCTAAATTTCTCACAAGGACACATATCAAGGGAGGCGTCCACAATCCTGATTTCTGGTCTCCACCTCGAAAACGAGACAGGCAAGGTGAACTTAATTTGGACCCCCGCCCACTCCGGCCTTGCAGGGAACGAGTCTGCGCACGAAGCCGCTCGGGGCTTTACCGACCGAGCGGACGGGGCTTCCGATGCGGAATTCGTCCCCATGTCACGCAGGGACAGGCTATTGTCATACAGCGACGTTACAGGTCATTACCATTTAGGCCGGGCCCGCTTCCCACCAGCGCACCCATCCCTCAGTAAACGGCAGTCGGTGGTCTGGCGACTTCTACAGACCCACTCATATCCAAACCCACTTGTGCAATAGCTACTGCTACCCAGGACGCTACTCCCGAGTGTCATAGATGTCAGCAACGAGCGGACCTGGCGCACATGTTATGGCAATGTCCACAGGCGATCACAAATGGCCGCACAATCACCAACAGTGAGCAGTGGGAGACCGTGCTGCTCAGCTCCAGCCCGGAAGATCTACTCTGGGCCGTCCAGCTGGCTGAGGATGCTGCCAGAGCCCAACGGCTCACGGCCAACGACTAAGCAAGACAGCTGGCAAACTGAATAAAGTTTACTCTTTCTCTCTCTCTCAAAAACATGGCGTCACTACAACGCACTTATAGGGCAAGCTGAAGCTATTGCGCTCTCTATGTACAATTCCATTTATGCCACATCTATAATTTTACTGCCCTTCAGCAATTTAACAGCGGATTCAGAGAGCAAGACAAAAAAAAAAAAAAAAAAAAGGCTCAAAGCACACCAAAAAGCTGCATGGTGGTAGGAGGGTGCTCATGAGGTGGTGATCAAATTTTTTCTATGCGTAGCAAGGTAGCAGAGTTTGGGAAGCACTGGCACAGCAAACCGAAGCCAACAATGCAAACTTGAAAATCAGTGTGCAAAAAATGCCAAACAAGCAAGGCCAGTGCTTAAGCAGGCTGTATCGTGTCATCTGCAACTGTTTTTACACCACAAGGTAATAGACATGAAGACTGGCGCCTGTTTTAACTTCAATATGAAAAGGCAAATTTGCCCTTGTACAGTTTGACTACATGTTCACTTAGAAACAACTGAGGAATACCAGCAAAAAGAAACAAAGTATCAAACTAGTTTGCACACTCGTTTGGAATTTCAAACCAGTTTGTGAACTATGTATACATACAGTAGTCTCCCATTAAGATGAACTCGAAGGGACCGTAAAAATTGGTTCTTATTATTACAAATTCAGAAAATCAAGTATCAGAAATTCTGAGGTTTTTGCATTGTGGACATTGCAAGAGAGCAAAAATGTTGTTTGTCTTAACTATAGTGTTCATCTTAACGGGAGTCCACTGTATTACTTTTCCGGATCAGTCAAACTATAACTGTACAAAAATCAAATACTTTCAGTCGGAGAGTGGGCCCAAACCGGAACATTATAAAATCTTAAGCGATGCGCCCCATCGCCGAAAAATAACCCATGGAATTAGGTATAAAGTTCAACATTCTACATTTCCCGATTTCTTGCCAAAGAATTGCCCATCCTTCCATTTTCACTATATTTGCTGCAATTTTTGGGTGGCCCGGTGTTTTATCGTATTGTTTTTCTGCGGTTCGATGCTCCGGCAAAAGTGTGCACACGTGCGTGCGTGGGCGTGGACATGAATGTGCCTAATACAAAGAAACAACAAACTTCCTTCTAACAGAATGCATCTTTTACCAAGCTAAAAAAAACATAACTTCAGTTAGTTGGTTCAGCATCGATTTCAAGCAAGGCTAAGTAAAAAATAAATAAATGAAGCCCTAACAATACGGCATGAGGATCATTTTTCGTGTGCCAAGAAACTAAGATGATTAATCCACTGCAAACAAGACCACCAAACTGCTAAATAAAATATGACAACAAACTGCTGATATGATAATTTGATGAAAAGAATCGATTGATTATAGGGTTTAACACACCAACGCAGCGCAGGTGATGAGGCACGCCGTAGTGGAGGGCTCTGGATTAATTTTGACCACCTGGGGATCTTTCACGTGCGCCGAAATCTCGTACACACGGGCATTTTTGCTTTGACAAAAGGAAAGATGCATTTATGCAGTCCATGCACAAATAGAGGTTACTGCATTTTAGCGCCCATTACATAATTGTTCAGTTTCGAAGACAAGGAGGACAAGGCGTATGAAATAATCTGGAATGAACATCACGTCAATCAAATCAGTTTGAAGTTTTACATGGGTAAAAGCAGCTGGCTTCTCACCACTGCAATTGAAAACTTTGAAGCCCCCCCAGAAAAGGTGCCACTAAATTCACCGAGGCTTAAATGGTGCTGCTAGATTCGGTGCATATTTTGAGACTCCTATACCTCCAGGAAACAAAATGCACAAGATGTTATGCAATGAAACTGTGAGTGACAAAATACAGCTAAATATCACCGTAATTAAACAAGCTGCAACAAACTTATATATAGGTATGATTACATTAGTTGTAGTATATATATATATATATATATATATATATATATATATATATATATCAGGGTGTCGAACCGGAACCGAACCGAACCGAAAACCGGAACTGAACCGGTATTTTTGCCGGAACTGAACCCGAACCCAAACCGTTATTTTTTGATCAGGCTGAACCCGAACCGGAACTGAACCGAAAAAAAAATAACGGTTACCGGTTTATGCCGAAACGGTTCGACCCTCCGCGGTTGATATTGCACAGTCAATGCAATTCACGCTTTTTTTTCTTTTACGTACCATAAACTTCGTACCCGCTCGCGCACTTTCCCCTCCAGACAATTGAACACTACTATCACGCTTTATGTAACAACAGGGGAAATGAATGAGCAACAATGCAGCAATGGTCTGTTGCTTCTGGAAGCGCGAGCGTAGTGCAAGCTGACCAAACGAAATGTCATTCTCGGCAGCTTGCAGGGGGAAAAAAACGACTTTGCCCTTCCCTAGCTGCGACTTTATTGGAGCAATCAGGCTGCAGGAGTGCTCCACTGCGCAACAGCGAAAGCCCACACCCGATCTGTGCAAACTTTTTGCATTTCATAATTTGTTTAAAAGGTCCGACACCAGCAAATTGTTAATACTTGACAAGTGTGACCGCAGAAGCTGCTCAGTGGCTAAGCCGTGCTGCTGATGCAGTTTTGCCTCTTTAAGATCTGCTTTTTTTTCGAAGGTGCACTTGGACCGACTGCCCAACTCGCTACATTACTTCTACTGCTACTCGTTCCGGAGGGGAGTACTGCTGTGGACGAATTAAAGAGCGTCTAGCCAAAAAAAGTCCCATCTCATATGCTCCGCGCGTCAAATTTTCCTTTCATTTTTGTAAATGCATAATCTGTTATAAGATTCCGCAATGTAGCGCACGGAACGATGGCAGGGGGTCAGGCGGTACGATGACATAGTGCTTGTAATGCACTCATCTTGTATAGCTACCGAAAAAGGAATTGCAGTGGTCAGAGCAATCATGCAGTGACAGAGCGTTAACTGAAGCTTACTTTTAACAAAAGTGTGGCGAACACATTCCATAAGGTGACAGCTAACAAATTATTCAGGGTGACCAAATAATCTAATCCATTGGTAGTATTTATGTGCCTGTGGTATGATTTTACAGTTTTGTTACAAATATAAAAAATGTACGCCAATGGTTTATGCAGGCCTAAATTTAAGGCTTCAAGGTTATCGTGACGGGCGATTCCATAGCGACGATTGCGATTTCAACAAAAAAGGAAAATGCAGAAAATATATCCCACCGTCATACCTCTTCGTGGTGGCTTTATGAATAGTCTCTAGGACAACATAAAGTCTGGGCGGGAAAGTAGGTGGTAAATCGTCGCCACTTCATCTGTTTTTCTAATATCTCGTAATTGTTTAAACATTGCTTTGAAATTGCGCCACTGACCTTGGGGAACAACAGCATTTTGAATTTTTGTTTGTATTTTGATTTGACTGTCGTTTTAAACTAATAAATGTTTTTTTTTCAGTCATAATTCAACTCATCGAACCGGTTCGCGAACCGGTTCAAGCTCCTGAACCGGTTCGCGAACCGGTTCGGTACGTGATTTTGTCGAACCGGAACTGAACCGGAACGAAATGATTTCGCCTGAACCCGAACCGTAACCGAACCGGTATTTTTTTCGGTTCGACACACTGATATATATATATATATATATAAGAACAAAGTTTTCCTGGACGCCGGTAGAATATACACAAAAATTGTTTCGACCACGGTAAAAAAAGGAACAGATTTAATAACGATTCGGCCGAGGGACGAAGGCCGGTCCCTCGGCCGAAACGTTATTAAATCTGTTCCTTTTTTTACCGTGGTCGAAACAATTTTTGTGTATATATATATATATATATATAAACGGGTTTGGAAATGAGGGGCTCGTTAGGACTGCCGGCATTTCTTTCTGTATATATATATATATATATATATATATATATATATATATATATTGAGAGACAGAGCTCAGAGATGCTGAAGGACCACTTTTAATTAGGCTCCCAGGCACAGGCCACCGAAAGACGGAACTGTCCGGGGATGATGATGGTTATACACAGATGACAGTGGCGATGGGTTTGGATGGGTAGAAGGAACAGAGGGATTGACTCGCCGTGTTCCACACTGGATATAACAATGGTCATGTCGCTTCCACGCATAAATATCACAACAGTACACCCCCAATGCCCACAATATATATATATATCCGAGGCTGTTTACTTGGGAACCCTCTTTATTCTGCTCCTCAACCTCCTCCTCTTCCTATGCCCCCTAGTCCTGCTTACGTTGCCTTTGGTTGTCTTCGCCGTCCACACTCTCTGTGGCCCTATTTTCGTCCTTTCTCTGTGTGTAGGAAAGCATGTTGCTGATGGCCGCCACTTCCACAGTCCCGTTATCCGTCATGCACCACACGGTTTTGAAAACACCACTGGTGGATGTTGTCTTTACGACTTCTAAGGGACCAGTAGGTCTGGTTCTTAGGCTGGCACATCCTTTTCGCACCAAGACCAGATCACCTGGAGGAATAGCTGGAATACTAGTGTTGTGACGCCTGTCGAAGAAACGTCTCATCGTCCCCCTGTACTTCATTTCACCCCCAAATGTCCTTTTCGCTTTTTGAAGTTAAAGCTCTGTCGTCAGACAAAGGATCTCGTCAGTGGGCAGGTATAAAGGCCTGCCAAAAGCTCCACACTGAGGGCTGCCCCTTAGCACACTTGCATGCGACCGGTTGTGATATATGACCGCGGCCTCCAGACAGCACTTCAAACTCCTGGGAAAATTAGGGCACAATGTACTGCTTAATAGCTATAATAGCCAGTTCTGCAGGGCAGCCGTCGGGTGATATGGGGCTGCAAACTTTACCGTGATGCCTCTGCTTTCCACCCAGCGTGTCATTGCTTGGCTCCTGAAAGCGTCCATTGTCAGACATAATGTATTTTACACCCCTTAATTAAGCATCTCTTCGTTCAAAAGCGCTATTACAGTATTTGCGTCCTCCTTTTCTGGTTTTACAGCCACTATCCTGAAGCATTCATCGATGCACAGTAGGAAAGACTGTGTCCTGCTTACCACTTCACCCTTCCTTTTCAGCTCCACAAAATCGACATGTACTGTCTCAAATGGTATTATTGAATGGACTGGAAAAGTCATAGCGTCCATTTTCTGTTAGTATTTGGCCTTGTTGATTTGGCATGAGATGTAGGAGCCAATGTATGCACTTACATCTTTTTTCATGTGTGGCCATGTGAACCTCTTTCTGATTTTGTAACAGGTTTGCCAGAAGCCATCATGACCTCCAGAGTTTGGACTGTTGTGGTAGAGCTCCAGGAATTTTCTGACCAGTGTAAGAGGCACGTGAAACCATCCATCTATGCACTGTAGCTCTTCTGTTCCTTCCCAGAACCTCAGAGCCTTCAGTGCATTGACTTCTTCACTATTCTTGCAGCTTGCGTCAACAGGAAGACGGGAAAAGGCATCGGCATCTGAAAGCAACTGCCCGGATTGGTGTAATACGTCGAAATCGAACTGCTGCAATACACTGATCCAACAAGATACTCATGGTTTATGTTGGCTGTCGTGCAGGAGATATGTAAGGGTCTGGTGGTCAGTAAAAAGCTTGAACTTCTTGCCCTCAAAGTACAAGCAGAAGTACCTCACCACTAGCACAACAGCCAGAGCCTCTTTCTCTGTTGTGCAGTCGTTCTCTTCAGACTTGTTGAACGTATAAGAGTAGTACCCAACCACGTGTAATGTCCTCGTTGGTATAAAACGGCACCTGCACCATAGTGAGAAGTGTCCGTGGCGAGCTCAAAATGAAGTGAGAAGTCTGGCAGTATGAGCACGGGGTGAGACGAAATGGCGGACATTAAGTCGTGGGGCACTTTTTTGCACTCTTCTGTCCAGTAGAAAGCCGTACCCTTTTGAAGCAGGCTTGTTAGCGGCCTGGCACGAGCAACGAAACCCAGCTCTGGAAGTGTCCTGCCAGCCCGAGAAAAACTCGCAGTGCATGTATGTTTTCAGGTCTTTTCATATTCCGTACCTGTTCTACGGACTCCTC
Source organism: Haemaphysalis longicornis (assembly GCF_048455015.1). Taxonomy (NCBI): domain Eukaryota; kingdom Metazoa; phylum Arthropoda; class Arachnida; order Ixodida; family Ixodidae; genus Haemaphysalis; species Haemaphysalis longicornis. The sequence continues at coordinate 434,767,832 of NW_027526203.1, read as the reverse complement.
TTTGGTGCTTTTAGTGAATCCATCCAGTATGAGCCCAAGAAATGCGATTGTTGGCTTAAAGAGCTCAATTTTTTTAAAAATTTACCTTCAGCTTGCCTGCGCTCAAGGTAGTCAAGACAGTGGTCAGATGTTCCACATGTGAGCTCTCATCTTTGGAGTACACTGTAATGTCATCGAGGATAAATTGGACGCAGTTAGCACAGGACCAGGATAAATGGAGATCCATGGGAGAGTCTTTTGCCCTCCAGTGGGCGTAGATAGGTAGGCTGATGATGATGATGATGATAATGTTATCAACATAAACACTGCGAAATTGGCCCAAAAATGGTTTCAACCATTTTTACTTGGCTGTTTACTTGAGAACCATCTTTATTCTGTTCCTCAACCTTCTCTTCGCCTCCCCCTAGTCATGCCTTCGTTGTCGTTGGCTCTCCACTAGAGGTGATTATAGTTCCCTATTGCGACACCAACAGTTTAGGCAGACAATGGTTAGAACAAATTATTATCAGGCACCACTGAGGAATGGCACTATTTTCTTACTGGTCATCCATCTGCAGTGACTGCTGAATATTAGTAGTGATTGCTGAATATTAGTCCTCCTATGTATTTTGTGTAAGTCATGCTACAATTTTTAGGTATGCATTTTTTATAAACAACCTCAAAGGTCATAAGACTATGACGTTCCTCGTGCATGGAATTTCTTCAAACTGGGACGTCTGAAGAGTGAAGACTACACAGGTGTGTGTATGCTTTTTGGCATGGATTGAAAGCAGAATATGCGCAAAAAACCCACAATCAAAAATCTATCATTTTGCAAGCACATTTACGCAGAAATCGGGTGTTCCGCAAGACGCTGGGTGCAAGCATCTGACTGAAATGTAGGCTCTTCCCTCTTGAGCGCATCAGAGCAGACATTGGGACACTATCAAGGCGTACTCACCTTGGAAGAGCGAGGTTGTTCTCCCAATAGTAGCGCATCTCTGCGATGACCTTGACCCAGAGTTGAGCGAGGGCTTCAACACCTCCACATGCATGGTACACGTGCGCTGCAGCAAGTGCCAGGCGCCAAAGTAGGCTGTTGGGATGTGTCGTCTTCAGGGAGTTGAGCGTTTCCTGCACGGTAGATACAAAAAGTTGCCTTTGCTGAGACTTGAAAACCTTCCCGCAATAGGCGTGTAGAACTGCGACGTCCATTTCTTGCGAAATTGTTACACCGACAGTGGTGGCTCCTGGTTTAACTCTGCCCTCATAGCTGTGAAAACCATTTAAATTACAGTCCGCCTTTCTTTATGCACATTGCAGCTTCCATATTGTTCTTGCGTTCCTAGCCTATCTTGTTCTGAATTAATCATTTTTATACGTGCAGCATGTCTCGGCAAAGGCAGCTGTTTTTTTTCCTGCCGCCACTTTTTTGGAGTCAGGCTTTTGACGTTTGACATGCGATATGCATTGTGAAAACAATTAGCTCTTGAATGCAAGTCCCTGAAACACCACTTTTATGGCTGCCTTTTGTTTTTCTGTCTCTTCCAAACAGTTCTTGTGCCATGCAAAAAGCCAACAGTAGATTGTGCTGTGTGTAGAATCAAGACAATGACATGCAGCAACGCTAACGTTTTTGCATCTTTTCTAGGGTTTTGTGGAAAGGAAAAGGTTCCACAGGTGTTCTGCAGAGGGCTTTGTGGACTTCCTCCTTCATGGGCCACTCTGGGTCTGTGAATGTTATTGGAGGACTGCTAATTCAATGATTAAAATCTGTTTCCATCAAATTCTACAAAGCAAATTTAGAAGCTACAGCATATTTGTGAAATAAAATACAGTCAGTTCCCGTTAATATGAAGTCCACGGGGACACCAAAACACTTCGAATTAACCAAACTTCCAATTAAAAACAAAAAGCCCAGGAACAGCATTGTTATTAGGCCCGCAACATGTCTTCCCTCTTGATTTCGTTCAGAATCTCGACTTTAATAGCCAAGTCGAGCAAACGACACTGGTTTCCATTATGGTTGAGACTTATCGTTAAAATCCAAGCCTGATGCGTCCATCACACAAACTGCTCACACGGCGCTGTGCACGGCAAAGCAGGTTGAGGGCCTCAAAAGGAACAAATGCATACGCCGGTGCAAGTCTCAACTGGCCTGCCACTTTAACAGTTGTGCAATCCTTAGTTGCGATGGTGCTGATATCAGTACAAAATATGCACTGTTTTTCCGCTTGAAAATGTTGAATTTTATCGAGAAATGACGGTTGCCTCTGTCCTTTTTATTCGAAATAACTTCCAATTACCCAATATAATGGGTTTTAGCTTTATGTTATTGAGAAATCTCTTCCATTGGAAGATTAACTGATTAATCACTTCTGATTAACCAAAAATTCCAATTAGGCGACTTCGAATTATTGAGAGTTCACTGTAGCGTCAGTTGCACAGTACGAGCTGCTTCAGGCTTGCATTGGTACTGTATGCTTCCTGTTCTTCACATGGATGGCAATTTTCCCTAACAACACACTGGCTGAAACTAATAAGGCGTGTTGCTATAGGTGTCAGGGTACTATGAAGAACCCACGTGTATTTGCGAAGTTACATACTAGATACAGAGCCATGTACGCACTTCTAGAAATACTGTTTGGAGGAACACAATAAATCTTCAACATTTGTGTAGTCTTGCACGGACTCTTGCAGTGCAGAAGTTAAAAATAATAGTGCCCATTGTTTTTAAACACATTATACTTTGTTCGTCCCGTAAGACAACTCTACATCCCTTCCATGTTCTAAATAAAAGTTTTTTCCCTATCAAATTTGAGAAACATAGAAAAATTTGTTACTCTCTGAAGTTTCAAATACCTGGGCCCCAATGGAAAGAGCATGATTTTTTAATTATGCTGTACCTTGCATCATAGTAATACACAAAACTAATTTTCCCATCTTTGTCCGCTAAGGCAACTCTACACTAACCGTGCCAAAACAATTCTCTACCGACATACTAGCTGTGCCAAACAAAATACTACCTACGCTAAGTTTAATCTCGTCCATTGTCAAAGATAAATAGCAACTGCTGTTCTGAATTGAATGATTTGTTGTCAGTGCTTCTCCAGCCACGGAACCTCCCACTCATCTTATAAAGAATTATCATGCTCTTACATTAAATGCATCAAATATTTTATGCATCAAATGCATCAAATGAAAACACAAGAATAAATGCTCTAGTGGATTCCTGCTACACTCTCAAGTGGCTATGTAATCGCAATGAAAAGCTCTTCCAATATGCAAGCTGTAGCACCAGGTAGCAGCAAAGAAATAGCCCAATGAATTTTCAAGCCAAATGCATGTACACCCCTACACCCCAATGCAGTTCATGGGGCACAGGCCAAGGCATGCAGTTCTAGTTGGCCATGCCTTGAGAGCAGACAATTTTGAGCCCACTAACTTGAAGCAGAAATGGTCTTTTGCAGGTCACCCAATTGGGTATTGATTAACTTCCTTCCTCCCACCGGAAACAGTGGCCAAAAGTTAAAAAGTTATCAAACAATTGAATATTTCAATTGCACTAACAGGTAAATTACCATTTCAGTTAACCATTTTGCTAATAAACGCTAAGCCAATTTAACGGACAGTCCAAACGACAAGCAAGTAACTGCAATGCCCTTGTTCATTTGCTTGCCAGAAAAGAAAAAGACTGTGGTTGATTCCTCTGTCATAGGAATCGGTGAAGCCCGAAAGTGAAATGGGCAGCAAAGTCTGCAGCGAAAGGAGCATGATTTGCGGGACGCCGGCCGTCTGGTCGGTGTGCTTGGCGAGCGACGTCCTGCTAGCGCGTCTCTTCAGGAAAGGTGCGACCACTTCAGTCACTCCGTGGCGTACACGGCAGGCGGATGTGTTGCGACGAGCTCAACTTGTGGAACGAGAGAGGTAAAATTTGTAGCTCGAACCGTGCACGTGCGAACGCGTTTCGCTACCTGCTGGCGTTTCTCTTCAGATCAAATTATTTGGCGTTCGCGCCATTCGCCCGTCGGCGTCACTACGACGCAGCTTACGCCAACTGTCGGCGCTTGTTAGCATCATGATGCACTACTTCGCTTCAACTCTCCTAGAGGCCAGCACCATCCGCGTCAATGAACCTGTTCTGGCATTTCTCCTGCGTTCGTTGTGCTGGCGTCATTTCCGTGACGGATATGACATCATCAAAATCTTGGTGTATCCGGGAATACCACACTTTCGTGTTAAAAAGTGAAACAAAGCTTCCGAGACATCAGTAAAAGGAGAATGCCAAGGACCACCTCTCCTGAGGCCATCGCCGAGAGTCCAAAGCCCCCTAAACAAAGCAACAAGTTTACCTTGAGTTCTAACAGCTTCGTACTTGTGCTGTCGGTCTCGGAGGGCGACTCCACCTCTGGGCATTCAGCCGCCGCACTCTAGAAGCAAAAGAACGAAACTGAAAGAGTCAGCCACCCAAGAACAGTAAAGAAAAAAAAAATATTTTGGAACTGGCCACATGTGAAGCAATAACTACTGCAAAAACCGTTCATTAAGTTCATAGGCTGTGTCACAAGATTAGAATATAGAGCAACTAAGAATTTATCACTATACAAAAATGTGCATGTAACAAATGAATACGTTTACAACATGTTATCTGAAGTTATTATATACAAAACAGGACCCAAAATGCAGAAAGGCACACAGCTCTGGTAGTTCTGCACATGAATTGAATATTTATTACGTTCTTAAAGAACCCTTCATACAATGTTCATTTCAGCGTCTATGCTATGATACAGGAAAGGCTGCACCAAAGCTACTGCCCAAGCAACACATCACATACTATGTAGAGAGAAAAAAGCGTATATTTAACAAGTAGAATATGCTGAATGCGAAGCGAAAGTCACAATTCACTAATAAAATTCAGTTGTTAGGGTGCGCTCGTCCTTATTTTTTCTTCCTTGTCCTTGCATGTTTTGCACAATCCCTGCCATGCAAGGCTTAGTCAGTGTTACTGTGTAGGAGCTTCACGGCACAGCGCGCGTTGCCGTGAAGCTGCAGCAAAGGAAAAACCCTGCGTATTATCCGCACCCGTACTTTGCCACTGAAATTTTCGCATTTTTGGTACGGGTTATACGCGCGAAAATACGGTATCAACCTGCAAAAGCCTATTTTTCTAATGCTTGACATGTGATTTTCCTTGCTTCTGTTGCAAGTTCACGGAATCACCTGTGGTAGCACCACTAGACTTTCCATTTGAGCCAGTTTCTACCTCATTTTATAAATGCTCCATGCAAGAGTTCTAACAGCATTCTATTACATTAGTTTTCTTAGTTTTCCGGGTGAGCTAATCTACCAGTATAAATGAATTCACCTTTTGTCTTAATTTTATATTAACCCCACAATGCCTAGTGTATCAAATTTGTTATGCAGTTGTTTGAGAAGCCAGAAAGGGACAATAAATCACATAAAGCTGAGATCAAAGCCCAGAGTATCGTTTCTGATACACTGACGAAATCCCCTCATGACAGTAGTTCAGACAGGCGCCAACAGAGGTCTGCTGGCAGCTCGAGAAATACGGCCGCATGTTCCGGGAGCTCGTGCGTTGGCATCCAACCGGCATCATTTTAGTCGACAAACAAGGAGCATTTCCTTCTTCCGTCTCAAATTTGGCCATTTTTCTTTTTCAAAAATGTTGCATGGCCAAAATGATCTCTGTGTTGTTGTTTTTGAAGCCCGCCCACTCTTTGAAGTTGCTTCAAATTTCCGTGTATCATTTTTTGATACAGTGGGTCTTCATTGATGGCACAAATTATCGAATTGCTTTTGATACGATTTCTGACACAGCTCTCAACTACTCCAGGTGCTCCAGGCACTGGCACATGTATCTCATATACCATGCTGTGATCATCTGCATCATGAATGAGTGGAATGACCACAGGCTCCAGAGCCATCAGTTGAAAGAGCGGCCACTCAAGCTGATGACATTGCCAACCTATCAGAAAGCCTGATCTGCACAGGAAAAGCGCCAAGAGAATCGCCAACCACTTTCCCTTTTCCTTTTGCAAAGAAGACGAATGTCACGCCCAATCAGCCCTAAGATGACGTCAGAAGAGACAGGGCTGGGCATCTTCCACTTGTGACGAGCAAGCGACTTCAACGCAGGAGCTGCGTACCAAGCGCTAGCATGTTTAGCACAGCTGTGTTCATGAAATGCAATGTACTAGGTACCTCTTTGCCTCAAAAAGCAATGCAACTGCTTCTTCAAATGCCACAAGCCATGACACTGTAGCTGGCAAGGAAGTAGCAGAAAAGCCCACTGTACAGTCAAACCTCGATATATCGAACACGGGTATATCGAATTATTGCCTATATCGAACACTGTCTATATCACGCGGAAAATCACATGCATTTTTAATTTTTATTTCGAACTGGGACGGACAGGAAATGGGTATATCGAACTCCGCCACCCCAGACTGCCCAGACCGCTCGCGCTCTGTTGACAGGCGGCGAGCTATCCCGCAGTATCCTCGAGGGTAGCGGTGGCGCGATGGGTGTTCCCGACTGCTGCGCATCGGTTGCACCGAAGCAGAATTGGACGGTGCAAAAAAAGAATGCGAGCTTGAAGAAACCTGGGGCCAGCTGGAGTGCTTGTTGGTGCTGAGCCACGAAGCATGTGCATTGATGGCTTTGTTGGCGGTGACAACAGCACCGGAACGACGGCGGATTTGACGGATGTGGAGATGCTAGCGGACGTTACTACTGAGCGCACAAACGAAGATGCTGCCGAGGTTGTACCCGCAAGCGCTGATAGTGCCCCGCTCCCGACTTCTACCGAGGCTTCGGCGGTTTTGGGCCTACCGCACCGCTACTGCAGCGCTATAGAAGGCACTGGCTTGTCGCTTGTGGAACGTTTGGACTACATTGAGGAAGTCGTGTATGACACGCCAGGCTACCCTGCTGCAGTACTTTAAGCCAAAATAATAAATACTTTGAAGCACCAAGCGAGTATATACTGCACACTTCGTTCATTTGGTGATTTGTACCAGTTTATGACGCGATTTTTACGCGATTTTATATATCGAATTCTGGCTATATCGAACTATTTCGCGGGCACCGCGCTGTTCGATATATCGAGGTTTCACTGTATCATATATGATACATTCATTAAATGTTTATTAATTTGAAATTTCATTTTTATTTTTGTATGAATGAAGTCATATTAGCTCTAAATAAAGGTACACACATGTGTAGAATTTTTATTTGTCTGGAAATATGTTTGGGCATTGTGGGGTTAATTTTCTGGGCGAGCTAATCTAAATGAATTCACCTTTAATCTTCAGTACCCCTTTCAGTCTCTTTTAATGCGCAGCCCTTAAGCGTCCGTTACTGTGGTTTGACGGCGTCACCAGCCTAGGAATTCAGTGAATGAAGGCAACACTGAAGACAAAGGAAAACGGAGGAGGAGTTTCTACCTCATTTTATAAATGCTGCATGCAAGAGTTCTACGAGCGTTTTATAATATTAGTTTTCTTAGTTTTCTGCGCCAGCTTATCTACCAGTATAAATTAATCTGCCTTTTGTCTTAATTTTAGATTAATTTTTCTGGGCAAGCTAATTTACCTGTGTAAATGAATTCACCTTTAATGTTCAGTACCTCTTTAAGTCTCTTTTAGTGCGCAGCCCTTAAGCATCCGCTACTGTGGTTTGACGGCATCGCCAGCCTCGCAATTGAGCGAATGGAGAGAACACCAAAGGTAGAGGACATTGGAGGAGGAAGGGGTGGCGAAAGTGTGAGGGGGAGGGCAGTATGCCGAGGTGGCGCGAGACGCTGCCCAGCAGCGGCACGCTACGAGATAACCGGGGGAACGAAAGGGCCACCGAATATGAGCTGGCGAAAGTGTGAGGGGGAGGGCAGTATGCCGAGGCTGCACCACAGAAGTACAGCATGCACTTCGTGCTGCACATACATCAGTCCTTCAATGTTCTCCTTGCTGTGTAGCTCATCCAAACCACGTGACATTTGCGCAAAAGGTTCAAATACGACTTACAACATGCTCAAAGGCGGTGACGCGTTACGAGATAACGGCAGAGTAGCATGCACCGCCGTGCGTTCACTAATCACGCAATCCCTTCCTGAGATTCACCAGCTGTGCACTGCGACCATGAAGACTGCAGTTCGTGCTGCGCACAAATTTTGCATTAGGGAGTATAGTAATCGTCAGCCATTTTTCGAATTCCAGCTCTATTTATTCCACGCTCACAGCTGCTTCACTGCTCTGCAAAGACTCGCATCACTCGCAGAGGTCACTAGAAATGGCATCACGACCGGAAGCGACATAATTTCGGTATGACGTCATGACCCATAAAGATACTCCTCAAGCTGGTGACCTTGCAGTGGCCTTGTAATTGCCTTCACATGACCAGTGTGTGCCCTTCATAAAACTAAAACTTCACGAAGCTGAGCTGATGGAGCCAATAAATGCTTATCACATTTGAAAACTGAACGGCTGTGAAAATAACTACTGCCTCCAGCCACCGATCTGTTCAGTTTCCCAGTGGACCCCACTACAGGCAGTGTTTTCAGGACGCAGAGAGACAGAGCGAGTTGGGTGTTGCAAACACTCAGGGCATCAGCCCCACCGCGAGTGAATCTGCCAGTTACTTCCCTTCAGGTATTAGCACTAGGCAATGAGGGAATGAAATTAAAGCCATGGCTACTGAGGTGGTAGGTCGAATAGAACACTGTCCTTGTCTTCACCTGTGTAAGGAACAGCGCTCCAAAGCAGGAAGATTGATGTTTGGTTGGTAAAAGTAGCACCATCGACAAACTCAATGAATGGGGATACTAAGATGTAGAAATTTGGGGATTTCAAGCTTCAATACTAATATCACAGATTAGGGTTGAATAAGATGATTGCACTTAGTCTTGTCATTACAGCACTGCAGAAAACAAAAATGCTGCTATCTGTTTTCCCACGCACATCTATATTTCTGCCCTCTATACACATTGTGGAGATAAGCTAACATTACCTTTTCTTGAGGACTGGCATCTGAGGAAAGAAAAATGTAGCCAAGGATCTCAATGAGCAGCTCCTGGTTACGTAGCAGCATGTTGCGCGAGCCCTCTGCAGGGGCTTCTGGTTGGGGCAACTGAGGCAGCCGAAAAGGAAGAGCACTGGGCTGGGCGAGTCGATCCAATGCATCAAGGATCTCGGCCTTGGCTGGAAAAGAAAAGTCACACACGCTTCAATGTACACACCCGGCTAGTACTCTCAGTAATTCTCACGGCTGTATCACAAATGCAGCAAACTAGAAGATTTACCATGCATGACCAAACATGTAAAGGAAACAACACCTGCCATCAACGACTAGCAAGCCATGAAGCCCAGTCATGAAGCAATATACAAGGAGCAATGTCACTAGCAAAGTGACGAGCCCATTCCTGGTTTACTTTTCTGGTTTACTAGTTACACAAAAACTACACGTAAGAGTAAAAACAATTAAATTAAGGGTGCACTCAGGACTTGCAAATACCAAAGCGAATAAATGTAATATTAGATCCAGCTTCACATTGAGTAGCATTATTAAAGGAGCACTGACACCAATTTTCGGCGTTAATATTATTACACAGTTCGCTTCCTTCACTCAACAGAATACCCTGGCTGAAATATGAGCGGCCTGCGGCGCGAAGAACAGAGTTCAATTGGATCGCATTTATCGCGCCGACGGAGCAGCGCGCGGAGCGGCAGTCAGCAAATGGACATCAGCGTGACATCACTCCAGGAGAGGAAAAAGAAGTGACGCGACAGCGCTCGTCAAAAACTCGTGACGTCACTTCACGCGCGCGGCCCCACGAGCGGCGAGAGGGCGCAACACCCTCTCAAGCGGGCGCCGGTGACGTCCGCACAAAGCGGTGAGGTCAAACCGGGAGGCTGTCATATGCGCCGTTCGGGATGAAAGCGCGGGAATTTGAAACAAACGATTTTCAGGCCGTTCAATGTAATTAACTATCGCGCGCTGAAGTATTTGAAGTGCTGTTTCAGGTTCGCCAGACCATTAAGCATCGATAAAAGCAATAAAAGTGTAACATAAAATTTTCGTGTCAGTGCTCCTTTAAAAGATTTTGAATAAATTTTTGAAGCACTTTGAAGTTCAGAAACACCTTCCGGCCTTCTCTGCTACCAATAACAGGCTTTCCTGCATTGCTTTGGTGACGTACGGCCAAACAGCAAGAGGAAGGTGCTCCAGGGGTGCCCTCTCCTCTCCTTGGCATTTGGTGAACTCCGCCCTCCTGCTTCACTTTCCACTTCCCATGCTTGAGACGCCCTAGTCAACACTTTTTAGATAAGGAAACTCAGCTGCATGTGGACAGTCTCCTAGTCCCCAGTTTTCCCGATCAAATTATGCCCGAAGTTTATCTTTTTTGTTTCATCTGTATTTTATTTATTTTCTACTTTCTACGCGAGACATTAAAAAAAACAATGAACTTTTCAAGCTTCGTGCTCATAGACACTGATTGACAGGATGGTTTGGACACTGCGGCAGCTGGAAAGCTGGTTTGCAGGGCACATTACCAGATTATGGCGCACTTTCCCTTTTGCCAGCTTTTGTCTCAACTCATTTTACACCTTCATATTACGCACGACATGGCCTCCATGGAACCCATATCTCCATATCTAAGATGCTTGTGCGTGCCTGTGGGATTATTGGCAGTGCAAGTTCTTTTAAAAATAATATTCATGCGTAGTACTAAGAAAAGATTGATTGATTGATTGATTGATTGATTGATTGTGGGGTTTAACGCGCCGACGCAACGCAGGTGATGAGGCGCGCCGTAGTGGAGGGCTATGGATTAATTTTGACCACCTGGGAATCTTTAACGTGCGCCGAAATCTCGTATACACACGGGCGGTTTTTGCTTTTCGCCTCCATCAGAAAAGCGGCCACCGCGGCCGGGAATCAAACCCGCGCCCTCGTGCTCAGCAGCGCAAAGTACTAAGAAAAGGACCAGAAAGTGCAAAGCGGGATTATAACACCTCGACATGACAGCATGCAGATGAGAATTTGAAAATTAGGTTAATTTTCTGTGCCTCGCACTGTCCCACACACGGAGTTTCTCCCAAGAACTTATGTGAAAATACATAAAAAAGAGAAATGTGTTAATTGCCCTTTGTCACAATATATAACCTCATTACCATAATACTGAAGCCCTTGTGCTTGAAGTCACCACATGAGATTTTTTTTATTCAGATACCTTCAAAGGAGCCATGAAGACAAAATGCAAGTTTGGTTCATTTGAAAGATTGCCTCGTTAGAATAACACTGACACCACTTTTAACGCAAACTTCAATAAAATAAGCTATATAATGAGGAAAATAGAGAATAGGCATGCGACACCCTAGCTACTTTTCCGCACTGAACTTATATGACGTATTATGGGCAGCTCGTTACGATCAGCTGAGGCCGACAATATCCAACACAAATTATACAGAGATTATAAGCTTACAGAGCGAGCTATTTGCACTTAAATTTAGTGCACATCCTTTTTATAGCAGTAAACATGGAAGGTAAACAATGGACGTTATCAACGAAGGCCTAAACCTAGAAGCACCACCGCGTATAGAGCGCACTATGCCAGCCGAAGCTACTCTGCCATAGGGCGCGTTGGACCTGTCTGACACAACACTGGCCAACTGGCATAATTAAGCGACATCGCCACATAGTGATTCTGTTTGTCGAGCATACCTAATATTTCATGAACAATTACCATCAACTGTAACAAAAGGTATAAACCCAATCAAAAACCGAGCAAGTGCGGACAGCGGCCTCTGAGTGGCATTGTGGCGTCACCTATGAAGGTGGACAGTAAACAAAAAAACAACAAAAGACACCTTTCTCAGTTCACAGCAGCCTTAGTCATCATACTAACTTCCATTTCAAGTACCTTCCCTGAAGACGTCCTAACTGACGTCACAAAACACACGATTTAGTGGAAGAACTAAAATTATAACTTAAAATGTTTATTTCTCAGTGACTAAAAAATCGTTTGCTTCCGAACAAGCACTGGAAGCACTATAAAACATCACATCTTTCAAATAAAACAAACATAATTTATCTTAATGGCCCCTTTAAGGCCCTTAGGAGCAGTACATAGGCAGGAGGTTACAAGAAGATATTTCAGACACTTGAAGGGACACTGAAGGCAAAACTGAATTTGGTCTATATAGATAGATTGGCATCTGCAGAAAATGAATATACCAGTCTCTGGGTCAGTACCTTGAAAATAATCAGGGAAATAATAAAAAAGATGAAGCCATCAGCCGCCCAGCAGAGATGACGTCAACGGCGACTGAGTGGACGTGCCAAGAGTCACGTGACGAACAACACAACGAAAACTGCGCATACAAGCTCTCAAAGAAACAAATAAAATCTTTCTTTGCATATTAAATTTTATAAGTCATAAACAATTATAAATGTACAGGTATAATTCAAGCCGTGCAGATGTTCGCAAGCTGGCAAGCCACGGGGCTGGTGGCGGTTGCGATGCTTATTGCGGGTTTGGTGAAGTCACATGTCTGTTATCTCCTTGTTTACATCATGGCGGCAAATTACAACTCAAGACCTCAAATTACAACTCAGGGCACTCGCATATGACTGGCAGCAGCTAATTAATTTTCTGTCAGGCACAAGATGATGTGCTTCAAAGTGCTCCTAAAGTCCTCTACCTCTGTTACGCATTGTGGACTGCTCAGTCCCTCAAGTTGCCTTCTAAAGCAAATCAATTTCCCTTCAAGATACCCAATGAATGTCAGATCAAGCATCACTAAAACGAGCATTTCCTAATGGAACTGATGGGACCTCACTTGGGACCTCATCAGATACATGCCAACCAAATTTGCAATAAAATACACTGCTATTACAGCTCATAAAGCACTCAGATTTCTGGAGCCAAAAAAATTTGGCTCCAGAAATGCATATCTGAAACCACAAGCAAGAGTTAAATTTTTACAAAGTGGGGTGGGCTAAAAATTAATAAATTTTTGTCAATTAGCAAACTGGTAGCAATAATTATCCCTGCCCTCAGCCTCTCACTTGGACGTACAACCTAGGGCAGTTTTTGTTCAAAACATTCTCAAAGTTATAGTTTGATCCCACTACCCAGCTATTAGATTAGGCATTGCTGCATTAGTAGAGAGGGGCAATGTTTAATCACAAAGTTGGTCAATCTTAAACACGTCACAAGCCACCTGTGTTCGCAATGTGTGAGAGAGCCTAGGCAAGCTGTGCAGAAGATTCCAAGTGGACAAACTGATGTAAGGCAGGGGGACAGGCACACAAGACGTTTGCTTAAAGGAGCCATGAAGAGAAAATGCAAGTTGGTTTTATTCGAAAGATTTCGTGTTTTATAGTGCCCCCAGCGCTTGTACGGATACAAACGGTGCTTTATTCACTGAGAAATTAAACAATTTAGGTTAAAATTTTGATTTTCCCGCTCAATCGTGCGTTTTCGTGGTCCCAAATGATATCACAGGAACCGACCGCTCTGCAGCCTATAGTACCTTCATTCACGCATCCGCCGTACAGGGTAGAGACACGTATACGCTGGCGCCGCCATTTTCGGTTGCTCGCTCGCCGCCGAAGCAAGTCATTGTGTCAAAACCGCGCTAAAATTATCGCCGCAACGCGGTTTACTGAAGAAGTTTGAATCATATTGTCTGTTTTGCGTTGCTAGGTCTCGTGGGAAACGAAAAGAATAACGCGTTGAGCCCGTTGGCCCAATTGCGGCGGCACGGGACCGTTCAAAGGTTGTCTCCACCCTGTACAGCGGTGTTGGTTTGTTCCCGCGTTTCTTTGCGTTCCGTAACCTAGATGGCGCCACCATACCGTGGCAAGCGTTCGGTTTGTTTTTGCCCGCATTTAAACCTGGCTTGTTTTTGTTCTGGGAGGAAATATTCGTTCCCTGAAACAGTGCTCGCTCGACAAATGGGGTCACGTAAGACACCGTTGCTTGCGTCAATCGGCCAGTGTCGTCTGAGACAACCCCAAGCCCCGTAGTGCTGTGCAGCTAAACCAAGCATGCTGTGCGCAGTACGAACAGCAGAACGCATCAGTACTTCTATGTTTACATGTGCTTTCGTAACTTCCACTGTTTGTTCCATCATTCTTATTGCTTTGTAAAGAGTGTGCCCTAAATTTAAGCGCAAATCGCTCGTTCGTCTAGTTTGTAAGCTCTACATAATTTGCGTCTGCTTCTGCCAGCCTCCGCCAATCGCAGAGCTTAGCTCATGTGACATCATAGGTTCTGTTGCGGGAAATTAGCTGGTGGGTCGCATGACCATTCCCGTTTTTCCTAATTATGTAGCTTATTTGAGCGAAATTTACGTTAAAAGTGGTGTCAGTATGATTCTAACGAGACAATCTTTTGAACGAACCAAACTTGTGTTTTCTCTTCATGGCTCCTTTAATGTCTCGATTTCTACTAAAATGCATTTTCATACAATACAATAGAAGGTGAATAAAGTGCTCAGTGTACTATGTCTGCAATGACATGCTAAAAGTTTACCATAACAAAGCACAGGTTTTTTCCTAGGTCACATAAAAGAAGGCCCAGTAACTAGAGTACAATGACACAAAAGTACATTTTAAAAAGAGCTAGAAGCCAGATTATACTAGTACAAATTCAGCCTGCTGCAACTTATCGTTTGTTTGAACTACCTCATAAAAACCAAAATCCCAATGCCTTAAAATTGTATAGAATAAATAAAATCAGAGGTACGGTCTGCTACATAAAGACAGCTAATGCACTGTGATCTATTACAACATTAGTTAGCTGCACAAAAAGCCGCAAGCAACGTACCAGAGAGGTCCTCTGTTTGGACCATATTCTTCAGCACGTCATCCAGAGAGTTAGTCATCTGACAAACGACGAAAAAGTTTCTCAGGTACTCCTCTGAAGAAGAAAAACAAATGACAAAAGTGTTGAATGAAACAAGCATTGAAATTCCAGTCAATACAAAATTACGTTTGTGTGTGTGTCTGTGCAAGCAATCACGATAATTAGTAAAAGCCGTATAGTATAGTATAGTATAGTATAGTATAGAATATAGTCAAACCAGTTAGTAAAAAGCAGGGGCGGTATTCTCGAGTTTTGTCCCTTTTGCGTCCCTTTTGGCGGGCCCTGATTGGCTAAAAGCAAACAACCGGAAGTGACGTAACGCAAGTGCAACAAACCTACTGCCAACGCCCACTGCTGACCCGGAAGTACGTCACGATGAAAGAGACTCAAAAGGGACGTTTTCAAAAGGGACAGTTACGAGAATACCGCCCCAGTATAGGACACACTTGGTTACAAACTCTCCAGGGAACAATGCCCTGTACAATATGTCCTCACTCCTTCTTTATGTGATTTCCAAGCTCTACGCTTTCGTTCCAACTAACTGCCTCAACTTTTCTATAATACAGCACCTATCCATAGAAAGGTGGAACACTGAGCTTTGCTCTTTGAGCGAGCCTGGGTTGGCTGCAGATGACACAGAAGTGGCACAAAACAAGCATGTTTTCTCTGCATGCCAGAGGCCTGGCAACCACTTGAAATGAACACCACTCAGAATTCCACCCCAGGTCATACGTGTGGCCACTGTTCAACTTTACAGCCAGCCAGTGGCACCAACAACAAAGCCTCCAACGGCTACACCAACTTTCATCACATTGAAGGTTCAATATTTTTACTTTTAACTACAATTTTCGCCACTGTCGCAAGAAAAGCAACACAAAACTTCGTATGACAGCTGTTTTTCATTTCTCTGCTTTTTTACTGGTATCTGCAATATAATACTGCAGAAGAAGCCAGTACAGTAACACATGTTCCAAAGACAGTGCCAAAAAGTCGATATTCACACTCCGAAAACAAACATTAAAAATGAAAGAGAGGTACACTTGCCCATAAGGCAGTCAGGGTTCTCTTTCCAGCGCATGCGAATTGACCAATTAGGGGCATTCTCAGGACGAAGGTCACTGGAAAAAAAAAAAAAGACAGCGTGTAATATTATCAATTAATAAATACAGCAGCGCCAGAGCCCCAATAATGGGTGAACACAACTTGTCAGAGTTCAGTTGTCGGGCATTCTAAGGTTCTCACCTGTACACATCATTATCAATGACCACATCCTCAGGGACGGAAGGCCAGGTTACAGAGAGCTGCATCTCCCTGCAAATCAACACAGTGCATCGCTATACATAAAATACAGGTTGATATTTTACAGCCAGCTTTAACAATTGGAACAACACGGGCAGAGTGTCCTTGTAAACTGTAAGAATATCATTCTGGCAGTTAAGTTCAATAAAGAAAGCCATTTGGCTGCTATTGCACCCATCTTCTATAAGAAGTGAAATAAAAAAAACAACAAGCTCATCAATCAAATGTCTCTAGCAAACACAATATGCAACCTACGTTGCATATTAGTATGGTGCCCACTTTATAGCAAACACGACACAGCAGAGGGCTATGCAATAATTTAGACTATACAAGAATCTTCGACGTGCACAGAAATCTTGATGCACAGTAACTGTCATTTTTTCACCCCCTACCAGAAAAATGGTCGCCGCAGTCTAGATAAACCCACGCTGTCGGGCTCAGCAGCACAGCGCCTTCACCACTGACCCCCTGCGACTCATCCCTCAAGAACCCGTAGCTTCTGTTATCTCGCTCTGTTGGCGATTAGCAAGAAACAAGTTGTGTTTGTAGATGTAGAGACCCATTCTGCCAGAACTGTGAAACAGGGTGTGCAAAAATCTAATTATATTGGGCTGCAAATAGCTGGAACAGAAAAATCTTTTAGAAAGTGTCCTCTGGCAAAGCTGAGCAACAGACGTGAACGACCAAAATACCACAGCTGTTGCTCTGGGTACACTGCCTCCATCATGCCCCTCCTCAACAAGCGGTTGGATGCACCAGAATACACTACAGCAGTGCTTGTAGATGCATTTTATGACATTAGAAAGCCATGTTCCATAACTTTTGAAAACAAAGTAAGTGAGGTCTAAAGAGCA
Source organism: Haemaphysalis longicornis (assembly GCF_048455015.1). Classification (NCBI taxonomy): domain Eukaryota; kingdom Metazoa; phylum Arthropoda; class Arachnida; order Ixodida; family Ixodidae; genus Haemaphysalis; species Haemaphysalis longicornis. The sequence continues at coordinate 434,750,810 of NW_027526203.1, read as the reverse complement.
CCAGATTAAAAAAACAACAAAAAAAACACTCGTGTTATTAAAAAATGTGCCCGGAATGTGCCCCGGAGCAGCATCACTGCACTGAAAGCCCTGGCTTTTTTTGTTAATTCCTTTAGATGTTGGTCACAACCGTAGCAAAGGAACGCTCTCACAATAGTATTTAGCAATTATTTGAAATGAAAAGGCTGCATGCACGTTTAAGATGAGTGGCTGACAATTGCAAGAGTTTATATGCAGCAGTTGGTGCAGACGTAATGTCAGCCATCAGTGACCAGCAGCACAACTGGCAACTCAATGCTCTCCCAGGTGCTGCGGTGCCCTCAGTGGCACCCTCCAACTTTATAATAAAACCGAGGCTGCTATGAAACCAATGAAAGCCTAGCATTACTCAGGCAGAACTTTTTGTGCAGGGCGCTTAGTTTTGGAGGCTAGTCTATACTTATGCACATGAAGAGAACTGCAGACCCTTTCAAAGAAATATTTCTGCCTTTGCCATTACCTGATGACGACGATGACAACGATCAATGGATTTTACTGGCACATGGGCAATTCAGCAAAAGAGCACCATTTCTGTAGCATGAGGTGTTTCAACATTCACACTGCCTGCAGGTGTATGCAAGTGAATGTGCAGTAGTAAAAAATTTAACCATGCCACAAACTGAATGCCCTACTACTTAAAAGACCTCATTTGCTGTGCCAATAGGACCCCCTAAGGGGACACACAAGCTTGACTGCTTACCCTGCAATAAACGCACTCCAGTTTGCTTTGCAGAAAATGGATGATTTCATGGTGCCTGCCCTTTGTAAGCTATTGATGTACAACAGCTACACAGTTTGCACTCTCGAATCCCAAGCACACGTCTAGTCAGCCAACCAAACGTCTTGGATATATGCTATAACAGCCAGCTATACTGCACAAATGCATTTTTTGCCTACCGAACTAAGGCTACCTTTGCTACCTTTACTATCTCCCCAGTGTTGGTGTGCGTTTCTTAAATAAAAGGGTACCTACAGTCCAACAGTATCTTGGGTGCTATTTTTTTTGTTCTTAGTTCAGTAAGCTCTTGAGAGACTGTGTTTCCTTAAGTCAGCCATTACATCCCTTTGACCAATGAGTTCACCATGACTCCCCCATCCCCACAGGCCAATAAACTTTCACCTTTCTAGCTTGCCAAGGTTTATACTAACTACATTATTACAATGCTGTAACTTAGTGACATGAAAGTCCCAATTTCAAACGATACTGAAGTTGAAAAAAAAAAAAATCTACAAGAAGTACTGCAAACATCCAATCTTGCTTTGTTTCACTCTACAGCAGACAAAAATCCCTCGGGGCACTTACGTCTGCTGACATGCACTGAAGGCGAAATAATCGTTGCTTCCCCTGGCGATGATTATCAAAGACCTGTTTACTGCTACACTATGTTTGCGTCTCTTTCTTGGCTTTTGGCTTTGACAGACGGACTGGTGAAACTTTGCGCCACAGCTTCTCCAAAATCAGAGTCCTTCCTGACTGGAGTGCACCTATTCCACTCGCATGCCTTCCCGCCCACCTGCCACACCACAGTGCGACGTCAGCCCTGCACCAGGGCAACTCTTGTCCCCCTGCTGGCAATGTGCTAATGTACCCGCATGGTGGTAGCACACTTGGCTCCTACTCTGGAGACCCAGGTTCAATACCCATATGAAATCAAACGAGATTTTTATTTGCTCTTTACAACCGTGGCCATTTTCTTGAACGCGCAGCAAAAACAATGGCAGTTCCTCGCACAATGGGGCACTTAAGACTTTTGCCTTGAAAACTGTAAAGCAGGGACCTCATCCCGCAAATAAATCTATGCTTACTAATGAGGTCTGTGCACGCTGTACATAAAAAAAGATCTAATTTCACTGCAGTGGCCGCACTGCCAAAGCCCATCAAAATAAAAAGGGGGTGTGAGAACAAAAGCAGAAAATCCTTACGAGATAGGATCTTCCAAGGCACCAAATGGCAATTTTCCCAGTTTAAGATTGCCAAGGTCAAACCACCCGTCAGTTACATCTGAAAATGAGTGTCAGAGCAAGGTATTTTAACCACCCTACAAGATAACGTGACTACGGATGTAGTTGCTAGAACTGAGCACAGTTAAAGGCTTTAAACAGGATAGTTAGTACATGATCACATGAAAACTGTGCAGCAGACAGGACAAGGAAGAAATGAACACACAAGAGCATAGTTTATCAGTTGATTTTTTGATCGGAGAACAAGGACAGCACATGCAGACACAGGTGCACAGTGTTTATTTTCTAGTTCTGTCTACCTTACAATTTTCTTTCACTAGGTGTAGTCTTGATAACAACTGTTTAAAAGTTATTGACATTTTATTGCTCCACTGGCAAACCACTGACTCCTCCGGGGCACAGAAAGCTCTCATGAACATACCAAGACCACATTTGAACTAGTTTCCCATTGTTCTTTGTATGCGAAGACATGCTGCAAAAATTAGCTAAATGCAAGAAAACTGGCAACACTAACATGGCAGTATACCAGCTGTTATGACAGCCCCTATCCCAGATGCAAATTTTGCTGTTGGGCATTTTTTTAACCCCGCAAACTTGCTTGTCCAAATAAGGAAACACAATAACAGTTTGTTGTTGCGCCAAAGCTACAGGGGGCTGTGAAGGTGCACACTGTTAATTTAAACCACCTGGGGTTACCCCTCACGTGCCTAATGCAATTCAAATGGCCATTTGTCTGCCTCCATCAGATATACGGATGCTGAAACTCGGTGCGAGTTATTCACAGTTTATTATTATCATATTTTTTTGAGAAGTGAGCATACTCTTTCGGCAGTACCATGATGTGAAATCTGCAACCTCACTTCAAGAACATTTAAAAGTGCTCATTTTAAAGCCAGGTGCAATTTCACAGGACTGCTTATTGCCCATTACAATCTGACAAAGCCTTCAACTGTTTTAGCCACTAGTGACAATCATGCTTTTAGCTTGTTTTACAAAGCTTCACAGCACACTGACTATTTTTTCAACTTAGGTGCTCGAAAGAAATCCATTTTTTGAGCACACAATTTAATGAAGACAGCAAGGCAAACTTTCACCAGCACTCACACCCAATCCAAAAAATCACCCAACGTCCAACTGGATAAGCCACATATATTTACTCTTATTATCACAGTTCTGCAAAGCACAGCTGTTTACAAAGTGTAGGGGGAGGAGGGAGCCAGCAGAGGGGGTCACTGCCCCTCTTCAGGCATTTATTTTTCTTTGTTTTGTGTAATTTTGGTGCCCTCAAATGTGCACCCTTTCTTCTTTTTAACCCCCCGCCTACGACTGATTGATTCCCTTTTCCAACTCCTCCATCCCACCCAGCGTCTTCCAATGCCTCCAACTGATTCTACTGACAGTAGAAGTAGTACCAGAAGTATTAGTTAATCAATACGCCACGCATCCAACAATGGCATCCCAAAGATTTCCATAACCTTTCCACAAGAAGAACTTTAAAAAAAATGTAGTCTGCTAACTGCAGCAGACTATTACACCCGATTTTATAAAGATAAGTTCTTTGTACTCACAACCCATGTTGACTGAGCAAAACAAGGAAAGCAGCATGCTATATTGACAATTTTTATTTTTTTATTTGTTGTAGCAAGCCCAAACTACAGTAGTGATAGAAAATGCAAGGAACACGTACAAGATGAAATGCACACTCCTCTTGTTGTTAAAATGGATGCAAGACTTATTTACCAGTCGGAAGTTGTGGCCAAGCAGCTGGAGACCAGTCTTGAAGCATGTAGGTGAATCGAATAGTCAGCTGAATAGGAGCTGAACTCTGCTGTGAAGCATATGACTATAAAAGACAAAAAAAAAATTCAAATATATAAGTATTTTACTGGTATTATGAAACACACAAAGCTAGTGTAGCAGGGATAAAATTATGAAGAAAAAAAAAACAGTTACAGCAAAATGTTAGGCTTTCACAGGTGAAGTTCTGCAGATATTGGTTATATAGTAACCAGTTAACAACCTGCCTCTGTAATTTTCTAAATGTTTTTATTTTGCTTGCATTTCACAAATTTTATTTAAGCATATTTGTTGGAGCACTGCTAATGTTTCCATGGAAAGTCACAGGACTGCAATCCAGCAACCTTTATATGTGCTGTAGATATATAGGTTTTTGCATTACTTCCTTTCATATATTTTTCTTTTATATTTATATACCTTTCCTTTTAAACATTTCCCTTCTTTACACTCACACATACGCACGCACACACAAGCAGGGTGCTTCAGCTAACTTTAGCCACAGTTTAATAATACGCCGACGCATTGAAAGACAACGCGATCAAATGCATGTTGCTCGCTTTTGTATGTAGTGTCTCAAGCTGTTTTTTAAATTTTGATTAATTAGATAATAAGTCAATTTTAATTAGCCAACTTTTGAACCAACGAAGCTAGGAAAAAAAATCCTGATTAGAAAGTTGCAGATCAGTTTGCAAAACGTCCGAATAAACAGTTTCTGTCTTTATATCTATTAAGTACAGTGTAGACCATTTATAACGTAACCGCTTATAGTGCGGGACCGGATATAACGCGGGTTTTTGCGACCACTGGTTTGCCTCCCATAGAACTCAATGCATAAGCATACCGCTTAAGATGCGGTTGGCCGAAGCACAATACCGTTTATGGTGCGGTTTTTCGGGGGGTCTGCTGATCGACCGGCGCAGCTGAGGCATCGTTTTAGGGTAGCAAAAGAAAAAAGAAAGGATGAAATCGGCCACCTGAGCAGCTTGCACCCCTTGCCCTCTTTTAACGTCGACACCCAAAGAAAAAAAAAAAAAAAAAGGCACCCTTTAGTTCGTGCGTACCTGATACCTGATAACCTGATAACTGACCTTGCTTGATGCACCTCGGAAGATAGCGATAGACTCCCCATCCGCGCGCGGCAAGTTGATTTTATTAATCGTTAACCGCATGGCCCGTTTTCGCGCACGAATCGTGCACATCGGTGTTGCGCGTGAGTTTTTGTTTTGTTTTGTTTTTTTCGTGCTCGTATCGACGATTCCGCGCTCGCGGTGGCTTCTTCGCGTGGCAGTGGGAGGAGCCTGACGACTTGCACCAATGGGGAGACGCGTACCTAATGGCGGGAGATTCGAAGCGCTCCGAGCCGGCTAGCCGCGCCAGAGATGTTTAGGCTTACCACCGCGGTATTTTTTGATGGGTGCTTTCACAAGCAGCGTGGATGGCAGTTTATATTCCACTTTTCGCCCACATTATTAGCTCTTTTCTTGCATGAGCGCGCCCCGTGCGGCATTTCAGCGAGCGGTTAGAAGCGGTCGCTGGGACTTACTGGGACTACCTGCACCGCTTCACGGCCAGTGCCGACGCCATGTTGCCGCCTCTTACCGCGCCGCCCACACCACGCCATTTGTATCCGCGCTGGCGTGCGCCGCACGTTTTCGCCATACCAAATCTACCACGCGGTTCACGCTTTAGAACGTTGTTGCAGATAAGCCACCGCTCTTTCCCTTTCCGAACATGCGAGCCGCGCGAAGCCGAAGAGTACGTTGCGCTGATAAGCAGCCGCCTTCGGCATCGTGAACACAAGATGGGGGTAAAAAAAAAAAAAAAAAAAAAAAAAAAAAAAAAAAAAAAACCGCTGGCGTTCTTATCACGTTTTGCGGCATCTGTGCATCGACGCTAAAAACGCAGTCATGGTCTTTCAAAACAAATAGAACGGAAGTTAAAGCCGCGCTCGCCGTTTGTGAGACTGCGCTTTTGCCCTGCAGCAGCGGCTGATGTCAAAAATAATACGAAATATAGACCGTGCCTTCGTTTTTAAGTGCTGTGCGTTTGAGTGATGATAAATATAGGTTGACTTGAGAGATAGGTGGCGATGTGGTTGAATTCGCGCGTGTTTTGGTTATAGTGCGGTACCGCTTATAGTGCGGATTTTTGCGGCTCCCACGACATACGTTATAAGCGGTCTACACTGTATTAGTGTTTTTCAGCTTACTGAAGATGCCTGCAAAATACAAAAAAAAAAAAAAACACCACGTGACATGCCCACTTGCGTGTCGCGACTGCAGTGCTCCCAAATGTTCTGCATACTAACAATCACAGGTGCGCAGCCGCTTACATAACGACAGGGAAGATGACGAACCCGCTGCTTCTGGCAGTACAAGCGATAACCGTTGCGTCTGCTTATCGCCAAGACGAACTGTCATGAGAGAAGCACACCACTGGCATAAATGGCACAGCCAATGCTTACGTTGCTGCCTTGTCGCCTTTTAAGTAGCAGCGCGCCTATGGCTGTTTGTGCGCGGAACGTTTGGGAGCACTTCAATCAAGACGCGCAAGCCGGCATGTCATGTGGTGCTTTTTGTATTTCGCGGGCATCTTCAGTAAGCTGAAAAACACTACTACTTAATAGAGAGAAAGACAGAAACTGTTAATTCGGACATTTGGCAAGCCACTCTGCAACTTTCTAACTGGGATCTTTTTTCTAGCTTTGTTGGATCTAAAGTTGGGTAATTAAAATTAACTAACTATCTAATTAAGCAAGATACAAAAAACAGTGGGAGACACTACATACAAAAGTCCGCAACATGCACTTGGTCACGTCGTCTTAGAGCGAGTTGGCATATTTCTAAACTCTGCCTAAAGTTAGCTAAAACACCCTGTATATATATATATATATATATATATATATATATATATATATATATATATATATATATTCCTTTTCCCACGCACCATGGGTCGTGGGTCGCGTCGGTTGCTAACTAGCTTTGCCAGTGCACAGTTAATGCTTTTTTGTTACAAACGCTTAAAGGTAGTTTCTGGAAGTACGCAGCTAGGCAAGAATACAGTCCTCAAAAAAATTAAAATGTCTCACTAAAAAAAGTCCAATAAAAAAAAGCCATTACAGGTGAAAAAAATATAAACTTCGGGCACCACTCAATTAGAAAACCTGGGACTATGTTAGCACACAGCTCGGCTTTCTTATTTAGAGCGTGTGGGTGCCCGCTGCTTGAGCACGGTGCGTTATCACTATGCGAAAAGAGGAGCAGGTGGGTGGAGTTAGCCCAGTGCCAAGACGATAAGAGGCACTCCCCAAAAGAACTTTCGTCTCGCCGTTCAACCACACGTCACCGGTGCATTGCGGAAAAGCCCATTGCCGCTAGCAGAAAAAGCCGGTGCATGTTCGGCGATCGATCGTAAGTGCTTTAAAAGCAATACATACATTCCACACCAAACTAATGAGTTCTAGCTCATTGCCAACAATATATTTTGCATGCGGTTTTCAATATGTTCCGAAATTTTCTAATAATTCTATTCGATTCAAAGCCAAACCAAATATCACGTTATTCGCTTCGATATTTCAAATTTCGCACTCTCCTAACAATTAAACAAAAAGCTTATAGATGTTTTTTAAAGAAAATTCTCCTGAATGTCATACAATACAACTAGATGTGAATTGCACAACAATCTTACGCAGCATAGCCGGAATCCAAACACGGAATGAAATGACAAAATAGATATTTCTGCAGCTGTGCACTTTCTTTCCATTTTTGTGTTGCCTAGACGAACAACTTCCGACAGAGGATGCTGTCTTTGAAGTGCAGTGCTCGCAGCACACAAGTGATGAAAAATGTTGGAAGTCCTTGGTTTCTGCTAGAGCATTATGATTTTAGCTTGTGTCTATGTGCCATCTAGTGATGTTTCATTTCATATCATATCATTTCACCTTTTCCGACTGACCATTTTCAGTGAATGTTTAAGAACATTATGTCACATCAAAGCCTATAAGGGTGGATAGAGGGAAGTTATGATAACTGAGTGACAGGGGTGTCAGTCAGTATCTCAGGTACAACTAACTGGTGTGCTGTGCAACATGAGTGCTGCGCTAGACTACGTAAGTGCATTAAAGTGGTTTACGTCATAGTGTGCTGCCATCACATGGCCAAGCGTGTAAACACAGCTTACATTCTTCGAAAGTTTCCGAATTGAGGAGTTAGGCACAATCAGCACCACATCACATGCTATGTTCCCGATGCTGGTCTGTGCACACACCTGGCATGTATACGGACCAAATGCACCACTGCTGTTGCATCAGGAGTATTTGCACTCTCATCAATCCCACGTTATTTGTGCACCCTGTCACTGCCCCACATAAATATTTATCTCCAACGCATACGAACCAAAAGTCACAGCCATGAATGTGGCTGATAGTAGCAGCGACAACAAAAAAACTGGCCAGAGTAATCCTGGCTGTGTTTGAAACATGCCACTAGAGGGCTTCCAATGGTGCCCCTATAGGCAGCGCTCGTGACCTAGAGATGCTAAACTCTGTAGAGAAGCTGGCATGAAGCATTCTGCATTTCTCCTCATTCACCAACATGTCCCTCTCACTGTCATCAAAACCCTTCAAAATTGGGTGCAAAAATCGCGATGGCAGCATGACACCTTATTACGCTACAGGATTTCGCCAGGCTGGAAGGACGCCATTCCTGCTGCCTTCTCAGCTTGGAGAGACCCAGTGCAACACAGTAGAAGGGGAGCTTTTCACGTCACCTACCAGCTTTCCTTTGAAGAGCGAAAGGAGGCCAGACACGTTGGTGCAGGGCCTGGGCACCTGGTTGAGGTGCACCATCTCAAAGTGAGTGGTCAGGCCGCCACCGACACAGACCCCGAAACACAGCCGCTCCTGGGGGTGGTGGACCTGCACAAAGGCTGGCAGTGGACTGCCCACGCGATTTCCCGTTCTTAACGTCTCACTCGCTCGCTCCAAACATTTCGAACTAAGTCGTAAGCACACAAAAAGAAAAAGAATTCAGTGTTGATTTCTCTATCAAAAGGAACCGGTAAAACATATATTACGACGACAGGTGAGGAGTGTATTCACACACATGCACGTACTCCTCAATCTGCTGCTCAGATTAACGAGGAGTAGGGTTATCATCCACCACTATCTCTTGTAAAGTGCTAGACCATGATCCCAATCATCACTTCGCCCCTACCTCAAGTGAGAAGTGTGCCGTGATAATGATAGAGATGCCATCGCGCACATGCATACCGACAAACGGCCAAACACAGTTTTTTTATTGGAGCCAGGCAGACATCATGTATCACGATAAAAAAAGATCGACAGTTTTCTTGCATTGAACGTCGCATCAAAATGCAATAGCACTTATGGGCATTTTAGAGTACAGTGTAGACCGCTTATAACGTATGTCGTGGGAGCCGCAAAAATCCGCACTATAAGCGGTACCGCACTATAACCAAAACACGCGCGAATTCAACCACATCGCCACCTATCTCTCAAGTCAACCTATATTTATCATCACTCAAACGCACAGCACTTAAAAACGAAGGCACGGTCTATATTTCGTATTATTTTTGACATCAGCCGCTGCTGCAGGGCAAAAGCGCAGTCTCACAAACGGCGAGCGCGGCTTTAACTTCCGTTCTATTTGTTTTGAAAGACCATGACTGCGTTTTTAGCGTCGATGCACAGATGCCGCAAAACGTGATAAGAACGCCAGCGGTTTTTTTTTTTTTTTTTTTTTTTTTTTTTTTTTTTTTTTTTTTTTTTTTTTTACCCCCATCTTGTGTTCACGATGCCGAAGGCGGCTGCTTATCAGCGCAACGTACTCTTCGGCTTCGCGCGGCTCGCATGTTCGGAAAGGGAAAGAGCGGTGGCTTATCTGCAACAACGTTCTAAAGCGTGAACCGCGTGGTAGATTTGGTATGGCGAAAACGTGCGGCGCACGCCAGCGCGGATACAAATGGCGTGGTGTGGGCGGCGCGGTAAGAGGCGGCAACATGGCGTCGGCACTGGCCGTGAAGCGGTGCAGGCAGTCCCAGTAAGTCCCAGCGACCGCTTCTAACCGCTCGCTGAAATGCCGCACGGGGCGCGCTCATGCAAGAAAAGAGCTAATAATGTGGGCGAAAAGTGGAATATAAACTGCCATCCACGCTGCTTGTGAAAGCACCCATCAAAAAATACCGCGGTGGTAAGCCTAAACATCTCTGGCGCGGCTAGCCGGCTCGGAGCGCTTCGAATCTCCCGCCATTAGGTACGCGTCTCCCCATTGGTGCAAGTCGTCAGGCTCCTCCCACTGCCACGCGAAGAAGCCACCGCGAGCGCGGAATCGTCGATACGAGCACGAAAAAAACAAAACAAAACAAAAACTCACGCGCAACACCGATGTGCACGATTCGTGCGCGAAAACGGGCCATGCGGTTAACGATTAATAAAATCAACTTGCCGCGCGCGGATGGGGAGTCTATCGCTATCTTCCGAGGTGCATCAAGCAAGGTCAGTTATCAGGTTATCAGGTATCAGGTACGCACGAACTAAAGGGTGCCTTTTTTTTTTTTTCTTTGGGTGTCGACGTTAAAAGAGGGCAAGGGGTGCAAGCTGCTCAGGTGGCCGATTTCATCCTTTCTTTTTTCTTTTGCTACCCTAAAACGATGCCTCAGCTGCGCCGGTCGATCAGCAGACCCCCCGAAAAACCGCACCATAAACGGTATTGTGCTTCGGCCAACCGCATCTTAAGCGGTATGCTTATGCATTGAGTTCTATGGGAGGCAAACCAGTGGTCGCAAAAACCCGCGTTATATCCGGTCCCGCACTATAAGCGGTTACGTTATAAATGGTCTACACTGTATGTGCGATTGTTGATGCACTGTTGGAACCAGTCTTTTGTAAACACCTGACCACCACTGCACAGTGCTTCAAATTTATCAGACTTCACTTGCCTAGTCTGGATGTCTTGTGCAATAGAATATGCGGTTATTTACTGCCTTGAAAGGCAGCAGCTGTTAAAGGATTTGTGTGGTGCTGTGTTACCATACCGTACATATAGAGAGTAGCCCAAGATATATTCCTCATTGATTGGTTTATATGATGAAAGCTCAATCCCACTGCCATTTTTGCCAGTTGAAAATACATTGAGATGATGCATTTTCCAAAACAAAGTTTTTTTTTTTTTTTTTCTGTGCTGCAATAAAAAAATGTATCAACTGTGTTCTACTGCTTGTACAACCTTAAAGGGACACTGAAGTGAATTTGTCAAGCTCCTGGTTTTGCTTGCACTGCGTAGACTGGCTCAAATTACCACACTTTTTATCGTTTATCCGGTTGATAAGTTGGTAATTATTTTATAAAGCGGAAAGAAGAAAAACTACCATGCGCGGTCTGTGGCGGCCGCACCAACTAAAGGTTGTGACGACAGAAGGAAATGCACCTTGATTGGACGATGTCCAAGGTTAGTATTCAAACAAGTTTCGGTTTCGGTTCTGTAAAACAACAAGCTTGACATCCAACGGCATCGTTTGCACACGCGAAACATAGAATGATAACAAAAAACATTCCCGTCACAGATATGCACAACCCAGCACATGCCAAGCTATGCATAGCGTGTGTGCCCTTACATGAAGCATAACACTTGCTGTAAATGTGATCAAAGGTCTGCACACACATATATCTTCTACCCTGTGGATGTGACAGGCCTCATTAATCTCTTGACTGGTTTGGTCACGTCCATACCCTAACATATGTGATGCATCATATGCTGGGGCGCACCCACACCGCTTCAATGGTCGGCCAGGTGGCCCCTGCAGGATGCGATTGGGGTGGGGGCCACCTCGCCGAAGCTGGGAAAAAGGCAATTATACAGAAACAGCTTACTTTTTAGTACTGCCAAAGTAATCTCCCAATTCTCAGTAATACGAATCACTGTTTTGTCTTTTTCAAAAGACATTGAAAGCCTTCAGTAATCCGCTAAATCAAATAAACTGATAGCACTGATTTAAAATATGCTGCTGAAAGCCCAAGTTTATTGTCGTGCAGTCCATTGGTTGTGTCCATTGGTTGTGTCCATTGAAAGTGTTGCAGGGTTGATTTCGGGCGCATGAACCTGCACCCTTCTTTTATGGGCTTTGTGCGTCACAGCCCAAGCAGCCATACTGCTTTTAAGCAGGTTGCGGTATATCCAAGTTTCAAAGCCCAACATCACTGCTGCAATCCATTATTTGCAAAAGGTTCTCACTTTTACAGCCTTGTGGCACCAGTCTGCAATGACACTCAAGCCCTCCCACAATACTCTGATGCTTTTCATTAAAAAAGAAAGACAAAAGCACGTGTTTGTCCAGCACACTTTTGACTGACCAGCACACTTTAAAAGTGTGCTGGACAATTGATAAGATAAAATAAGATAAGATAAGGAAGCCAGTCAGCAGAAAAAGGACCTCACCATTTCGAGTTGTTTAAAGCTACAGAAACAGAGCTGACAAGCAGCTTCGTCCTGTCTTCACTTGTGATGAGCTCCTCGTCACTGCTTGGAGAGATTACCAAAAAGTCTCGCAAGCCAAACCTGGAAAGAAGCAAAAAAAGGCACCGCTTAGTGTATGAAAAGCAGCAGTGAAACTGTTTCAGCTAGAACAGCCTAATTACACCTGTGCAAGGATAATTCTGGAAGGCTGGCATGGAATAGCAAAAGTTGAGAAACAAAGAGAAAAAACAGTAATAGGCAGTTGTCTTGCTGTGCGTCTATGCAGTTTTCCATGGGATGAAGGAAGCTGCTGGGAGTCAAGAAGCTTATTCTTATGCTTTCCCTTAGGAGTTGGCAAATGAGGTCAGAAATGATGAATCTCTTGCCCGCCAGCTTTTCTTCAAAGGAAGGCGTGTCTGGGTGCAACGAGAAGTGCGGTCCCTGTACCTCAGCTAAACTTCCCCACATTTTCAGCAGCTGTGTAACCATTCTCTCGATCCCTTGCAGCAAGCCATATCTTTCAGGAATCTCATCCCGTACCACTTATTTTTCCTGGTGTTTGCAACTAATGTAATGCAATGACTGCATACATCACATCAGGGACATAACCTTGGTGGGGGGGAAGGGGGGCACACCGGTAGGCCGCTGGCCACTTGGCCGAAATCGTGCTTGACTGTACTTCATAGCTGATTAGGAAAATTATTCATCCCTTTCCTAAAAGAAAATGTAAGACACGCGAATCTTCATAGCAAACACCCAATGTTGGCCTCCACTCCGCTTTGCGAACTTCGGGGTCCGCACGCCGCTCATCAGCACGCTCCCGATCACCCTCGAGCGCATTCCCACATAACCACTTGTTCTATGGCCGAACGAATCACCCGTGGCCTACCCATAGACCTGCAAATGTGAATTCAGGTCATCATCATCGTCGCAATCATCTAGACTCCTTAAGGTGGGCTTTACTGTTAGCGTTTAGCATAAACACATCGCACATTTAAGTCAGTTATTTCAAGCTTCGTTTGAAAAGCAACGAGCAAGAAGCCTTGCCTTCCTACCTCCCCCTCCCATATTTTGGTCGAGCGCGGGTCCCCCTAAAAAAAATTCCTGGCTACGCCACTGCATTACATGTTGCATCTTCAATGAACAACGTAGGCAAAATATATTAATTTCGCTTGCTTAACCTAGGAAACACTGTACTACCATTGAACTATACGCAAAATATTGTTTACTTCTACATACTAATGGTTCATTTGGTCCCTTTTATAAAAATTTTCCCATGTTTCAACATTGTTACTCACAGTGACAGTGTTACTCATTTTGTCATCTATCAGCCCTACATGCATAGTTGATATTCTCTCTTGTCATTGATTCAGCATCTCATCTGCCCAACAAAACGGCTGTGATGATGACATCCGTCTGTCTCTGTACCGAGGCAATTTTAGAAATTGCTTACCATCGAACCAAATAATGTGCTCTTGGTGGAAAGTCATTGCCTAAGGTCATCATGTCTTCCAACGCGAAGGGTGCTGGCTCATCTGAAAAAATAATTGCAAAATAAAACCCTTTCCGCAAGAGATTCATTATCGTCAATAAACACTTTTAATGGCTCAGCAAACAAAGCATTTCCCTGTTATAATTGTTGTCTTCCTCAGCTGTGGATGATGTGCGGTCTGTTCAATGTTCTATGTAATAAGAAGTACATTCAGTTTCCGATAATAGGTGCATATGCTTTGCCTGGCTATTGCACATTTAATCATGACACAGTTTTTCACGCCAATTTTGAATTGTACTTTGACTTAGGAGAGGGGGTGGGGCTCAATATTTTGTGCTAATTTGTTTTAAACTGACGCTTCAGCACAATTTCGCGAAGTGGAGGGAATGGTAACATCAAAATCTCTCAGTTATGTTTGTACCCATTTACGTTGCCTGCATTTACATGTTTTGTCATGATTCCCTGTTCTGAAGAAGACGTGAAAAATAATTCATACCAGGCAGCTCGATGCACAGGCATGAAGCCTGTACCCAAAGACTGTTTAATCTAAGTTTACAAAGATGCACCTTGGCAATCACATAGTGCAACACAGAGCAGCAATATCTGGCAGGAACGTTGTTCCTAAATTAGAAGTAAAGCATTTTCAGCAAACACAAATATCTCCTCATGAAATAATTATTTTAAATTAGTACCTTGGTTGAAACTTACGATGATCCCATGAAGACTTTAGTTTCACGTTTCTCTAGATTTAGGCACTGATTCAAAGGGGGTGAGGTGTATGAACATCACTGTTTCCAAATTGATTTTTTTCTAAAATGGTTTGCAGAACCAATATTTTGCAAGTTTTATTTTATACCTGAAAATTAGGTCCCCTCCAAACAAAATTTTTGCAAAAAATATACAATTTTTATAAATAGCTACACTTGTGTACCCGCTACGGTGGCTCAGTGGCTATGCCGTTGTGCTGCTGAGCCCAAGAACGCAGGTGCGATTACGGGCTGCGGCAACTGCTTTTCAGATGGAGGTGAAAAGCGAAAACGCCTGTGTGTTCGAGATTTCAGTGCACATTAAAGATCCCGAGGTGGTCAAAATTAATCTGGAGCCCTCCACAACAGCGCCCCTGATCGCCTCTGTGGCATCTGCATGTTAACCCTCATATAACACTTTTATTCAAGTAACAGAGCAATATAATGGTTCACAGGCATGACAACAAATATATACTACCTTACTCTTCCTGTCAGTTCTGAAAGTAGTTAATGCTTGCAGACAACGTGCTTAGTCAGGAATTACTGCAGCTGGTTACGAGCATATAGTGTAGTGCCAACTGCCTCCTAGGTTGGAAAGGCCGTAGGCAATTGCTGCCTCTGCATGCCGTTATTCCTTTAATAGATATAAGGATAATGGCACACAGAAACCTAAAGCAGCACTTGGGCTTTTCGGTGTAACCTGTCTTCTTATTATCGTGTCAAATTAGCAGCATAACAGGTTGCAATTCATTTGTTCATACTGCCTCCGTTGAAACATGTTGTCCATGCTGTTGTACCATGCACCTGCTTGATCTGGTGTATATATAGTTTCACAGCAACACACTGCCCAGCTGCACTCCCCTCCCCACCTGTTCTTTATTGTTTCCGTTATAAACAAACAAAAAAAAAACTGCCTTTTCACGTTAGTCAAAGTAGGGTGCCGGCTGAATAGGCTGAAGCAGCTAGCAGTTGGCCTGTCCACACTGCATTTGTGTGCAAGAACTATTGTGTCAATTGCCAGAGCCTCGCAGATGTTCCACAAAATTGTTGCAAAAAAAGCACCTCGTTCTCAACAGTAATACACCCGACCCACCGATTTGTGAGCCAAAGCCATAGTGTTTATGCAGGTTTTTGCAGCCGACAAGTTTTGAAGAGTAACAGAAGGTGGCGGCATTTTCAACTGATAGTGTTAAACTGGGTACTTTACTTACCCTAACCTGAAATTTCAATTTCCTACTGAATATTTTGAAACTTTGCTATCATTCCACTGAGTACAGACAGAGTCCTCAATGAACAAAACATTTCTGAAATACCTTACCTTCAAGATTCAGTGTTTCTTCAGAGGATTTTGCAGCTTCCTTTAAGTAGTGTCTAGTAATTTTGAATGCAAAGCTGGCAAACTTGACGTCCTCCGAGCGAGTTTCCCAGTCGCTGCAA
Organism: Haemaphysalis longicornis; assembly: GCF_048455015.1. Lineage (NCBI taxonomy): Eukaryota > Metazoa > Arthropoda > Arachnida > Ixodida > Ixodidae > Haemaphysalis > Haemaphysalis longicornis. The sequence goes on along the minus strand of NW_027526203.1, from coordinate 434,734,863 downwards.
CTAAGTTGGCCCTATTTAAAGAAGAAATGCAGGGAGAGAGAATGAAAAAATGTCCGCACACTACCAAAGCGCTTTTCCGTCCACCTTATGTGATAAAGGATTTTTTTTCATTACCTCCTTTAATGGCTCCACAGCCTTTACTGCGGTCAGTTTCCATTCGTGAATGACTGCCTCCACTGACGCAATAAACCTGTAAGAAAATATGACAGGATACATACGGCCTCATCATTTAATTACAGATAAAACAATTGTGGAGGTATGTGAGAACACATTAGAGATAGCAGGAACTACCTTGTGCACCAAAAAGGCACATTTTAACAAGCTTTCATTGTGACTTGCCTGCAATGCAGCAGAAATTGCATTTCACTTGTGCGAGAATATCAGTGGAGTCACCTACCGTTCCCATTCTGTGGATGTCGTAAAGTCAGTTATCTCGTACAGGTCCGGGTCCTTAAAAAAAATAGGAGACACACAGCTCGTTATTAAAAAAAAAAAAAAAGGGTGTAAACAATTGCCAACAAGCTGAAGTTCACCGCTCCTGGATGTGACCACGGGCTAGTTCCGTCCTTTTAAGTATAACTGGCATTTTGCTACACTTGTCTTATTCCGTATTTTGTCATATTTCTTTATTGAAACACCCCAACATTTTGTGTATATGTGTGTGTGTGTGTGGGGGGGGGGGGGGGATAGTATTTTATAAATAAATAAATAAATAAATAAATACATGAAATGGGTAAGCTCATGTCAAAATTCTGTGAAATGAGACACGCAAAAATACAATATATACTCGCAATTTATTGTGTTGCTTTTAAGGAAGCAAAATTATTGCGCCAGCCAGTGTCGACGGTAATAGTGATCACCGTTTCAAGCTTCACACCAACACCAGCAACGGCCTAGACGATCCTTCGCTACCCTGCTGAGCCTCACTTTTTAAAATTGAAATAATGCTAAGGCAAAGCCTTGCTCAGAATCTTCTCTACATCACCCTAGCAAGTTTAGGCACTAATACGGACAAACCAATGCGCGTACGGTGGGACGGACGGACGGACAGTGAATTCGCATCGCAGTCTATAAAAAGCAGTCTGTATCAACAAGCTGAGGTCTTCGCCAAACCGAAACTACAATTTAAATGCGATAGCATTAGAGGTCCTGCACGGTCAAGTGACCATGGCTGCTACTGCGGGCGGGAAGTCCGGGGACGGACGGCACATCAAGTGTGTTTGCTTTGACAAGTCGGTGAACAATGGTAAAAAATAGTCACGCTCCTTCTAATCATGGGGGTATACTTTAAATGCAGCGTCAACCCTCCGACACTCCCTTTCCCCAATCCCTGTCATGCCGCGGTCCGTCCGGACGTACGGACACACACGAAACCACTGGAGTTGGGTCCTACTATTGCTATCGCAGTTAAAATTAATAGTAATTTCCGCAATACTACAGCATAATTTGTTTCAACGGTGATCAAAGTAAATAGAGCCAGCCGCAAACTACACCAAAGCGCTGTCAAATACCCCCTGGGGCACAGGAAGCAACAGAGCCCGCGGAGCATTCCGCACAGAACGGCGCAAACAAACTCGGGACAGGTGCAATGCGTTAAATACGGGCACAATTCTGGCAGCCAAATACAACCGAAATGTTGTCATGCCATTTCTTCGAATGTACAAGCAAAAATAAGGTGTGATACTCACCTCATCAAACAGGCCGTCGTCACCCATCACGACAAGTCAGTCAGACGTCTGCTGCTCGATAGTTGAAGAAACCGCTACTGCTGCCGAAGAAAGAAAGAGCACTCGGTAGACTCAGCAAAAATACAAGCGTTAAAACCGACCAACTTACTAAATAAAATTATTATATTATAATTTATAATGAGCATATTTGTGCAAAATGATATAAAGTGCATTTACAATAAACAGAGGTCTACAGTTTTATTATTTTTATTTTCTGCTGCTTGTTAAGATGGCTGCGCCCACGCCCGAGAGGGGCGGCTCGGGTAGCAGAGCAAAATATGGCAATTTCAACAATTATTACCAGTTTAACAAGCCAGAGGAGCGGCTAAGAATGCTGCCGAAGGACCTGGTGTCCTACTGTAATCTAAGTGCACAGCCTCAAGTCGTTGCCCTCGACATTGGCTGCAACAGCGGGGTAAGGTGCCCGCGGCTAAACGGAGATACCAGTGCCAAGTTCACGATATGCATCGTCTTCTTTAATAATTTTTTTGGAAAGTTGGCGGTCCTTAAATGAGTTGCTGTGAATAATAGTTACTGATATTTCTCAGCTTTGAAGGTAAAACACATGGACGTAAGGTGCTTAAAAGTGACGTTGAGAATTGGAGTCCAAAAGGGTCATGGTTTGGGCCTGTTGGTGATGCATAATGTGAACTGAAAGCGCAAATTAGACACAGACAAAGAAAGGAGACAACAGGACGAGCGCAAGTTCGCGCTCGTTCTGTTGTCTCCTTTCTTTGTCTGTGTCTAATTTGCGCTTTCAGTTACCATTGAGAATTGGCCCATACGATAGGTGCGGCAACATCGCGCTTGCAGTAAATGAAGAATATTAAAAGTTCCATACTTAACTGCATTAGTTTTTATCCTGACTGCGCAAGCATTTTTGAAGAATGGCAAAATTTAAACATTCTTGCAGCGTCCACTTGGATAAGCGCTGAAATCACCACAACCCGTCACCTCGCATGTCAAACTGGAGTATGCGTCATTGATTTATCAACCTGTCTCAGCAGAGTTAATCAACCACGCTGAATCTGTTTAAAATTGGGTAGCATGTTTTATTTCTACAAATTACATCTGCAAATTCAGTGCCGCTAGCCTTAAACTAGTCAGGTTGAAAAGTTTGGGCTAGTCTGTTTAACATTATCAGGGCTACAGCGCAGAAAAATGGACATGAACAAGAAAAGGGACATACGAACATGTCCTTTTTTTGTTGTTCTTGTGTCCGCCTTTTTTTTTTTTCTGCGCTGTGGTCGTGACCACTATCATTACGCGGTCGTTATCCCAGCCATAAATGCAAGCGCATCGCCATCCATCGTTCTCTGCCCCTCGCACAACTTTATTGCACTTCACAGGGATTCCATCATCAGCTCTGCATTAACGCCTTCGTGGCTGTGCAAAAGATTTTAGTCGCAACAAGAACCTTCGTGATAGCCTTGGAAGCAAATATTTGTGAACATGTATTCTTCGAACAAGAACTGTGTCCAATATTTGTAATGTCTTGTTGTTTGGCTCGAATACCACTGAATCATATTGTATATGGTGTTACAATGGTAATTGGAACACTTTCATATTTTTCTGAGTGAGACGCTGCTCTTTTCGCGCTCAAACTTGACACGAAGGTCGCATTTTGTGGTCTATTTTGTTTAACACCAGGAACAACAACGATACTTATTTGTTTATTCTGCAAATAAATAAAAATGATTTTTGCCTATGAGAAAATGGCGGCCGATTTGGACGTGCGAGCCAGTGCAAGCTGATCTTGGAACGACGGAGCCACCTGGGGTACACAGAGCGAAACGGACGATGGGGATTCACACTCCTTCCAAGGCAGGAAGGAGCCAAATGGGGTAGCAGACAATAAGAGAATGTGAAAGCAGGTTTTCTGATCATCTGCTACCTCATTTGGCTCATTCCATGGTAGGAACGAGCCAAATGAGGTTGCAGACGATCAGAAAATGTGAAAGCAGGTGGTGATGAACGCTGGAACATTTTTCATTACGATTGGTATCAGCTGTTATGCAACTATTTGTGATCATCGTAAACTAGGGACGAGTGAGATTTTCTGATCGACTGCTACCTCATTTGGCTCTTTCCTACCGTGAATTTCCATCGTCCGTTTCGCTCTAATCTTTCGCCCAGGTGGCGCCGTCGTTCCAAGATTAGCTTGCACTGGTTCGCATGTCCAAATCGGCCGCCATTTTCCCGTGGGCGAAAATTGTTTTTATTCATTTTCAGAATAAACAGGTAAGTACCGTCGTTGTTCCCAGTGTCAAACAAAATAGACCACAAAATGCAACCTTCGTGTGAAGTTTGCGCACAAACCGAGCAGCGGTTCGTTCACGAAAATTTTTTAGTGTTTCAATTATCGTCGTAACACTTTGTATAATGACATGCGAGTTGTTGAGTTTTTTTTACCCTTCTTATCTGGTTATACTTTCCTCTCTATGGCTAAATTAATAAGACAAAGGTCATCTATGCTTGTGTGGCCATGACAGCATGTGGCTGAGGGATGTTGCTATGTTAGTGTGAGAATGCGTGTTTGTGTTTTGAAGCGTGACCCGGCCAAGTGCCACCTTCATTGTTTAACCGATAGAGGTGGCAACAGTGACTGGGCCATGCAGAATTTGAAAAATAATTTGCGAATTTGTGTAAATATATGCTATTTCCTGGGTATAACTTCTAACTTGGACATATTGTTGTTGATTTCTGTCCATATTTCGGGCCTTCCATTGGTTTTGAGAGCCTAGGGTAATTTTGACCACTCTTTGTGGTTAGTTGTTACAATATTGACGCCGGTATCAGTTCCGGTGGGAGAGGTGCGATGGTGTGACGATGCCAGTTGTGGGTCCGACTGGCAATCGTGTGACCACCAGCAGGCGGCGAGAACAAACTTCACTGCACAAGTGCGGCACTTGCTCAAATCGCGTATCCTTTCCTTTATCTTTGCTGTGTTAACATTGTCCACACTGCTGTTGTCTCTGCATGCGATTTCAGCTTCAGTTGAACGTGCTTCTGGGTACTGCTGTTGTAGTTGCCAGTTGGTGGTGATGTCTTTCCGTGTACGCTTGATGAGCATGACTCATAATGGACACAGCTAGCGCCCACGGGAAATCGCTCAGTGAGCCTATTAACGCTCTCACATCAACAATAAACATTTAGCATGTTGCCTTCATGGAAAGGTGTCACTGGGAGGAAACAACACTGCATGGACATAGTGTCTTTCAGTGGCACTTCTGCCAGTCAGTGAAAGTTTTGGAACAGAGTCTGATGCACTTTGTTGTTGTCAAGCATGAAGTCGTGAGTTCGGTTCAAGGTGGTAGCAAGATAGTGCTTGCGTGGGGAGGCTTAAAATGCACATACTCGCTGGTGCATAATGGCACATGTGCAGTGTCAGACACATTTCTTTGGTCTTTTTTCAGGAGCTGACTACTCACCTTTACCGGAACCTGGCATCTTCGGGAACTGCCGACGTGAAAATGCTTGCCATCGACATTGACAGTTCCCTAATCGAATGTGCCCAAAGAAATTGCTCATGTCCCGAAATGATTGAGTACATGTGTTTGGACATCACGAGTGATGCCAGTGTCGAGTCATTAAGGGCCTACCTGAAGAAAATGGGCAAAGATGCTTTTGACATCACCTTCTGCTTTTCAGTTACCATGTGGATCCACCTTAATCATGGAGACAGTGGGCTGAAACAGTTTCTAGAGTTGGTCAGCAAAAATACACATTTCCTGCTAGTTGAGGCGCAGCTTTGGAAGTGCTACCGCAGTGCTTCGCGCCGCATGAGGCGGAGCAATGAGGCAGAGTTTCAGGACCTTGACTCACTGGGCATGAATGTCAATGTGGAGGACAACATCCACGACTTTCTGCAGGGCAGATGTGGCCTGGAAGTTGTCGAATGTTTCGGCCAAACCCAGTGGGGCAGAAAAGTCACACTGTACCAGCGGAAGGCAGCAGTGTGACCTGCTGTTTCCAGAGAGGCGTTCACACGACCGACATCCACATTCATTCCAAAGCCTCTGTAGTGCGCAAAAACCCACTCGCTTCAGGTGTGGCCAAGGCTGGGCGGTGAGCCTTCCCTGCACACTATGCACGTGTCCAGCTTTTAGTATGCAGAAAAAGCAACGCCAATATTTACAGTGCCATTTTGCCCTCAAAAGCGCCATTTTACTGTCTCGCAAGTGTTCTAACCCTGTTCAAGGACATGCAGTGTTTTTCATTGTCAGTCATTCTGTGATGTAATGTGCACCAGTTTGCACCTGCCCTGTTGCATTTACACCTGTGGTGATAAGATTGTTCAACATTGTCTCCGACACCAGATGTTTGCAAAGTGAGAGAAAGCACATGGCCTTATTTAAGCTTGTGCTTTGGTGAGCCTAAGTCAGATAGCTGCACAAGTGCTGTGGCAGTTTATGCAGAGTCAAATGCAATTTCTTTTATACTGTTTGTCAAGGCCAGTACCGACGTAAAATAAATATAATTCTAACAGTGGTGTTATTCATTTTTCTACTCCAAGAATGGAAAAGTTGCGCTAAACACTTACACCAATATTAGTGGTTTTTTTTAATTTATTTTTTACAATCTTGTTCTTGTGTCCATTTTTTTTCTTTCTTTTTTTACAATCTGTGTAACTTTGACAGCTCAAGGCTTCCAAGAGGATTTTATTACCAAAAAGATCCTGTGATTTTTTTTTTTTTCGAGCGAGCGGAACTGTGCGAAGCGTTAAAAAAATTATGGCTTTAGACTGCCTGATTGAAGTGTAATCCAGAAGTTTTTTTATTGACTTTCTGCCAGGGATTGCCTGTCAGCCACAACTCGTTTTCCAAGAAGTAAATAAAATTTTGGGGCTTTCTATGCACATTTTACATCTCTATGAGGTCCAGGGGAAAAGAATAGAATAGGAAGAATAGCTTTGTAGAATTCAGCTGGTATTGGAAAACGGCACAAGTACAGGCAGATGATAGGTCTACCTATAGGGTCACTGGGTGTCAAAAAATCTAAACTATTCCAGGCCTTCCAATGCAAATAACTTCACATTACAAATGGCACACATGCGAGGAAATGAAAACTCTTCGCACCATGTGAGGAATTCCCACGATGCAAGACACCACACATAGCTTTGTCGTAAGCATGCACTGAAATAAATTTCCCCGCTCACTCGAAATAAAAACGGATTGTGAAAATTTGCATGCACAATGTAATCGACATTAAGAGAATTGGACTACACAAAAAGTGACAAGAATGGGGTAGGAAAATGCTTAGCTGAGCGAGGTCGTCTATATTTTTTTTGTCCATCGTAAACGTTGCAACCGGCAATAATGTAGGGAATTTAAAAAAAGTCTGCAAACAGGCACACGCACACAAACTTGGGATGAAGCGAGCAGTGAACTGCTTGTGCTAGACTGCTTTCAATAGCAACATTGCTTTCTACAGAGTAGCGTACAATAAGAGACAGCGTGGAGGGTCCAATATACAAGCTGATATGTAAGGGAGGCATTTGGAGGAGGGCTTAGGGTTCTGTTGCCTGCGAATTTCGGACAGTGGTAGATTTGGGGGTTAAAACTGGTGGGTGTTGGGGTGCACAGTAGGGGCCTCGAGGCAGGTATAGAGTGTATCATTTGCGGAAGGTCTCTGGGGTAAGGCTAGCATTGGCAAAATATTTATAAAAATCTCAGCCGATATTGGGAGTGGAGCAGAGCCGATAGAAAGCCGGTTGTAGTGAGGGCCTTAAGGCGATCGACATTTTCTTCTTTTTTGCCATAGGAGCTGCACCGCTGGCGGTACCGAGTTAGAAGGTGGCATAGCCACGTCTGAAAGCAGCAGAGTTGTAAGGGGTATGCACGTGCAGTCAACTGCACTGTGAGCTGCCCACACCTCCGGTGACGACTCCTTGTGTCCAGGTGACCAGTCGATGTAAAATGATTGTCACTAACTTCAGTATGCATGCCTCGGAAGGGATGGAGAAGTAAAACTCGAACATGGAAAGGGGACATGCCACACGAACAAATGCTGTGCTGCAATATGGTGAATACAGTGAGGTGAAGATGATTGTGTGCATCGGGGCGTAGAGCTTGACGTACCACCACATTCCTCTTGTGATTGCGGTGATGGCGTAGTACATTGTAAATGCGCGAATGAGGTGTGGTCGAGTGCAGGGTGTGTTCTCTGTGCTCTCGCCCTTCATGTCAGTGCATTCGGCGGCTAAGTGCGATCCTTGAAGTCCGTGCGATCCTTGAAGTCCGTACAAATCGAACAAAAAGGAAATGATTGTGGGCAGGATACAGTGGCTTATAAAGAAGAGGTTAACAGTAAGCTGCAAACTTTTTTTTGCTTGTTCCTATTAAGAGCTGCAAGTATCTCAATCACTGGTAACTTGGTAGAGTTGTGCTATAGGACCAGAGTATTTAACTTTGTTAAAATGCGCATGAGTGCAATTGTACACAAAACCTTGCCCATATGAAATAGGGGGTGCAAGGGAGAGTGCCAAACTAGGACGTTAAAATTCGGGCAGGTAGTTGAAAATTTTGGAAATGGTGCAATGTTCCAGGTTCTTGTTAGAATGTATTGTAATACATAAAAAAAAATTCAGTGGTCTAGAACATGACACCTGCTTCAAGCCAAGAGATCGAATGAGTGATAATAGGTGTGTTTTGTTGAATAATTAAACGACTGTAAACGATCACAGGTATTCTTTTAACATGGGTCATGAATATCTGACCTTGAGTGGTGACCTAAAAGTAGGATAGAAAGCAGCGCATGTTCTAGGAAATTAGAACAGCAGAAGCATGAAGGCATTGTTTTTCGGTGCCGCTCCATGGCAAAACAATAGTGAACCCACTTGTGTAGCCCAAGGGGCAGCTACCTATTACAATGCCATCCACTCGCCTGCATTGTTCGTACAGCTTGGCAGGTGCAGAGGAAACCACGACACACCAGAATTGGAATTCAGTTTTGCATCCATTCCAGGCCACTCGTGCGAGGCATGTGGTATGCTCCCAGCATCCTACTTCATAAAACTGGTGGCCTCTTCAAATGCCTCGGCAAGGCTCAAATTGGACAACGCTTGTGAAACACGCGGAAGCTCAGAATTCCGCGTCTGGAGTGAACCCTCGGTATGTTCTTGTGCTAGAGTTCTATCCAGTTTTAACAAGAACCGAGACGGCACATTATTACAAAACCAGAACATGACCCAACGTAACTTAACTTTGCTCAGAGCCCGTACATAGCTTTGCTGAAACTGTGTAGCTGAGTGTATCGCTGGTGTTGGATACACTCACTTATAGAACGGCATTTGGTACACGGTTGTTCATCAAATATGACATTAACACATAACGTGCAGACTGCACTACAGTTGCTTTAATCGCAATATATGGGCAAATGCTACAGCATACTGGCAACGATAAAGGGTGAGAAATTGTAATCACGACGCGCATGAATTGGTTTCTACTTGGGTTGGGCAGCTGCTTGCTGCTCCTGCATCTTCTTCATCAGCTCTTCATCTTGCATTGACAGCGTGGTGAGCTTCTTGCCGATGCGTTCGTGGATGTCCAGATATTTGGCCACACACCTGTCCAGGCACACACTTTCGCCCTTCGACAAGTCCGCCTCTCGGTACTTTGTCGGGATGCACTTCTTTTGGCAAGCAGCCGTCATGCGGTTGTACATGTCCGACATCATCTCAATTTCTAAGTCGGCGACAAGCTGAAGCTTGGAGGGGTCGAGTTGGATGTTGGCTGCCATGGCCGGTCCTTTTCTTGCAAGAGCAACGAGCAAAGCTAACAACTTGACCGATGTCCGTGACTAGTACTGTCCCCTTGGCGCCGTTTTCATTCGTTCGCGAACTTTCATAGCTTCATAACGTTGCTTGTCGATCAGAGTCTTCGCAAGCGCAAATCCACCAATGCCAGCAACTGTTAAGATGGCCCTGCAGATTCAAGACACGTGTTTATACATCAGTCGGCACACAGAAACTTCTCGAGAAATGTAAAACTAAAATCCCACCATGAAAACAATTTCCCAGATTAAAAATACTTCGTCACTAGACACCTGTAAAATTTCGCTCTCCCTAACTACTAGTTGCAAACAATTTTTCCTTTTTTTGCTTTCAGACCTCACCCACGTGGTTTTCGGTAACTGTTAAGGAAATATAAACTAGACGAGTGTGCTTCAACTACTAAAAACGGTGCTTACCAGCCTATGCTTATTTTGCTCACGTTGCTTAACCGCATTTGAAACCTCAAAAGCCGCTCACAATCGTTATACGAACCATGCATTACAATCAAACCGATCAAGCAGCAGACACGCGATCACTCACCAGCAAACAGGCGTGGTTTACTCTGCTACTTATGCGTTTCGTTAAGAGGTGGCGCAGGTGACGTTGTGAGAAAAGAAAAACAAACAGCGTATTTTGCAATCTAAAGCAACAAATTTGATTTAATTTTAATTCAATAAACTTAACTAGCAATTTCTGACATGCTTAGAATTATTCTCCATCAAAAGCTTCGCTGTATTCAAGATCGTTAGTATTTGAAGCAAATGGTCCCTTTTATTTACAAATATAATACTTTTTAGGCATTATAGCCATCAAAAACATTTACTTACTTTAGTAAACAGTGCTGTACCTGATGTCCTTGACCGCTTCATTGTCTTCTTGAAGCCTTGACCACCTTCGCGGCAAAATCGAAGGCCAAACAAAACAAGGTTTTTGGCGCTCGGCTTCTTGCGGAAGCTACGCGTACGCTGACAACCTTATGAATTTCTGCTGAATTTTACAAATATATATAATGGCCTATCAATTACACGCCATATGGCCTTCAGTAGTTAGAACGCGTATTTGCAAAACATCTTGATGCCAGCTCGCAGGAGCAGTCGCCACCCATGAACCTGCGATGTCGCAAGTCCAGAGCTCGATGCAAGGAGGAGGAGGAATAAATGTTTATTTCACGAGCGCTGGTCCTGCTGTTCATGCAGCGAAATCCTCAGAATGCAACTGAACAAAAGCGTTAGCACGAAAGTCTAATGTTCAGCTGCTAAAGAATGTTACCAGAGCTGTAATTGAGCTAATGCTGTGGGAGGCTGCTAATTGTAAGGTAGACTAAAGGTCACTGTTCAGAGGCGATTGTAGAAGGGAATAAGGCCGAGTGGTAGTAATTATCTGTGTACATAGTCGAAAAGCAAACTTGAGACCGAAAAAAGTGACCACGCTGTCATGCATTAAACAAGAAACTGGTGTGATACAAGGGTTACTCAATGAAGTAAGTCGAAACGGGGGGGGTTTATGGAGCAAATAACGTAGGGAGCGATCGAAATCAGTTTTCTTTATTGCGGTATCTTCCAGACAAATCTGTTGTTCCTTTATTGTTGCGGCCTCTTGAGGTGGCACTTCAGCTGGTTACGTGCTGCTTGCAACACAGCCTCTTGCTGGGGAATGTATTCTTAAAAGTTGTTGCACTTCGCGCGTAAGTTCAGCTTTACCTGCATTTCTGCCCGGACAAGTTTGGGCTAACTACATGTTCCATAGCTCGACGCACCTTGTTTAGCGTGCGTTGAGTCACATAAGAATTTCCAACTGGACAATCCGGGACATATAGCTGTCCCGACAGGGATGGCACAGAACTTGGGATGTTTTATGAAAAGTCGGGACAGTCCCGCAAAATACAAGACAGTTGGCAACCCTATGCGATACTCTACCTTTAACTTTTATGCCATAGAGCAATCTGGCAATAAAAAAAACAAAAAAAGTGCAGTCGAAATGCAATTCAGCTACCTGCTTTAGTGAGCAAAATGGCAGGAAGATTTTAGGCCTTGAGCCAGACTATCAGTATGCAGCCCGCGATATGACACTTCAAACACATGCATAATGTCAGCCCATCATTTTCTTTCCAAAATGGAAGCCATAGCATCACGTGCAAGCGGCACTCTGGCTTTTTGGCAAAGTTGCAGCAATGTGTGAAAGTAGCATTCTGGCTTTTTGCTGGCAGTATTTATTCCACGCAATGTTTCTGCCCGTTGGGGAGCAGAGTGAACCAAGTGAATAGGACATGCATAGTAATAAGGGCCTACCAAAGTCCAAGCTTAAACACTTTTCTACACCCACTGCCAAGTGCTCGGCTAAACCACAACCCTCACATTTCGAAGCTGAACTCAGTGCAGACACTCACTGCGCTCACTTGAACGTTGGCATGTTGGTTCTTTGAAGCACTTCTACATCAAAGTAAGCTTACCCGCCGCGGTGGCTCAGTGGCTAAGGCGTTGTGCTGCTGAGCACGGGGTCGCGGGTTCGATTCCCGGCCGCGGCAGCCGCTTTTCTGATGGAGGCGAAAAGCAAAAACGCCCGTGTGTACGAGATTTCGGCGCACGTTAAAGATCCCCCCGTGGTCAAAATTAATCCGGAGCCCTCCACTACGGCGCGCCTCATCGCCTACGTTGCGTCAGCGCGTTAAACCCTACAACCTACCTACATCAAAGTAAGCTTGTATGGTTTTCCCGTCCACCCAGGACCTGTGGGACTGCCCCCCTACAGGACTGCACCACAGAGTGGCTGGCTACTGTGGAGAGTCGCTCAGAACACTCGGAACTGGCCGCCCGCAGAAGTTATTGGCTGCCTGGACCGAGCCGGCTGATTGATTCTGAAAATCCTATGTTTAATCAAGTATCTGGGCCTCCTCGATTATCAGTCCCGGATCGTCCACAAGCTGTCCGAGACGCAATCCGGTGCTTGATTTTCCTATGTATTCCTATGGGACTTCCAGCCTGAATGCAGTCCTCGGACTGCCCGCGGACCTTCCAGGACTGGCAAATCGAGGATGCCCTCTATCTACTTACCTAACTGAGGAGCTAGCAGTCTGATCCCACTCTTCATGCATGGCGGCAGGAGCAGCACTGAAATGTAGCGAACCACCTAGTTACTGAGCTGCGAACTAGACCACGCCTGTTGTCACTTCAGTGTTGTTATGCAGCCATTTCCCACTTTTACTGACAACAGTGCCCTTTATGGGACTCGTTTTCGCATTGCAGGTGAAGCCACCCCCTCAGTATAGACTATTTTCCAACTACCTTCAGATAGGAATCGATGACAGTGCCAATGGCCTATTGATATGTACTGATGGTGCTTTAAAACAAGTGCGCACACAACATCAGCCCCCTCATTGTGCTGTTGAAAAGCACCGATTCCATCGTTCTCAGTATGTGTCAACTAGCATGCCTCCGTTCCATAGTACGGAAGTCTACACTCGAAGCGTGCTTCAATCAAGTCACAAGTGGTCCTCCATGGCATCACTCCTTGCTCCTCGCATTACCCACTTCTTTGGGGCCCACCTGCCTTAAAAGAAAACTCGCTCTCCACCTACTCGTGGGCACATTGGCTCCAGTGCAGTTAGTGTGTTGCAATTTGCAGCCAACCTTCCGGTATGGGTCACCCGTGGCCTCCATGGCATTAAGGTGCCCTTCCAGGCCACTGCTATGCAGCCCACACAAACCACCAGACTGCAACAAGTTGTCTCTTCAGGTTCCCCACTTTTACATCTCCTTGCAAGAAACCTCCCTGTGGCCACCCCCATTAATCAACTGCTCCTCGTCAAAGCCCAGCACTAGAGTACAATGACAGGCCTCTCTCCAGGAGGGAATCAGGACCCGTCCCTGCAAGGAGCTGCAGAGATAAGTCATCGCGTTAAAACTCCTCAATATCCAATTCTTCTTCAAGCGTCACCTTTACAACACATTCCTACCACTACAGGAGCGGCTTGAGCAGTCTGTGCATGCGTGTTTACTTGTCTGAGCATGTCTTTCATGTTTTACATCCGTGCCAATGTCTTCAAAAGAGGAACCAAGCCTAATTTACTTCTTAAGCATCCCTTTTACTGCACATTGGTGGAACTATGGAACACATACAGGCCAACAGCTCCTCGACCAGAGGACCACTCCGAGCAGCAACCATCTGTTCCCCTGCCGGTACACGTCGGGCACTACTGATTTAACTTTGCAACTTCAACTAGTTCGCTCTGAATGCTCGCGCTATTCACTTGAGGGACTTCTAAACAGAGCCCGCCATTCGGCCTCTGTGACCTTGAGGTAGAGTCGACAGCCCAGGTTCAAGCGCCAGCAGGTCTGGCAATTTTTTAGAAATTTTTATTGTAAAAATGTTTAGTTAACATTCTGCATCATGCAGGAAGTGCCAGGCTTGTACCTACATGGAAGCAGAAGATCGCCTACGAGCACAATCCGTTTGTTCTGACAAGGGTGGTTGAATCTGCCGTGCCAACTGTACCACACACAGTGACATGCATTGTAAGAACTAAGAAAGCTCGTTTTTGTTTCCACATAAGACATTGGGGCACAAAACACACCACACTCCTGCAATTTGTGACCTTTCTCAGCAGGTTGTGCAGCATAAAAACAAGTAGCCGCCACATACATTTCTATTCAGCCGTCAAGGGCTCATTTCACGAAAAAAGGCCAACAGTGCCGTGACCCCATTGCAGCCAGTCTCGCAGCGAATGATCCAGAGATTTTTTTAAACCCCTGGGAAGCATGCTTAGGTGTGCTGTTCTGACCTGAAGTGCATAAAACATGCAACTAAGATGGGGTACAAATATTTTAGGCACTACACAAACACACACACACACACACACACAAAAAAACAGCAGTACTTCAATATCAATTTTAGGGATCCGGGCATTTGGGAGGCACTTTAGAGTTGAGCAAACTGTATATTACGAAAAAGCATCTTTCGTAAGAAGCGTTTAGCCCGTGGCACATTACAAATATGAACAATATTCTTGCATGAACTGCGATGCCGCCCTCTACGCAACACTGTGCTGTCTTTTAATACACACACACAAAAAATATGTAAGGAATGTTACACATGTAAACTGAACTCTTATAGGCACAACTAAAATTGTTGATTTATCCAAAAGGGCTGCAAGATAACATCTGAATAAAACTCGCCCCTCCCCACCACTTTTCTGAATATTCTTTTCCGAAACAGGCAACTTACTACAGGGAAGTGTTATTAAATGGAAGTTGCATTGATGAAACTGTATCCTCAAGATTTTACAATTAGACTTTTCAGCTGAAACCACGGTGTTTATGCCACTACAACTAACTAGAACAGATTTTTGTGGTCCTTTAATGTTCCATTTGGTAAGATTACGTTGTATGTAAAAAGTGGCCACAAATAAATGTCAGTAATTACGACCACATCTTTTGTCATCAGAAAGTTTGATGTCTTGAAATTCTGTTTGACATTAGCAGGACATCTCCCAAGTGCTACACTCAAATCTCGTTTCTACGAACCCCACATTAACGAATTTCTCACATTTGCGAACATTTTCAAACTCCCCACCAGCTTGCCTATATTGTCAATGTAAAAATATTTCAGAACTACGAATTTCAGTATAGCGCATATTTCAGAATAACGCACAATTTTTCTCCTTTGCAGTCGAGGAACATCAGTATTACGAATTTGGGTAAAGTAACAGCGCCGCAACTCTCCCGTGGAACATAAACCGCCGTTTCTGTGAGTGTTCCCCCAAGTGGAGTAGCTATCATCACCACCATGTTGAGTGTCGATTGTTAGCGCCACCACAAACCTGTTGTGTAATGAGCAGTAACCTAGCCAGCCTAGCCGCAGAAGACCCTTTCACTCTCGTTGCTTTGGGTGTCAGTCGGTGGCCGGTTGGTGGTTAGGTTGTTTTTCACGCTATTCATGTGCATGCAAGTGTTTCTTTGTTGTGAGTGATCTTGAGGCAAAGTTAGTGCGAACGGCTCAGCGCCAGAAGAAAATAACTGATTTCTTCATATAAAGCTGCTTTGAAGTGAGTGCAACGTTTTCATTTGAGTTTGCTTGACTGCACACGCTTATACTGCCAAGGTATGTCATCTTCACTCCTAGGTATGAGGTATGAGCACTGGCTTATAACCACAAGTGTTTCATTACAACGATATTTCAAAATAATGAACAATTTTGGGTGGTCCCGCGTGATTCGTTATATCGAGATTTGACTGTATAGGGTCAAAACCGCATAGGAACCTCTGCTCTAGAATGGAGTTGCACTTTGCCTTTGACAGAAATTCCCCTCACCCCAAAGAGAAGTTGCGCAGCATCATTTTCCCATTTCATTGTCATAAAATTAGTTTGCTATGCAGGCAGCGTGGAATGGCAAATAGAAAAAAAGTTTCCACAAACAGCTTTTAGATTATTGTAAAAATTTTCGCCACGATTAATAGAGAATATTCCAAGTAGCCTCTGACCAAGTATTCAATTTTGTGGTGAAATCAGTGGCAATGTATAAATCGGCCTTACCCAAACCCCTGCCTTGCTGCTCCACAGGAGGTGAGAACCATGGCTTACAGCCTTCCAAACTTCTAATAAAAACTAGCATTCAAAACAAGTACGCAGAGTGCACAGTACTTATTTGCCATTTGTTCGCATTCAACTGTGAAGGCACAATTCACTGTGATCTTCGAAAACTTGGAGCTTATAAATGCTGCATGAACCACAGACCTGCATGTGACCGGATGACAAAGCGGATGACCATACTGCACGCACGCACCCGCAAGCAAAAGCTTCAAAGCACACAGGAAAGGAAAGCGCAATTTCGCAGAGTACATACATTGATGCATGGCCACCAAGGGATGGCTGTTCCTTCGAAACAGGACCCCCAGCCCACTGCACTTCAACACAGGTCACGCATGCAATCTGCCATCTTTAACAAGTTTAATGCGATACTTTGAAAAAATAAAGTGCAGTACAATTTCTTTACACAATGATTGAAAACTGGTGCGTAAACAGACAAAAAGAGTAAATCACAAGGTAACAAAGGTTTAAAGACTGATTCACCACAGCCTGCAGCAAGCGAAAATACATGAACAAAAGCATGCATATTTTTCTTTTCCACAGAAATCAACAAGGGTATAAAAATTGCCCAAATCATTTAGGTTTCTATGCACCATTTGGGGCTGCTGTAACATGTAAAATTGCAATGATACAGAGCTACACCCAATGTCTTGCATATAACACTTGAAAACATTTCATAACGCATTTTAAATAAGCTATAAGAAATGTAAGGAAGCATATTAAATAAGCTAGAATAAAGAAAAACTAAAATGATCGAAAACAGCAGGCAATGAATGCGCTAACAACCTGCAGCCTCGGCACAGCTGCTGAACTACCGCTTAGTCCCCAAGATAGAAGGGAGATTGTATAATAGCGAAAGAACAGAACTTAAGGCAGGGGGAGGGGGGCTGTAAATCAGTCAATGGGTCGTGACAAGTTGGCCGCCAACAACACGCAATGTCCGAAAAGTGAGCAGAAAACGCTCCTATGTCATGGCACCAAACACAGGGTTGTGACGGCAGATGCTGGGCCCACATTCTTCGTACGCCTTCTTTGTGTGGCACACCTGGTAGAACTCCGGCTGGAAAAAAAACGTGCGTCAGCAAACAGCCAGGAGAACCCCGCCAGCTCCCCACCACTCGACTACCTGCCTCTTTGCTAGAACATGGGTCTACATACTGTGCACGCAACAAAACGTGTGAGGAGGTAGAAGTGCGTCATATGCAAGACTCCCTTCACTCCCTCCTCATCTGATGGACCAATGGCATTCAAACGTCGCTTCCCAGTCTCAGCATTCAGGGCTAAGTACCTATGCACCAAGATGTTGACGGAGGTCGAGAAACCCAAATTTGTCTCAACTATTCTACATATAACCCAAACACCACAACAGGCCCATTCACCTGCACTATGTGAACGAGTTCAGGTGGTGCTGCACTGCACTAACCACTTTTCAGCGGTGCCGCTCGCAGCACCTGACTCTGGCTAACCACCTGACACCAGCTCTGCAGGAAAAGTTCAAGGCCACTGCCTATATGCAACTGTTGTGCAACCTTGACCTCTGCAACCGTGCCCTCTGTTATGACCTCTGTTATATGCAACCTTGCCCTCTGTTGTGATGCCGTTGCTCTCAAGCGTAGCTTATTTAGTGGCTCAATTTCGGAATAGGGTCGTCTTGATGCCAGCGTGCAGATAACTAAGAAATGTTCAGGCATTGCATAACGCCTTATCTGAGGCTAAATTATCACTTCTCTACACCATAACCTAACGTGCAGGCAAGTTCAGTACGTAGCGCTTAACAATTAAGAATAAATACATTTTTAAAAATCACTGCTTGTAAGATGGCTGTCCGTAAGCTCTACTGCTTCTGCCCTGCAATTTTCAACTTTGTGCATCACAAAATGTGGCTGCAAAAAATACAAACCTAAAGGAATGTTTAACGTAACTCAATCACGATTCTATAATCGACGAGAGCGTTACATTGTTTGTCTAACGCACACTGGGACATTTAAAAAAGGCATGCACATACTCAGACGCATGTAGTGCACATTCCCCCCCCCCCCCCCTCCCCGTCCTTCCTTTTGTATTCATGAGAGCTGAACCCTGCTTCACTCTGAAACACGGCTGTGCAAAATTAACTACTAAATAGTTACCTTACTCCATGCCTCAAACAGCACATTTTATTACCGAATAAAAATAAGCAAAATGAAGCAATTTTACAAAAAAATTGAACTTGCTCTAGTTCTGTTCAGCACTTCACACGATGAAAAGATAGTCCCCAGATATTTGGCTTGTCCGCCATCCGAGGCTCTCAGCAGAGCCCTTTTTGCAATGAAAGCTTTGCGAAAGCAGCATACTGGTCAACTGCACCCCCCCCCTCCTCCTCCCCCCCCTATTTACTGGCTTTGTTTGCTAAACACCTTTTTTCCCTAAAAACTGAATCGTTATTTTGATAGCTTCTTTTCACATTATAATTTGTTTGTTTATTTTCCCTTGCCTGAATAAGTTTTCTTAGGTCCTTTAAAACTGTAAACAGTACTGATCGTCTGCACACCACAGAGTGCATATGAACACCATAGAGTTTCTTACTATGTATACACTAGAGAGGAATTTGGTGCTAAGAACTACGTGGCTCAAGGCCATCTGTGTCGTCATCGGCTGCCATTACACCGTGCGCTCGCCTCAGTTTCATCATTGGCTTGGCTTGAAACGTTTTAGTGGCCGTAAATTTAAATACAATGCCCCGAAAATGCAACAAAGAGTGTGCAATTATATAATTATAAAATAAAGCACTCTGTTCTAAAGCTAAAAAAATAAAAGTAAAGCATGTTCTTTTTCCTGAAAGTCTGCCAGAAGGGTTACTGCTGCTATTCTGCTGACCAAGCTGGTAGTTAACAATGTAAAATTTTGGGAGAAACTTATTAAAGGCTCTTATTTTGCAAACATTTCAAATAATAAATAGTTTGAAAAGCTTCAAAAGGTTTTATGGGGCATACCTATGGCAACGCTCGCTGGCACCACGCCTCCCACTTGCTTACGATGGAGCACAGCTGCCTTAGCATGAACTAATGGAGCGAATTTTGAGTTTCCAAGCGAAGCGAGTTTCGGCCATTTCGGCCAGAGCGGCTACCTTGTAGGCATAGTGAAGAAAGCAAGCCCACGAAGACGTTTAAAGGAGCCATGAAGAGAAAATGCAAGTTGGTTTTATTCGAAAGATTTCGTGTTTTATAGTGCCCCCAGCGCTTGTCCGGATACAAATGGTGCTTTATTCACTGAGAAATTAAACAATTTAGGTTAAAATTTTGATTTTCCCGCTCAATCGTGTGTTTTCGTGGTCCCAAATGACATCACAGGAACCGACCGCTCTGCAGCCTAGAGTACCTTCATTCACGCATCCGCCGTACAGGGTAGAGACACGTATAAACTGGCGCCGCCATTTTCGGTTGCTCGCTCGCCGCCGAAGCAAGTCATTGTGTCAAAACCGCGCTAAAATTATCGCCGCAACGCAGTTTACTGAAGAAGTTTGAATCATATCGTCTGTTTCGCGTTGCTAGGTCTCAAGGGAAACGAAAAGAATAACGCGTTGAGCCCGTTGGCCCAATTGCGGCGGCACGGGACCGTTCAAAGGTTGTCTCCACCCTGTACAGCGGTGTTGGTTTGTTCCCGCATTTCTTTACGTTCCGTAACCTAGATGGCGCCACCATACCGTGGCAAGCGTTTGGTTTGTTTTTGCCCGCATTTAAACCTGGCTTGTTTTTGTTCTGGGAGAAAATATTCGTTCCCTGAAACAGTGCTCGCTCGACAAATGGGGTCACGTAAGACACCGTTGCTTGCGTCAATCGGCCAGTGTCGTCTGAGACAACCCCAAGCCCCGTAGTGCTGTGCAGCTAAACCAAGCATGCTGTGTGCAGTACGAACAGCAGAACGCATCAGTACTTCTATGTTTACATGTGCTTTCGTAACTTCCACTGTTTGTCCCATCATTCTTATTGCTTTGTAAAGAATGTGCCCTAAATTTAAGCGCAAATCGCTCGTTCGTCTAGTTTGTAAGCTCTACCTAATTTGCGTCTGCTTCTGCCAGCCTCCGCCAATCGCAGAGCTTAGCTCATGTGACATCATAGGTTCTGTTGCGGGAAATGAGCAGGTGGGTCGCATGACCATTCCCGTTTTTCCTAATTATGTAGCTTATTTGAGCGAAGTTTACGTTAAAAGTGGTGTCAGTATGATTCTAACGAGACAATCTTTTGAATGAACCAAACTTGTGTTTTCTCTTCATGGCTCCTTTAATAATCCAATAGACATGCCATGCCAGCAGCTGTGGTCTTCCCATTAGGCCCTAACTTCCCCCCGTCGACATGGATTCCCAGGCGGAGTTTCCTCTCTAGTATACTTACTAACGAACTCTTGATTGATTGATTGTAGGGTTTAACACGCTGACACAACGCTGGCGATGAGGCGTGCCGTAGTGAAGGGCTCCGCATTAATTTTGACCACCTGGGGATCTTTAACATGTGCCGAACTCTCGCACACACGATCGTTTCTGCTTTTCACCTCCATCAGAAAGGCAGCCACCACGGCCGGGGATCAAACCCATATCCTTGTGCTCAGCAGCCAAACGCCTTAGCCACTGAGCCACTGCGGCGGGTTACTAAGAAACTCAATGACGAGCACAGCTAAAAGTGGCGTGCAAGCAAATGAATTCCTAGAATATGTTATTCAGGCAACAACAAAATAGGACAACGGCATAATAGGACAACGCTTTAGCCAATGCATCACTATGACCGGCAAAAATGTAATGGAGCGATATATTAGCATTTCAATTACTGAAACCAAAAAAAGCTTCATGCACCGACTCCATTAGCAATGTGTGCTTAATTAAAAAGGTTGGGCTGCTTAAAAATTGTGCAACATTAATTAAGCAATCAAAAAACTATAATAACTAACCGTAGATGCCAGCATGCTGCCCCCGAACCAGACAGCATATCTCTGCATGTGATGAGAAATTACTTGCACCTCCATGGGCTTTGGCTGCAAAAAAGCAAAAAAAAAAAAAAAAAAAAAAAAAAAAAAAAAAAAAAGAGGATAAAGGTAGGGGTCAGAGAAAAACATAATTAAGAAAAGCAAGGAACAACAAAGTAAAGTAAACGCACTGTGATGCGCCCTCCACTAAGCTTCTCGCTGAACTTGAGCCGAGCATCAACAACACGTTTCAAGTCTCGTTGTAGTCGGCGGCCGAAGTCCTTGAACATCGTTGAACCACCAGACAGGACAATGTTCTGCAAGAACAGCAAAAGGTTTCCAGGTAAAGTAGTGACAGTGCTGCCTTTTAGACAAAGGAATTTTGAGAACACAGCCATGAATTTTCACGGAATCAAACGATGCATTTTATGTGGGCGGAGTAGCAACAAGGTTGCGTGAAGTCCACACTTTTGTTTGGTTCAGGGCACCGAGGCAGAAAAGTGCCAAACAAGCTAGATTAAAGAGTGCAAATGCCACACAGCAGACCTCCATTAAACTGGGCACGAAAAGACTGCACAACATTAATTTACCTTGACTACATCAGCTTAGCAGAAGTACTCTACCCTGCTTGATTGGTGCATACTGTTTGCAGACACAGAATTAAAGTTGTATAATAAACTTTATTGCACATCATTAGTTTCACCGATTGTTTCCAAAAGACAATGAGACAATGTCATCTATTCTGTAGTAATCTTTACTGTGTGCACAGCTGACTGCTGCTAAAACGGCATATCCTGACATCCCTCGGAAACCGTTCCAGAATATGTCTGCAATCCATTAATTCATGTGCATCTAAAGCTGTTGCCTGGTGAACACATTCACTGCGCTCATGTTCGTGACTAGCTTCAGTGGAGACTTCCCTTCAAAATCCCTGAATGCAGGGATGAACTGAAGAATAAGTAACTTTCATACGACGTGACTTGTAGCAGCTACCGACACCCGTTCGCCACCTCAAAATCTGTGTCTCTTCGTTTGTTTGCAGCTTTTCAGGATTGCTGCAGTAATTCTGGTTAACCGATACATGCAAGACAAAGGGGTTTGTGCTAAGCAAAATGTTAATGCACTGTGTCCGTGGGAAAGCAAACAAACACTTTCACTTTTGCACCTTAAGTGAGAAATGGGCATTGTGGGGAGTGACAGTAAAAGCTTGCTATAACAAAACAGTTTCAGCTTCCCCTGAATGCTGATGTCAATGATAGGTCAACGGGATTAATATTGGGCTTTTATAACATTGAATTCAAGCAATGCTCGAATGTCTAAATAGCATCTTGTGAGCGTTGCTGCTTTACAGGTTCAAGACCTACATTGAAGTTAAAGGAGCCATATAGACAACACACAAATTTGTGTTATTCGAAAGATTTTGTGTTTTATAGTGCTCCCAGTGCTTGTCCGAATGCAAACGATGCTTTATTCACTGAGAAATTAATTTATGTTAAAATTTTGATTTTCCCGCTAAACCGTGCGTTTTTGTGGTCTGCAATGACATCACAGGGCCTTGTTTACCGTTAGTGAACCTAGATGGCGCCACCACACCGCGACAAGCCGTTCTCTGCCTTTGGTTTGTTTGTGAACGTATTTGTACCTGGCTCATTTTATTCATGGAGACAATCGTTTCGTGAAACATGGCGCTCGCTCGACAAATACGGTCACGTAAGACATTGTCATTT
This sequence comes from Haemaphysalis longicornis, assembly GCF_048455015.1. Taxonomy (NCBI): domain Eukaryota; kingdom Metazoa; phylum Arthropoda; class Arachnida; order Ixodida; family Ixodidae; genus Haemaphysalis; species Haemaphysalis longicornis. The sequence continues at coordinate 434,712,118 of NW_027526203.1, read as the reverse complement.
GTGTCAATCAGCCAGTGTCGTCTGAAACAACCCCAAAGCCCCGCAGTCCTGTGCAGCTAAACCAAGCGTAGTGCGCGCAGTACCAACAGCAGTATACGCATCGGTACTTCTATGTTTACGTGTGCTTTCGTAACTTCCACTGTTTGTCCTACAATTCTTAGGGCTTTACAAAGTATGTGCCCTAAATTTAAGCGCAAATAGCTCGTTCGGCAAGCTTATAAGCTCTGCCTAATTTGCGTTTGCTTTTGCTGCCCTCCGCCAATCGCAGAGCTGTCTGGTATGAAATTATAGGTTCTGTTGCGAGAAATGAGCTAGTGGGTCGCATGACCATTCCCCTTTTTCCTAATTATGTAGCTTATTTGAGCGAAGTTTACGTTAAAAGTGGTGTCAATATGATTCTAACGAGGCAATCTTTTGAATGAGCCAAACTTGTGTTTTCTCTTCATGGCTCCTTTAAGGTGTTCGGTAGATCATGGGCCATTGATTTAGTGCAGCGCAGATGAGGACTAATAATGTGGCATGCAAAAGCATGTTTATCTGGTGCACATGTTGACTAATAACAATAATCATTTCAGTTAACTCACAATGACACGATCCCTGTGGCTGGATTGTACACAATGCAGCAAGGAAAACAAAAATCTACACTTGATCCCCTGGCACTGTCTCCCTAAAGCCCGTATAGCATTTGTTGGGCACACGTCAGACAAGACAGAACATTTATTGGTGCCTATTTTCTGCCGAAACAAATTAACGTGTGTTGTAAGTTACGATCATGACAGGAGTAACACTAACCTGCACACATCTTTTGCAAGCTGTAATACAAAGGATCAAATGTACTCAAGATTTTACATTGGATGGCTACATTACTATTATCAGGTATCTTCACAACCGTATTCCTCACGACCCTGCCATGCAAGAGAAACCTGTTGTCTCCACTATTCCGAATAAAATTGAGGTATTTAAATACTTCTGTCAAGTTAATGTTTCAGGAATAAACTATCTGTGTGTGTGTGCGTGTGTGTGCACGTGAGTTCATGCATGTCGACACTTCATTCATACAATCAGAGACCCCACCCTTTTTTTGTTAGTGGGGAAGCAGGTACTAACAGACCAGACCCAAAACTTTGCACTCACCTTATACAAAGGACGTCGCACATCAATGGGACAACTTTGTACGCATGTGTCAACAATCTCGGAAATCGGCGTTGTGAAGTCCGGATTTGAGAACTGCAAATATGATTACTGCAATGTAGCGACGTAAAGGACCCACCATCCAACACAAGGCACTAGAAAACAGGGTAATTGTGCAAGGACGCAAAATCATTACTACAGGCTAATCAGAAGCTTATCCTGGAACCTAACAGCAAATTTATACAAACTTCAATGAAATAAATAAATGCAAAGTAAATGAGTACAACTGGGTCTCACGAGAGACGGAAGAAATTAACACGTTAAAAAGGCTTGACAGCCTGCTTTGCTTTGGTGACAGTGGGAAACAATTTCTTTTGGTGCACACAGGTGAAGCTGTCCCATGGCCCTCTTCAACAGCCGCCATGTGCTACTATAAGCACACAGGTTTATATGTATGTACTTGTGCATTATTGAGAGTGGACCAGAAAGTTGGCCACTGTACCATCAATGCACTTGTAACAGACTGAATTTGCCTAGCAAGCTGAGCATGAGATGAAAAATTGAAAAGCAAAGTAAAAAAAGAATCACTGGGAAAAATTTTTCTTCACATCAAAAGGAAGCTCCTTACTTTTTTCTTTCTTTTCTTGCTAATAATTGAACAATGGGAGAGCACTCGACCATCAAGAGAAACATGGCACTTCTTTTTTATACTCTACAAGATAGAACTACATCTTGAAGCTGTGCAACAACTATAAAACTTTTTGTTCTCAGAAGTTCAAGAAGATGCACAAACATTTCAAACTGTAGCGCACAAGTGCAGGCAGCAATGCCTGCAGGAATACAAAATTTTTGCAGCTAAGAATGGTTTAGGCACAAAATGTGAAGGAAAAAAGGGCAATAGTTTAATGGCAGAATGGCTTAACCATTAGGCAATGAAACGCTATGGAAATCGGGACCTTTGAACATTCACCAAGAAATGTCACAAAAAGTTGTGTCAAAACTTTTTTTCTTTCCTTCAGAACTGAAAGCAGCAGCTATGAAAGCTATGCTTTTGAGAGCAGAAAGCAGTGCCCCAAGCTTTGCACCATGCAGCAGAGTCTTTCAGCAGTATATCGTGCCAGCGGTTGTCAGCTTATCAACCTGCCTTATCACCCTGTGCAACAGCATCATAAAGAGATTAAAGGGACCACAAAAGAAACATATCACTTTGCTTTATTCGAAAGACTGGACAGTCCCTAATTTATTGCCATTTTTTAGGCATGAAACAATGGTTGCCTTAATGAAGATTTTGCAGTTAAACAGGATGTGTTTTATACTGCCTCTTTCTAAATACTCTCACGATGTACTAAAATATCTTTGACATGCGAACGGGTTCTCTGCGATTCGGATGCTGAATATGATGGACGTGCGTACGCATGCAATGGCCTTGCGTATTTCAAGGGGGGGGGGGGGGGGGGGGAGAGAGAGAGAGAGAGAGAGAGAGAGAGAGAGAGAGAGAGAGAGAGAGAGAGAGAGAGAGAGAGAGAGAGAGAGAGAGAGAGAGAGAGAGAGAGAGTCTTTATTGGGGGCAAGGCAGGCTTAGGCCTGCTGGGGGAAGTAAGGAGGTTAAAGGATAAGAGTAAGATTGAATGGGGAGAGTCTTCATCCTATCGTGGGTCTTTTGGAAGGAGGCGGAGTTCTGTGGGGGTCCCAGGCCTACTGTTCTAAACCGCTCATGCTAGGCTACTTGAAAGTTCGAACAGTGCATTTAGGAGAATGCTTTTCTGAAAAGGGTACTATAGGATTGTTGGTGGGGAGGAGAGAAATTATGGTTAGCGAACTTGGGGCAGAACCAAATGAGCTGATGTAGATAAGCCTCAGTAGATAAGCTCCATTAAGCACTACGCTGAAAGCATGGATGCAGAAAGTGGTCATGCTGGCATCAGTTTTGTGCACACATGCATATTCTCATTAATTTCATTGCGACGCCCCAGGACGAGGCACTGACCACGCAAATGGTTACCACTCGTGTGATGCTGCTAAAAAATTGGCTGGCTGTACATCTTGCATATCTGCTTTGTTTTTGTCCCACTATTCTTTGTACTCGTTATCAAGCACTTCAGTCGCTGCATTTGAAGCGACACTGCCTGATATGAGCCACGTGTTATCTATGAATAGACTCGGTGAAAACAATGTACTGAGTCCAAGATTGTGAAAATCTATAGTATTATGCAGGCAAGAAGGAACAGCATTTTGTGCAAGTGTTTTTTGGTGACTGAGAGGTAAATGTACACATGTATGAATAGCAGCACAAGTCTTAATTATTGCTTATGAGGTTTAACACGCCGACACTACATAGGTGACGAGGTGCGCCGTAGTGGAGGGCTCCGGATTAATTTTCATCACCTGGGCTTCTTTAGCGTGAGCCGAAACCTCAAACACACGGGAATTTTCACTTAGCAGCCCAAGTCTACAAGAAAGCAAAGAAACTGCAGCGCATAAAGCAAGAAAGGGGAATGGAGGAATAGTAAAATGGAAAATGGCATCAGGAGGCTAGAGTGCCAAGGGCCAGAAGCCTGCTCTAACACTGCTTGAAATTCGGATGGCAGTAGCCTTTGCACTGATGTGCGCGTTAAAGGAGTGGCGACCCCAAATTTTTGCCTTTTGGTTCTAATGCTGTAAACAATACCTCTTCACCCACTTATAATAAAAATCGAGCAAGAACCGCTGACCAGTCAGCATGGAAATAGTTACAATGCATTTCTTTCAACCAGTTTCAGCCGGCAGCAGCAAAGATGGCAGTACTGAGCTATGCCGAAAGGTACCTCTTACTTCACACTGTTCTGGCACCAAAACTGCAAGTTATGACGTAAATCCAGAACCCACGTCACACGCATTTACCACATCATCTGAGGTGGTCTCAAGCGGTCTGCATTGGCCCGACTGAGCTTGCGGCAGCAACTGGGTTGCAGAAAACATGAAAATAATTTGCAAATTTATGTGATTAGACATTATTTACTCTGTTTAATTTTTAGCTGGGACACATTTGAGATCGTTTCTGTACATGATGTTGGCCTTCGATTGGTTTTTGAAAACATAACGTTAATTTTTTGCCACTTTGCCTAAAGTTGAGGATGCCGTTGAAAAACCCAACTTGGCAAAACGCAACCGCCAACTGCAGCAGCGCAGGAGAATGTTTCCAGTTCTGCAAAGAGCTACCCGTCACCTAGAACCACCCGGTCCCCAGAACACAGAATATCTTTCATCACGCCGATAGCGATTTCGCTGGCACTGAACATTTGAGGTAGGTCATGGCTGGGCCAATTAAAATTGATTTCTCAATGCATTTCCTGATGCGGCTGACTGCAAATATTGCTGGAAGCCATCTTCACAAACTGCTGAATCCAATTAGAATATCATTATTGGGGATCCTGAATTTGGTGTCAGTACTCCTTTAAAGAACATTAGCTCGAGTTATCTTGGCAAAATTTCTATGCCTCTAATTTCCTACCTGAGTTATATTTGCCGTCACCTCGGCAGCATACAAATACAAACCAGTTTCCTGTGCAAGCACGTTTGACTTCATTTATTTGCTTACAGCCATACAGAGTTTGTCTAATGTGCAACATGATTTTCTTTTAATGGGTGCAAATCTACAAGCAAGAATGGCTGAACTGCACATGATGACTACATGGCAGAAACCCTCGAACATCTCTAGCTCACAGCCAGAAGATACTTACGTGGACAGCGCTTCATTGATCTTCTGTAACCAACAAGCACACAAATAGGTATAAAGCAAGTGCCACAGGGGCCTATTACCTCTTTGCCTTTTGCACCCACTCAGCCCTGATAGCTCACTATTGTTAGCTTCAAAGGCTCATATAAAAACTCCTGTGGCACTTTTAGACATATCTGATCTAGTACACAGTGTGAGAATTACAGTTTTGACACAGTATATTTTGTTTCTCTACAACACTGATTTTTCAACACACTAAAAAAGCACAAAAAACACTGTGCCACTACAGAGAAAAATGGCTACCGATGGAAGCTTTCAGCAAGCTCACAAAGCATACAGCTTCTTACAAAACATACTAGAGAAAAAACTACACTGGAACGATGTATCACCATGCAAATTTACAATGTGCTCAACCCATGGCTAATCAATGTGCAGTTAAGATAACCTGTGTCGGTGTGGTTGACCATAATGCAAATGATTTTTCGTATGTATACAACATTGACGGACGTCAATGTGGTCAATGATGACAACGGCATTCTGACAGCACCCATGTGCGCATGTGTGTCTCCGCGAAGAAGCGAGTAAGGGGGGTTCAGAGGTGTGCATGAGGTGACAAGCCAGGTGTGGAAGGGCAGCAGCACCAGCGCTACCAACAGGTGTCTGTGGGGCCGTGCGGTGGCCCGGTGGCTGGCACTGGGGTGTTTGTGGGCGTTTCAGCGAGTATAGGCCTAGCTGTCTAGTATGCCAATGCCGGCACGCAGCGCGACACTTGCCACAAGGGAGTGCCAGCAGCCGCATGTCGACAGCAGACTTTGGAGTGGCCTTTCTTCGGAACAGGACGGCATCGCAGTGAGTCTACCTCCACTCTCCGTTGGTGCTCATCCAGTCCTTCAATCAAGCCGACCCTCAGCAGCTATGGAAGGTGTGGACAGTCTGACGATGGTAAGGTGCGATAAGTGTGGCTGGGTGGCCGTCCGCAGCGATGCGCCGGAAGGCTTCCCGTGTGGAATGTGCCGAATGATGGAGCAGTCCAGGAAAGCGCTTCAAGAAAAGCTGGACCAGCTGCAGGAAAGGATATCCGAAGTGGAGGAGCAGGTGCAGCGGGTGGGCTCTGAGCAGACCCTAGTAGCTCAGCTGGTCTGCAGGGTGGAGTTGTTGGAGAACAAGCTTGCGGCACGGGTGAGCAATGAGGAGGAGGAGTCACAGAAGCAGCAGGAGATCGAACTTGGTGTGGGAAGCCAAGTTGGTGTGGGAAGCCAAGCCGAGAGGAGACGAGCAGTGGCATGGCCCACCCGATGCTAAGCCGTGGGGAGGAGAGCCACATGGGCCCTCCGCAGGAGCCGACTGAACGGGCGAAACAGGCGACGCTCACAGATGGAGAGGGAAAGGACGGGACAGGAGACATGGAGAAAACCCAGGAGGTACAAGGAATTTCTTCACCAGGATGGAAGGATCGGGGGTTTCGAACACACGTTCGAAACCCCCGACATATGAGAAAGCCAAGGACTCGAGAAGGGAGTCAGGGCATGGAGAGCGGGCAGTTCCCCCATCCCAAGGCTGCCAAGTACCGCGGGTGAGGCCTCCGCTTACGGTCTCTAGAGATGGCAATGTGGGCCGTTTTGCCAAAGAGCTGGTCCAAAAGCTTGGAGACAACGGCAGTGTGGAGTATCGGTACCGGAGGGGCGCGACGGTAGACCAGGTACATAAGTTCATTGTACATAAATTCATTCATAAGAAAAGTGGCCACCACGGCCGGGAATCGAACTCGCGTCCTCGTGCTCACCAGCACAAGTGTAAGTGCTACATGGCCTCTTGGATAGCTTGGCCAGAAGCTTCCAGGAGTCCATGCAGTCCTGCTCAGTCTACTTGATGTACAAGGAAATCTCTCCTCTCATTCCCCTTAGAACATGCCACTGCAGGTCATACTTAACTAATTAAAGAAGTAAATATGATGGTCCTAGTTAAAAACTGGGTAACTCAAATTTAGCTGGATGGGATAGGAATTAAGGTTTTGCCTTTTATGTTGGGTCACCACTGAACATTGCACACTGTGTGACCGAAAATGACCATTAGCAACAACAACAAAAAAAAATATTGCAAATAACTGCCAAAATACTAGCCTCTAAGTAAGCCACTTCGCCGCAGTAGTCTCTGCGTCGAGTCACCACTATCACCCAAGCTTAAATTAACAAAATACACCACAGTTGACAGTAACGGTGAACTGCTTGTGCCACTCTTTTTTTTGTCAAATGCTAGTAGATTACTAGATCAGCAATTCAGGAACCCTTTTCATTGATGCAGTGCAAAAACCACGCCGAAAGACCAGACAAGGGACTCGGCAAACACAGCAATGCTGCACAGAAGAAACAGTTACCTCAGGATGGAAGAAGATTTCGGGTCCCAGGAAGCGTTCGTAGCCAACATCAACACTGAATGGCTGCTTAGTGATGGCGTTGACCCCTTCGTATTTCTTGATCCACTTGCTCGGCTCTTGGTCGTATCTGGAGAACTCCTTGGCAATGTCTGGGCAGATATAGCACAGCTTCTCCTGGGAGCAGAACAAGAGGTCAGCCCATAAGTACAGCTCGCAGCACAATGTGCAGCCTTACCTTGACGGCCTTCGCAGTTTCCAAAGACTGCTCCGGCGGAATGCCAACTTCCCGTTCGCGCAACAGGTTCTGAATGAAGTAGGTGACATTGCGACCAGCAATGGGAATGTGCTTGATGCAACTGCCAATCACGTAGCCCTCCGCCTGAAACAAGGGCCACCACGGTACTTATAAACACCTGTGTCAAAATAAAACTCGAAACAAAAACAAGTGCACTTCAGCGTGCACGCGTTTTTACACATTGCCTACATTGAAGTAGAGCAGCTGACACGTAATAGAGCATGCTAACACATGCTGGGCCACAACTTATCACACTGTCTTTATCTGATGTAGGCCTCGCTAACATTTCGTTATAACTACTGAGATCTCATGCCCGTAGGTGTTGAACTTAGGCCTCAGAGCCTGCTGGGCTGATCTTTTTTTGTCTTACAACAAACCCTAGAAAACAATAAAAACCCAAGGAGAGCCCAATTGTACACACTTGAGAAAAATACACACATAACAGTAACAGTAAAATGGGCTCCAATTAAATATACTACCGGGTGCACAAGGTATTTGAGGACGCTATTCCTTATTGCCATAGACACCAGCAGGCTCATCATATATATTTAGACATACGGCTTCTTATTCGTCGACCCCTTATGCTTCATACTGTGCAGCTTGTTCAGAAATGGAAGAGTACAAGTTTAAGCAGGAAATAAAATGCCATGCAGCCCTCATCACCCTGGTCGCGCACCACACCGACTTGGAAATTGCGACCTTTCTGAAAGGAGCGAAGCCTTTTGTTTACAAAATGCGGACGGAGGTGGTGTGTTGTGGCGGTTACGTGGCATGTGTAGTGATAAGGAAAAGCACAATCAGCAGTCAGACATCGTCAGAACCCCTTAATTTCTCAGGCGTTGGTGTTATCCATTGTCCGCAATAAGGGTGACGGCATGCTGGCACACTTTTTTGCAGGACTCCGCGTTAATGCTGCCGGTTACGTGAATGTGCTTGCTACCGTTGTAAAGCTATGGATAGAGAGTTTCAAAAGAAAGATCATATGTCTTCCAGCAAGATTCGGCTTCTACCCACACCGCCTGCGTCACCCAATAGTGCCCGGCTTACAACGTCTGCGACCCCGTCACTCCCAACTTGTGGCCTCCTAGCTCTCCAGATTTGAATCCTCTGTACTACTATGCTTGGGGCATCGTTGCGAGAGAGGCCAACAAAGGACCACATAATATAAAATACTGGCTGAGGGCCGCCATTTCTAGCTCAATGGCTAACATCTCTAATGAGCACTAGATCGTGCATGCAGCCATTCGCGAAGCAGAATCGAATCACTTATTGCTGCCGATGGTGGATTCATCGAGTAGCTATGCAAATAAACCATAACAGAAGCACTTCGCAAAGTTTGATGAAAATATGTCTGATTTTGCTGGAGATATTCTGTTGTGCCTGACGCCAACATTCTGTTCTCAAATACCTCGCGCACCCGGTACATGCATAACCTAGTAGTACTGTGCAACCTGGTATAAAGGTGCCCCATGAAAGTCTGCGAGGGCGGGTGAGATTTATTTTACAACTTTCGCAATAGGCTTTTAAAAATTCATGATTAGGTTTGTTTGATTCCAATCGTTAATTGAAAGTCACAGACTCGTATTCTTTTAGCTAGCTTGATACAAGCAACAAAAATATCCTTTTCAAATTTTGTCACCTGTAGTTCAAATTCTGATATTTTGATCATACAAACCTTCTCAAATCTGGCTACGAAAACTTCCTTTACAAAGCTTACATGCAGGGCAGATAAAAGTTAAGAGGGTGCACGGGCCTAATTTACTGATTTTTCGACAAAAAGTGCACAGTTGTGGCACAAAGTGTAGTCAATATGCATTGACAAACAATGTCAAAAATAATTGTTGACACAATTACAAAGCATGTTGGTGCTCAGCCGAGCACGGGCAAAACCATGATAAGCACCCGATATAAAAATTGGATTGCTTTATGGCTACGATACCTAATCTGGTATGTTTAGACTTGCTTGAAGTGTTTTTCCCCAGCCCTACCAAGAGCACCTTTTTCTTTATTATTGCAGGAGCAATAGATAGACATGCCAGCAAAAATTTTCACCACTGATCCGTTCCAGAGCGGCAAAGCAGAGAATGAAAGAGCACGTGACCGTAGAGGCACTGCCTTCACTCTACTGCTGACATTGCCAAGGAGGCGTCAAGCCAAAGCGGAGTTGATCCCGTCTCTGCCAATTCACTGTTGCACACCGTCTCAACTGTTCCCGTGGCTCCTGTCGCCTCTTATACGCACATTTATGCGGAGAGTAAAACGGTGTGTAAAAAGAGTGCAGGGAGGAGTAGGCAGAATAAGACGACGGAATGTCCCTTACGGTAGCAGAATGCAAAGAAGACTGCTCAAAAACAGAAGGAGTGACAGTCAGCCGGTGTCGCAGCTAAGCATGCAAAGTTGGCCACCGAGACTGTGGAACAATGCACAGCGTTATTTGCATGTTGTGTGGATGTGGCTTGTAAACAGCGTGCAAAAAAACACCGACTTGCGGTCTCCTGAAGCTACAGCAAACACCGACTTGCGGTCTCCTGAAGCTACAGCTAAGTGTGGGCTTCAAGTTGGTCCCCAAGTTCATGAGCAGAGGAATGCGAAGTTAATGCATTTCTACAAAATTCAATGAATTTCCCCTTCATATTTTCAAACCCCCATGAATGAGTCCTTTGGAGAATATTTCCATGGCAATCTTCGAGACCTTGGCTTTAAAGGGAAAGACAACCGATTTTTGTCGCGTATATGTTCTGTAGCTCATATGAAAGCCAGCGTTTTATATAGCCCGGTAACCACAAGCAATTTCTAAACAAATTGGTGGAAATAATTTTAATTTGGCAGCAAACTTCCTGAAATCGGAAGGGTTGCGGTTCGTAGTGTCGAAACTTGACACTAAATGTGTGTCCCCATCACGTGACCTGCAAACCTAGTAGCTACTGTAACTGCTGAAACGTTTATCTAAGTATTGCAAACCTTTTAACACAAGTATTTGTACAAGGTTAAATTGTATATGTATTTCGAAACATTATTTTGAAAATTTTAAAGACACGCCGCCCGCCGTCGCTGGGGTGCTCTCAGTGTGGCTAACTGAGCCTCCATGCCCAGAATCAATGGCAGCGTTCAGTAAACAGACCCAGTGACGGAGCTTTGACGATTCGGCCTGAGTCAGGGGCAATTGTTCTGCCAAAATATTTTATTTCAATTTCCGAATACGCCAACGGCAGCTTTAAAAAAAAAAAAAAAAAAAAAAAAACGTCGCGCCCGGGGAGAAACGAACTTCCCACCTCCACAACGTGAAGCCAGATTCTACCTATCGTCTTCCCCAACAGATGGCGCGTTCGTGCAAAATAGACCATTGCATTAAAAACACACATAAAAGAACAGGAAAGCCTGCGATTCAAGCTTTTTTAGCTGGGGACAAGTTTTTAAATATCGTTTTTCATTTCGCATAGAGACAAAAGTATGTTGCCGAGCTACTGTATGTCATGGTTGCCAGCATTATTTTTGGGAGGGACACATGCGGCTGGCTCGTAGATATAAAAATTTTGATTTAAAAAGTTCTAGGGCGTTATCAGCAAAACCGTTTCTCGTCAAGGTGCTTTAAGTGATGCCCTTTCATTTGGGATAGAGAATATATACTCGACAAAAATCGGTTGCCTGTCCCTTTAATATCATTTGACATTAACTCGATGGAAGATGAAATGAGAAAAGTCGAAGGCAAGCAATGGACTCAGGCAGCGCAGGCCAGAGGCAGGTGGAGTTATGCGGGGAGGCCTTCGCCCTGCAGAGGACCTAAATGGGCTCTTAAGGACGATGCAATAATGATACAAAAAAAGTACTTTGGTAAAGCATCTCATTACAAAAATGCGTTAGCAATGTAGGACTGTATTTCAAAGGCCCTCTTTACTGACTGCAACTTCTGTTCATTAGACAACACCAAGACAGTGAACAGCTCACCACAGGGATACAGTGGGTGACACCATCTCCAGAATCGATCACAAGACCAGTCAGGGTGCGCTCCCCCATCTGACGAGATGTCCAGGAAGCAGCCAGAGCCAGGACCGCCTGTAGGTTCGTGCAAATGAAAGGGGGAGGGGAAGTGGGGGGAGGGAATACAGAAATTAAGTTCCTGGCTGGAATAATGGTAAGTTACTTGGCAAGAGATATTTACAGTGTCTGCGTCAAGGGTTCCACGACACCTGCAAGTTATAGGAATGATTCGAATCTGAATTCTGTACTCCGTAAATGGTTACCTATGCGCACACATAGCCTTTGCACGCGAATGTGCCCAGGAAAATCACTAAAATCTGACTCATGCCCGTTCTACGAGTGTATCCCTAACAGTGACATCTTTGGCGTCACGTCACATGTCCACCTCTGCATCAGCGCTGTACCACAATCCCTTATACAGCCCCAAGGAAGGAAGGAATAGTACAGGAAAGGCAGGGAGGTTAACCAGAATACTCTCCGGTTGGCTACCCTACTCAGGGGGGAGGGGATACGGGAAATGAAAGGGAAAGAAAGGACAGCGGTACATATTAAAGGAGAAAATGAGAGAAAGAAAAGTAGAAAAAACACAAGGCGTGACCAGGCAACTATAAAGGCGGTACAAACAACGCACACAACCAGAAAATGCACAAAACTAATACGGTCCACTGATAAAATGGGCGAACTAAGGGCACTGCACTATAGTATGTCCCTACAATCGTTCAGACAGGCCCGTGTCCTTCAAAAAGAGCAGTAGGGTTTTTATAGCCTTTTCGGCCTGTGTCGGACAGCGCCTATGGCACAAAATTGTCTGCGCCGTAAAGGGGAGGTCGTCGATTCGGCGAAGTGTGGTGGAGAGCTGTTGCCTCGGCGTTATGAAGTGGTCACAATGGCACAGAAGGTGTTCAATCGTCTCGTCGGTGGCGCACGCATCACAAGCAGGGCTGTTGGCCATTCCAATGGTGTAGGAGTAAGCACCGGTGAAGGCAACACCTAGCCACAGGCGACAAAGTAAGGTTACGTCCGAGCGTGGCACGTTATTAGGTAGGTGGCGCTGCAAATCTGGGTCGAGCGAGTAAAGACGAGCGTTAGAGAACTCGGGTGTATTCCACTTAGCGAGAGTGATTTCCCGGGCAATGGACCGCGTGCCCTCAGTGTCTCCACTGTCATGTGGGTTGTGATCGGGTGATCCCTTGCGACGCAAATTGTGACCACAGTTGAGGCGCAACGCGGGAGACCGAGACATGTACGAAGACCCTGGGCCTGTATGGCCTGAATTGCCTGTAGGTTGGTTTTACATGTGTTGGTTAATACAGGCAGGATGTAACGCAAAACACCGAGAAACAGGGCATCGTACAGGCGTAACATTGAGTGCACGGAGACACCCCACGTCTTTCCGGCCAGAAACTTGAATAGCTGGACCACTGCAGTTAGCCTTTTTTTCAGGTATGAAACTTGAGGAGTCCATGATAAATCCCGGTCCACGATAACTCCCAGAAAACGGTGACTTTTGACGTAAGGAATATGTTGTCCATTTAAAGAAATCTTATACTGCGACATTTTTTTGCGGGTGAAAGCAAGTTTCTCGTGGAGTCCCGCAAGGAAGTGTGCTTAGCCCTACATTGTTTAACCTCATACAGCCCTAAGGCTTTGCGCATGTACTCACCAGTAGGACCCCAAGACAAAAACTGCTTGTTAACGCACACACAAGGTCAGGGTTCTTCCCCCAGTAGGTTGATTGATTGATTGTGGGGTTTAACGCGCCGACGCAACGCAGGCGATGAGGCGCGCCGTAGTGGAGGGCTCCGGATTAATTTTGACCACCTGGGGATCTTTATCGTGCGCCGAAATCTCGTACACACGGGCGTTTTTGCTTTTCGCCTCCACCAGAAAAGCGGCCGCGGCGGCCGGGAATCTAACCCGCGACCTCGTGCTCAGCAGCGCAACGCCTTAGCCACTGAGCCACCGCGGCGGGTCTCTTCCCCCAGTAGGTGGCAGTGTAAATGCTGCCCACTGCCTTCGGTAGGCCACCCACTGCTCCGGCTGACCGGTTCAAAATGTGCATCCAAGGAACTAAAAACGGCCACTGTGCAAAAGCAACGCCACAGCAGCTTCCGCCATCTGGTTACATGAAAAGGAGTCTGAACAGGCGGCCTTGATGTCTCAATTGCCAGCTGCATGTAAATCTTGGAGTCAATGCTTGCGCTTATCACTTTCTTGTTTTATTTAAGAGCTTCCACTTTTCACCACGTGGCAGCCCCACAATGCTCGGTAGTTGACCAGAGTTGTTCAATATTTGTTATAAAAATTTAACATTGCTAAACTTCTTGCCTTTCCCCCCCGCTTCCCTCCCCCCTCTTCTTTCGTTCTCAAAATGTCGACAAAAATTCCTGGGGAGAACCCTGCACAATGGTGAGCACTTACTGAACACTGAGATGCCTCCAAGCGTGGCCCAACTTCTTGCTAAACAGAAGTACAACCTTTCATAATGCTAGTGCTCACAGGCTGCCTCACCCCTGGCCTCTTTTATTTGCCTCTCCACAGGAGTTTTCAGCAGTTTCTGGACAGTCCAAAACTGTGCTTGCAATAAGAATTCTAGGGCCAAATAAAATACGGAGCTGCTTTGGAGCAGTTCTGATCAGTTCAAAATGATGAAAGAGGCCTCACAGGGCTCAGTTAGCTGTTGAGCATGCCTCGCACAGTGTGCATTGGTTTAAAATACTTGATGCTCAGCTGTGCCATAACAAAACAAAAGTAGTCCTTGTCGAAAGAGCCAAGTTTCATATTACACTGATTTCACCATCAATGCCCTATTTTATCGCTCACTGCATAAACACCGACAAGTTCCCTAAAAGCTGCTCCTACTGTGTTAAAATACACATCAGGGCGAAGGTTACTTTAGGAACTAAATCTTAATTTTTAACTTTCACATGCTAAAATAAAATACCTGGAGCAACATAATCTTCTAGTAATATGGTAATCTAGTAATCTAATTCTAGTAATCTAGTAATCTGAACAACTGTCATTTTTCTCCAGCTCCCGCAACACAGATGTAAATCCTAAACTTTCAAAGGAAGTGGAATTGAAGAAATCTCACCTGAACAGCAATGTAGAGTCCAGGAACATTGAAGGACTCAAACATTATTTCTGCTGTGTATTCCCGGTTCTCTGGAGTGTTCAATGGAGGTTCTGTCTGAAATATCACAGTTTAAAACCCCATTCTTCATTCAATCTTTTTATGTGCCAAGATGATCACAACACAAATGCATCCTCAACTTGGCCTTGGTTTTCATTTTTAACATCCCCTTAAATGTGCCCAACATAGGTCACCAAAAACCAATCAAATGTGCAGTAGAAAACAAGCTTGCACTTACTAAAAGGAAGTAGTGGTCCTCAGGCTCAGCCCGCAAGTACTTGAAGATGGACTGCTCCCAAAAACGCTCCATCAAGTCCCAGTCTTCCACAATTCCATGGCGAATTGGATACTGACAAAGGGTGTAACAAACCGGTTACTTGGCACTTCGAACAGTTAACCTCTTGCATCTTTCCAGTTTTACCAGCACAATTCACAGTCACCAGCTTCCACTCACAAATATTTTGATATAGTACCATTTTAAAGGGGTAAGAAATACTCTGACACATTCCGGGCACACAAATTTTACTGATCCTGTACATATTTCTAAACGCAGAGCCTTGCATTATGTTTATCTTCTAGCATGGCTCACATTCACAGAAAATGCACAGACAGCTATCGGCTAATAGGTCATCTCATTCCTACAATGTGACTTTCTGCAATGCTAATGTTCTAAAAGAGTTACAAATGGAGTAAATATACGCATTGCAAGGACAACCCAACCAGCCATAGCACTGGTCCCCACACCTAAGCATCACATCTAAATGAGGTGACAATATAGTGTGCTCGCATCAGACTGGCTGGTGGTGGGTCTACTGTTGCCGTTGCTGAAGCTCTAGAGGATGGCCAAAAAAGCACAGTAATGTGCATCTGGTGAGCTTTTGTAGGCCACCCAGCCGAACCACAACTGTTTTTTTATGCATCATAAACGTAATGTTTGCTTACAGTTGTAACAATAATGACCTCTGTAGGCAGCGGACGCACAAAATAAAAAGAGAAAGCCAAAACATCGCATTTGCGCCTATCGACCATACTGCGCCTTCCCATAAATGCCACATACAGGCAGCAACAGGCAGCGTAGCAGTCGCAATGCTCAGGGCCTAGGGCCATGGGCTTTTATAACATGAGTATGCATGCCAGCATGAATTCGGGTCAATAAGATCGACCAACAGACTCTGGATAAATGTACAACATTAGGAATATGTACTGAACAGATGTTTACCAGCAGTTGAATGCAGTTTTTCCTAAAGGAGTACTGACACCAAAGTTCAATTTCCGAAAATTAATAACATCACTTAATGAAGATACTGAGCTGCCTTCTTGCAATCATGGCCACCATGTCTTTTTCTGCTATATAAAAGAATGTTCTGTTGAAACTGTAGACATTAACCCAGCAAAGCAGGCTAAAAAAATTAAAAAAAAAAAAAGAAAGTCAGCCCTTTCACCCTGCGAAGAGGGAAGACTAGTGAAGCTGACACTCGGGTGGGGATTTCCTATGCTGGGGTTAAGCTATATTGGGGAGTTACTAGGTTGAATCATACGGACAGTGGCGCGATCTCTACATCCCAGACTAACGACACACACGATTTGTAAATAGAGACAATGACGTCCCTAGTGCCGCACAGGTGACTGCAGAAGCGTGCATGGCATTGCACAGAGTCCGGGGGAGAGACACCATGCGGGGCAAGGAGTATACACAACTTGGAAAGAGGCAGCGGCGGTTGAAAGAAGTATAAATTGGGGCTGTAACCATACTCCTTCTGTAGATGGCCATGCTTTGCTGTGCTGATTGATTGTGGGGTTTAACGCGCCGACACAACGCAGGCGATCAGGCACGCCATAGCGGAGGGCTCCGGATTATTTTTTGAGCACCAGGGGATCTTAAAGTGCGCCGAAATCTCATACACACGGGCGTTTTTGCTTTTCGCCTCCATCAACAAAGCGGCCGCCGTGGCCGGGAATTGAACCCGCGTCCTCAGGCTCAGCAGCACAACGCCTTAGCCACTGAGCCCCCACGGCGGGTCTGCTTTGCTGTGCAACACACAATGAGGGAAAACCAGGTTACAAAGCCCAAGCTTACCCCAATCTCCCTAAAGTCAGTTTCAGCTCTAAACACAAATGCACTGCTGGGAAGGCATTTTTCCAGAGGCAATATCATCCACCTTATATTAAGGTATGGAGGCACTAGGTCCTTGTTTTTATTTTCTATAATTTTTTTGTATACGCTGAAAATTGTTGGTCAACACTCAGCCTGTTGCCAGAGATGATTTAATGGATCCAAACCACAGACAGCTTTGGTGCCAAAAAATCGATGAACTTTCAAATTTTTCGTCATAAAGCAAAAATGACATATTTTGAGAATGTGGCAAAGCCGCAATTTTCACATCAAGTGCACTGCGGCATCCAAGTGATGCAACCTAATGAAAGCTCAACAACCTTCTATACTACTTTTCAACTCACAATCCTGTTTTTCTTCAAAGGAAGTGGCCAATGCCATAAGTATGTGCCGATGACATCACAGGTGCTCAGCCCAGGAGCTCTGATGGTGGGTGGTACCACCGGCCATTTGATTTCCTTATAGTGTCGCTCAATTATTAGAACTTTGCAATAACATTGGTGGCGTTTGAATCAGAACGTAAAATACTGCAAAATTCCAACTTTAATAACATTTTTTAAAAAGCACTTCAGTAGCCCTTGAAATCGATTTTCATGCCGCAGTTTTGAGGGGCCAGGAAACAGCAGCTCCGAAGCGCTGCGACATTAAATGGGCCGGTGGCCACATAGAGGGAGGAGTGTTACGTAGAGGCATCAAGTTGGTCAAACTCAAAGCAGTCTGCCCCTCCTCACTCAAGTGACAAGCATGCTATTCGGAAATGAAACTGGCAAGCTGGTGCACGGCAAAAGCAATAACCCAAATTAAATTTTTTGGTGGGGCTTGGGGCCTCCTCTGTTCCCTTTTTGCACCTCTCACCCCTGGGAAAATTTCGGCCTGCGTTGTACGTGCAGGCAGAAGCTGGGAAAGTTCGCCTTGGGGACTTTTGAAGCCACTATCAAAACTGGCGACTTGATAGGGCAGAAAAAAGTGACAAACAATGGCTCATAGTGCCTCCCTCCCCCTGTAGTTGCTGCAGGGCTCTCAACAGCCAGAATTGAAACGGACTTGAGTGGTGCTGTAATTCAGCATCGGTAGCACGTTGCCAAGTCTTCATTTGTGTGTTTATGGGCTACCAGCAACTCACAAGAACCAAAATGCAAAAAACATAAATTTGGTACCCCTATTCCTTCAAGCTCAACCGTCACCAGTGGCTTATTGGCGAGTAATGCATGATTTTCTTGGAGCTACCACCATCTGTCTCTGCCACATAAGGCAGCCAGAGCTCGCCTGATCTTTCTCAAAAAACCAGACGAGTGCTCCTACAGGAATGCACAGCATGATGCTTCAATCTGTTTTGCAAGAAAATCTGAGAAAAGATTTCCTTGCAAGGACCTTTGACAGAAAACCTCGCCCATTAAAATGCACGCTAATTCCAGCGCAACTTTCAACAGATATGGTGGGCTAACGTTGCTACTCTGCAGCAGGCCCTTGTACGGAGCAATCTTACCTTGACTGCATAACCTGCAGCGTCCAGGGCCTCGTCTCCAATAAAGAAATCCAGGTCATCAATACCCTTCGTTAACCTCCGTGTCGCCTGATCTCCAATTTTGGCACTTTCCCGTATTGCTATGGCTGTGAAAAGGATAAAGAAATTGAGGCGACCGAAATCACTCGTAGCATTGTTGTGTCGGCAATCGAGAGCGGTTACTTTTTAAAACTTTCGCACTCTTACCAGAAGGTATGATGAACTGAGGTTCTTTATTTCCGGCAAAGCCAAGCTTTGTGTAACTGAAAAAAAATAAATAAAAAATAAAACATCCATGCCGTGACTAGTGCATCCTATTTATTTACACTGTGCACCTATGATGACGCACGCACTAAGCACAATTGCGCATGCAGGAAGCAAGTGCAGAGCGTTTTGCAACTGTAGTTCCATGAATCAATACCAGACTAAAGCAAACCGTGACGACTACATCCCCAATGCAAATTTTTCTACTTTAAAAGAGAGCGAATATCCCCGTGCCCAATGTGATCGCCGGTACGGTCACGACACACCTTGTCAGAAGAGATAACAGCACTTCCTGTGAAGGTGGGTTTCGCATCGCTAGTTCTTTGCAACAATACCACAGCCATCAGCAGTGTCCCCGTTCTTAAATCAGCCCACACTTCATGCGTGAAGAGGCAGCCGACTAAAATTTGCATAGAGAGAGTCATCCAAAAGGGCCCAAGAGGACGTTACTCACGTACGAGTTACTCTGACACACCCAGCTTGCCCGCGCAGGCCTAGAATGAGTTTGATATCGTAAAAGTCGCAACACCCGACAATTTGTACAAACGTAATAGCTTAGTAAAAACCGCTCTCCCCTTGGGGTGTCCGATACAAGTAAACGCAAAACGCTTAACTCGGCTATGTAATCACATCAGTCAGTCACCCACTGCTCACTTCGGTCCCGCAGGGCTCGTGTTCTGAATAGTTATAATGAAAACAAACACCAGTGCACGTGCACTGGACTTCCGACGTTGCGATCAGAAGAAGTAAACTTAGTTGCGAGCTTACCCTGTGCCATTATCAATAACAATCGCTGGCAGCCGGCCTGCCATGTTGTAGATGGGCCACAGCGGCTTCAGTCCTAACACAACGAGTAGGCGACGCCGGAGCAGCCGAAGGGCCGAAGCGCCTCCGCCAGGATATCATGTGATTGTGTGCCGGAAGTTGCGTCACCAAGATGCAGCACGCTGCCAACGCCACCACGCGGCCACGCTGGCCACGCCGCTTCCCGTCCCGCCCACCGGCCGGCGTCACTCGTGCCAGCCGCTACGATTTCTTTCTCTGCTTGCTTTTGGAGTTCTAAACATACGAACACGTACCAGATAACATAAGCAATATAAGAACTATGCTCAGACTCTAGTCGCAGTCATAGTTTGCACGCAGTTTATAAAAGCTCTTCCCGCAGCGGCAGATTCGTCGCAACGTGGTCGATCGTACCGATCGTACGATCGTACTGGACTGGTTTAGATATTCTTGGGCTGCTAGGCTTACGTACGCGTAATTTCAGTCGTGTTGTGGCACTCGTGAATGCGCCACTTGCCAAACGATATTCTATCGTTTACCCAAGTCAAAAATAACCGAGACATGGCCCACTGGAGCTAGTTTGTTTTGCCGAAAAAAACTCTGGTTTGCCTCTACTTTTTGGTAGTATGGTTAGCTAGCACAGCTGGGAAAATACATTTCACTACATGGAAAAAGTTGCAACAAACGACGTCTTGTATGTCCTAAAATTTAAAGCTGGCATTTCCCTCTCGTGTTGCTCTTTCAAATCTTGGTGAGGTCGAAGAGCGCGTCATAAAAGCCAGCAGAGACGATAGGGATGAGAGAGAGACCTTTATGAGACAATCGGGGAAGGGAGAGGGCCGAACAGTTGGGAAGAGGAGAAATAAACTTTATTGAGTACAAGGATGAGTCCAGCCTCCTATGTCCAAAAGGCCGGCAATCCGAGCTGCGTCCAGAGCTTGTTGCCCCAGGGCTTGCTGTCGAGCTGGCCAGGGGCCGAGACCTTGACACATGCCTCTTCTGTAACGAAGGCGGAACCCTGACAACACGTAGAAAATTCCCAAGCAACTGGCCAGTACGACGACCAGTGAAGTTCACTGTGGAAAAAGGGAGCATACTTCTCAGGAATTAACGAATCATTCACTGCGCCTGTACAAGGCGAAATATTTGACCAAAATCGAAACTGGTTCATTTACTAGCTCTGTTGGTATCTCGCTGCGCTGATGTTTGCCTCACAAGCAGCAGTGCCGTTTTTTAGATCCAGGTGGTTCAGGGGGACATTTCTTGTAAGAAAGGTGCCACGCATATCACGGCCTCGGTTCATAGCATTCATATTACGTAAGTGTCGGCGCCCTGTCCTAGACAGCAACAGCGGGCATTACCACGAGTCACGCACGACCACCCACACAAAGAAGGCATAGGTAACGTCATGATAACAAGGTCCGGAAGAACGAACCGTTTTAGTGGCACAAACGAAAATACTTAGCTGTTGATATTGTAGCCGACCAGTCAGATTGCAGATAATATAAATGGCAGGAAGGAACTGATGCATTCATCACGGCCGTCTTTCTTTACACTTTGTCTCAGTGTCAACCCCATAGATTATCGCACAGCATGCTGCAGGCAGTGGGTGATAACGGGTCGAGGAATTGCCACTCTTTTACCGATGCCCTAGCGTGCGCTACAGACAACTTTAGTAGGAAAAGTGCTGCGATCACAGCGGCCTCTGTCCGGTGCAAGTTCTCATTTTCCCGGAGGGGGGGAAATGAGAATTCATTTTCACTCTGATTCACTGAGTTCCAATGTTAGGTTGTCATTTAGCCTGCCTACACTAACCTCATCCTGCTCATTCAGAAGCGCGAATGTTTTGAAGAGTTATTTTAAACTCCTGCAATTTGGCTCTGACTGATTCCATGCAGGGTTTCTTATTTTCCCGAGTTTCTTTCTTTCTCCTTCGAGATTCAGCCTTAGCTTGCATCTAACCATCCTATGATCGCTGCTCCTAATCTTACCGTTGCGTCCATGCCATTGACCAATTTCTAAGAAAATTCAGTCACCCTAACACGCATTTGGACCAATTTTCTAAAGTGGGATGGCGCAAGTCGACCATGACCGGCTCCAGAAAATTGCCGGGGATACACCAGCTTGTTGACTGCCTGACCCACCGCTGGGTTGCCGCCGCGCGGCGATACCTCCGCTCGGCGATACCTCCGCTCGGCGATACCTCCGCTCGCCACTTCGCTCTAAGCGGGTCCAGCTCTTCTGCGCTTCGAGTAATGCGGCCTCAAAAGCATGCGTTTGGGTTGGGGCCAGAAGAAATTTCGAATAAAGCGATATTTCGATTAAAGTGATTTCGTTATAACAAGGGATTACTGTAGGGGAAGCTTGAAAGCAACTAAGAGAAAGCTAGCCATCGGGAAAGACCGGATGTACGCATTTAGAGACGAGCAGGGTAACATAACGCACAACTTGGACGAGATAATAAAGGTAGCAGAACGATTCTGCACCAGTCCGTATGCCAGCGACGTTATACCAGGGGAAACTCCTGATCACATGTCGTCAATCAAGTGATGGAAAAATCCACAAAGTATACTAAACCCCTTTACAAGGCGTTTATACATTATGAGAAAGTGTTTCACTCCATACTCACCGCAGCCGTGCTAGAAGCACTAAAAGACCAGGGAATAGGGGAAACCTGCATAAGACTTCTAGATGACATGTATAAGGAATGCACAGGCAGGATAACCCTTCACAAGCAAAGCGATAAATTTCCAATCTCAAAGGGAGTATGACAGGGAGATACCACCTCGCCAAAACTATTCACAGAATGTCTAAAGGGGGCATTTAAAAAGCTCGACTCGGAAAACATAACATTAAGGATAAACGGGGCATACTTTAGCCATTTGAGGTTTGTGGACGACAGTCTTGCTGAGTGACGCTGCAGAACACATGCAAACAATGCTTGAGGAACTACAATCAGAAAGCGCGGCCGTGGGGCTAAAAATAAATATGAATAAATCTAAAGTAATCAGGAATAAGCATGTCAAAAATGTCCTCTTCAGCTTAGGAAACGAAACGCCAGAAATAAAAAAATACAACTACCTCGAACAGATGGTTAGTCCTGATCCCAACCACAAGAGATAAATCCGGCGCAGAATAGGTATGAGGTGGGGAGCACTCGGCAAGCACTCCCAAATAATGAAAAGTAAGCTACCTCTGTCACTGAAAAGAAAAACCTACAACCAGTGCATACTGCCTGTGATGACATATGGAGCTGAAACTTGGCACCTTGCTAAACAACTAGAGTGCAAACTTAGGTTGGTTCAATGGGCCATGGAACAAATAATGTTACGAATAACACTCAAGGACAGGAAACGAGCTACGTGGAGCAGAGAACAAACTAGAGTAGAAGATAATATAGTTCAAAATAAAAAAAAAGAAATGGACTTGGGCTGGCCATGTAACGGGACGAACCCACAACCGGTGGACAATTATGGTAACAGAGTGGATACCAAGAGATGGGTCTAGAGGAAGCAGAAAGCCATTAACCCGATGGAGGGATGAAATAGAGAAATTCGGGGGTAAACTGTGGACTCGAGCAGCGCAGGACAGGAGTGGTTGGAGGTCAGTGGGAGCGACCTTCGTTCTGCGGTGGACCTGAGTATGCTGATGATCGTAAGATAATGGTGATGATGATGATAAAATATATCCATCATCGTGTATGTATATATGTGGTATGAAGAATTTCGGCGTAGGTTGCCGGTCCCCACATGGTCACAATCAATCTGGAGCCCTCCCCTGTGGCGCACCTCAAGCCCGGGCGTATAATTCGGCGCATTAAATCCCACAATGTGAATGTGAATCTGAGTTCCAGTGAATGCAGCTTGGTCTCATTTTCAGTACTGAATGAATATGTATTTAGGACCTCTGTAGGCAAGTGATGATGTCTTCATCCCTAAGAAATGTAAATAAATTATTAGGAGCGCTTCTTTTCCCATGAGTATTCAGGATTGTCTACTGGAAAGAGTAGCAATACTGAAAAAAAGAACATCAATTTCCATTTGACAAGCTGCTGACAAAAATCTCTGCCGAAGGGGTCAATGAAAACTGCAGCCTTTTGTCAGGCTCAGAAAACACAAATAAATTTAAAGTGAGGCGAACATACAGAAACATATTCATTAACTGACCATAGGCTATGAGCATTAGAATGCAATGGTTAGTAGGCTCTTCGAAAAAATGTAAATTATTCCTGTGTGTATGTTTCAGTTTATTTTGTGTGTACATGACATCCACAGTGAAAAGTTACAAAAATGAAAAAAAAAAAAAAAATATGAATGACGCAACTGCCGCTGGTGCTTTTAGGGCGCTTGGCCTTCTATGCCAAGGACTTGAAGGAATAAATGGCAAGAATGAAAGTACCTAAGCCGCGCATGTCTGTGCCAACAATGATGCAGTAAGCTACAAGGCACAATAAAATTTTAAGTGACAACGTAGAGGCAACTCAAAAGAAACCTAACTGGCCATTCAACCTTGGGAGTAGGGGCGGGGGTCATCATTGGCGGGAAGGAGGAGGCTCTGCCCCCCTTGAGAAACACAAGGGTTTGGGCCCCCAAGCACCCCCCCCTCCCCCGTAGTCATGCTTAGAATGCCGAATTTCAGAAATTATACGAAAATTAAAAGGTAATCCCCGCCTTCTCTCTGCTCACACAAATATAGAGAAAAAAGGGAAGCTAGGGCACCTTCCAATTTTGCCATTATGTGCTATTGCAAGTCCCAAACACATTCGCATATTCTCCTTCATCAAGCAGTTAGCAAAGACAATAACTGCAACCAACCACAGGTTGGAAGAGGGCCCAAAAATTTCGATTGGCTTAACACATTACAACCAATCGTGTGCCCCCACAGTAGTATCAGACAAGTTGTGTTACTGCACATGACAGGGATACTTCTGACATCAAGGAAGAAACCAATTCAAACCGCCCACTTATAGCAAACCTCGTTTTAACGAGATCTGTGGCTATAACGAGCATACCTTCATTTCCCGTTAGCATTTTTATACATACATTTTGTGTCGAGATATAATGAAAAGCGGATATAACGAACTGATTTCGGTTTCTCGATGTGTTCGTTATAAGCAGGCTCGTCTGTACACCCACTGCTGCAGTGCTTGCTTGATACTTCGCAGAGTTAGCACTTACTTGCATACATGCGGCCTGGCCAGTGGCATTGGACTATTGCTGTTGGACGCGCTTATCAGGGGTAAATAAGGCTATTTTTTACGGATTGATTACCTACCTTATTCTACATACCCCTTCATGCAGAAGTGACTTCACCACAAAACTTGAGAATTATAGACTTTTGGTAATCCAAATCCAATCTTTATTGTAACGATCCTCTATAACTTACAAAGGCAATACAAAAAATGTTTACAGTAGTATTTTTACACAGGCGTCTAGACTTTAGAAAGCCTGCACCTTTGGCAAAGAAAAAAAAATACAGGTACATAGTTTGATGTCTGGTGGTATGAAAGGGTGAAGCACACAACATATGAACTGAAAACTGACATTTAAAACACTCCTGAACACACAACAGTTGCTTCACAATAAAAAGGACAGCCACCGACCACATGTGAAACTTTGAAAACTTAAACAAGAGATGCTTCTTACAAGTTTTATGTTGTCGGTGTTCATCCTTTTTATTGTAATGTTTCCAACCCAATCTTCTATCGAACCTTTAATTTCAACAAATGCTTCAACGAAAGAAAAAAAAAAAAGCACTTAAAAATGACAAAATTTTTTTTGTTTCTTTTTTAATCCCCCCCCCCCCCCCCTCGAGAAAAACCTAACAATACTCAAAAACATCACACACCCACTTGCCAACCCATTAACACCCATCCACTGAGCAACCCTTTACACTTGAGACTATGCCATACCTGTTCACTAACTCACCGTTAACATTACCCACCCATTAATATCACACTAAGTAACACTGCACATCATCGCAGTTACTGATGCTGGCAAGGTGTCAACATTTTTCCCTGACATGTTTGTCCTTCAGCACATGGCAGCCCTGGCGAAATGGTGGCTCCCGCAGCATTGGTCCATCAACGTTTTCTGGTTGATAGACTCGGGAATGGAGTTTTAAAAATAAGTCACAGCTAAGACAAAAGGTCCCGAGATCTAGAACAGCCATGAGCACTAGCAAAACTGAACGCATACAACACATGAAATTTTGAATTTAACATTCCCATTTTTAACATTGCAAATTCATTAGCATAATTATCCACTAACACCACCTGCCAATTACACATCACACAAAGCCATTCCACACCCATAACACCACCCAATTAGCAACATCGCACATCCAACAACACTACCGCAGTTATTGGTGCTCGCAAAATCCAACCCATCAACATCAGCCAAGTAACACCACACGCTCACAATAGCACACACCCAGTAACACCACTAAGACATCACACATTCAGTAACAACATCACACCCCCAAAACATCACACACGAGGGAGTCTTGATCCCACCAATGTCCTTTTCGAACTCCCTCTTGGCAGCATTTAGGTGGTCATCCGTGCTCGTTGACCAGCTTGCACATGACTATGAGTGATGCGTTTTTCTTTCTTGAACATGTGTTTTTGTGAACGACACACTTGTAAAGTTTGTCAGCTGACACATGAACACGACTGAAGATGCTTCGTTTTGATCATGACACAAGGGGCGGTCCCAATTCCTCGTAGAGTGGCATTCCCCTTCGTCATACGAGTTCATTAGGTGCTCACGACATCCCGAATGAATTCTTGACGAGGTACGTCACTGCTAATGATTATCACCGGTCCAGTGACGGTTGCTACAAATGGAGCAGAAAGCCCTGCGAAGCCAGCCAGCATGAGAAGGGCGTTCACCAACAAAGTGTTGATCGCTGCTCATGTGGCAATGGGCACCACTGCTCAGCGATTTCGGCGAGAATTGCGGCTGCTAGCAGAGTGACGCTCACGAGCACGGCTGTCACGATCACCACGCCGGGCATTGCTGCCAGCCTCTTCCACGTGTCCGGCACTGTCGTCACGCCGCTTGCTCTTGGCTCTTCCTTCAGGTTCCCTACCCTGCCCGCGGTGGTCACCGCGGTGGTCACCTCGGTGGTCGCGATCACCTCGCTTCTCAGCTTGCCCGGTCTCGCGCACCACCCCCGACTGCTTGCGGTCGATCTCAGTGTGCCCCAGCTCGCTGCCACGCTCAGCCTGCCGCCTGGTGCGAGACGAGTCGATCTCGGTGAGCTCCAGGGCATCCTTGTCCACTCCTTCAGGAGCCCGCCGTTTCCCCAGGTCACACCCGTTCTGGGACAATAAGCAGCAACATTATTTAGCACTCCACTTATCAGGAATAATCAGTATGAAAGTTCACTAAAACCAATTAAAAAAAAAAAATCCTCTACTGCTGGATAACGCAGCATTAATCTATTAACATTTTCTTGTTGATAGACTTGGGATAGCGGGCTTTTAATTGCAGCTGAGACAGAGGTGATGCAGCAGACTGACACGTACAGAAGGTATAGCATACTTTTGTTTTGAGTGCGAAATCTAGAACAGCGACAAGCATTAGCAAAAGATAAGATACACAAATCTCGCCCTATCTCAACCCCAGAAGAAATGTATCTACATCTTCCAGAAATTCCAAGCTGTATTTACAACTTATCACAAAGTAGTACAGTACAGCACTCTGCTATGCCAGATTTTATGCTGCTGGAATACAGTTGAACCTCGATATAATGAACCTCGATTTAACGAAATTCGCAGTATAACGAATTTTTTCAAGTTTTCTATCAAAATTTTGCTACATCCATGTATTTTTATCTCGATTTTACGAAGTAATTTCGTGCGGCGCTTTCGATTTAACGAAGTCATGGCGAGAAAGGAAGAACGAAATTCCGGTCGAGGCACGTTTTATTTTGCCTCTCAGAGCCTACATTGAAAACATTCGGTACTCACATTACCTCCTAAAAGGCTAAAATGAAAGAAAAGCGGTGAATTATGCGGTTGACAACAATTAAAAGTGATGAAAGAAGCTGCTCAAAAACCGCTAGCGGTCATGGATGGTTTAATAGTGCGGCCACCATTTTGACGTCTCCATCGTTGCCTACGCCAGCGCCCTCTATGCTTAGGCTGCCAAAGCCTACTACAAGTGTCTTTTTCTACGCGTCCTTGCTCACGGTGCGGCTGCTCTAGGTTGTGCTCGCTAATAATAACCACATTAATATTTTGTTCGTCCATCATTAGATGAGTCTTATAAGCAGCATGAGCACTCCAAGGGAAAGAAAAAGTGTTACGAACAAGAGCCTGAGGAAGTGTTGGTGAAACTGAAGGCCATTGAAGTGATGGATGCCATCGATGTTCTGCGGAGGCACGCAGGCACACGCGTATGTTGAAGAGCAAGCCTTGTTAGCACTGTCAGCATACGAACGTCACGTAAAGCCCACCCTGGTCAAGAAACACCAAGCACTGCTTACAGACTTCTTCACTACGGCTTGAACATTGCGTGCTGGTGGCAATAAATTGCTCTCCGAACGTGGTCAAAACGTGTTCATTAGACAGCTGCGATGCGGAGAAATCGGTTTCTTTAGGGCTTAGTGGGCATAAAAGTAATTGTTCAATTAAATTTAGCCAGAAAATATTTAATGTAAGCTTTCTGCTTTAGCAATAGCACGTAAGCGCTGCTCCACAAAGTGAAGCGGTCCGTGTGTACTCCGCTCAACTCTCAATCATGGCTTCATCTCGAGTGTCGTGGGTGCATCACGCGCCCACACTGCAGAGCCTTTGTGCATGAAAAAAGTCTTTAGAAAGCTTTATAGCGCCCTTTCGCTGTTGGCCCGCCGCGCCTAAGCCTACCACTGAATGGACGAAAAGAGGCGTAACTTCGAACCAGCACTTCGCCGGGGTGAAGTTCACGGGGCATGGACGCGGGTTCAATTGACTAACAGCGGCGTGTATAGTAGTGACCGAAATGAAAAAAAGAAAAAGTGGAAACCTAGTCTGCTATCATATTTAATGAGGCATTGCGGAAAAAGCACCGGTTTTACGACGACATGAACTACTGTCGGCTATCCGAATTCCATTGCCTAAGTGTTGAAGCTCTTAATTCACACAATTTTCGCGGCCAGTTTTAGTGCAAATTTCTGTTTAACTCTTTCGTTACCACGCCTATTCAAATCGATCACCGGTGATCGATGATTTATATTGCCTATTTCGACATGTTGTAGTCGTTTCTCGTACACCTAATGCAGCCAGTGATTAGTCTAGGCATTGCCCTTTTAGAATCAGTTTAAATTTTCCCGCTCCGGCGACATTGAGATTTTTGGCGGCGTTTTTTGCGAGCTGAGGTGCGCGTGTTTTTGACGAAGGGGGCGTGGCTGCTGCACTTGAGAAAAAAGGATGCAGGTCGTGGTTAGGCTGCATTACCATAATATTTTTTTTGTCAAAAGGCTCCTGGAAAGTCAAATACCAAATGATGGGGTCAGCTTTGTAATCCGACAGCGTTGAGAGGTGATAATTACTTGAAAATGGCCCCAGCTATTCACTAATGATCTTTGGTTCGGACAAAGGGCAGCTTTATTCTACCAAAGCTTATTTCTGATGGTCCCCCGCATGTCTAGCAAGTGTGCCTGACATTTTCAACCAGTTTCCAGTAGTTTCGGTTTCGTTTTCGCATTGCGAAATTCATATTTGGCGCTACTACGCAGTTACCCAACTACAAGCTCATTTGCCATGGCGCCTCCGTTGCCCGCTACTGCTCCTCAAAACAAGCATGCCGCTCGCGCTTCCACTTTATCTATGCTATGCTTCTGCGATAAGAGCTTCCGCTGAAAGTAAAACGATAACACCAAGTCGTCGGGTATCAGTTCAGACGAGAAGAACGCTTCCTATTGGCCTTGAACACCGCCAGCTGTTCACCGGCCAGTTTCGGTTTCATACGAGGGTATTTCTAGTGTCGCTTCTTAGTAGTACTGTTTATTCTGACAAAGTCTCCAACAGCCTTGTATTTGTTTCTTTTCGAAATTGTTAGGTGGCGCTGCAATGTAGTAGGCTCGTAGTGCTGAACTCGCTTCACAGCCCGACGGCGGCTTGGTGAAAGCTTGCTGGGCATGATTCTAGCGCATCGTACCTTATTCCTGCAAGCAGGGCTACCATAGTGAGTCAGAACATGATAATAAAACGCAAGTGAAAGTTCTGACTGATGAGCGATCATCAGAACGTCAACAAGCATCCACCAAAGAGTTTGGTTCTCAACTCCAAGCGGATTTTTTCGCATCGCTTGCTTGCCTTCAATATTGTGCCGGTCATAATCATTGACAAGGTGTTTTTACATCACGTGGAGGCTAATTTGGGCCTTTATGAATGTCAAACCACCAGATTTCTTCTAGAGAACTATCCAAAATAGCAATACTTGAAATAGAGGTTGGGCTTCACCACATGGCATGGGCACCACGTGGGCTAACATTTTCTTTTATATCTGACAAATTGTACTTGCGCAACTCAATTTTTTTTCTAGGACGGGTTTTTGAAATGTCTACCTACAAAATGTATATTCTAAATTTTTTCTACTGCACGTGGTTTATTATACATAACTTACTTTTTTCTTTTTTCTTCGACGCGCGGACAAAAATTTCGAATTCGATAATTTTTTTCAGAATCATTATTTAGGAAAACATTAATAAAACTGGTGTCGTTGGAAAGCGCGTGGAATAATCTGCATTGTATGTCACTGCAATGTGTGCCTAACCAATATGTATAGCACAAAAAAATTTTTTGTTAGACCCTTCAAAATTGGTCAATTTCCCGCGGTAACGAAAGAGTTAAGTGGAGAGGTAACTACATAGCAGTTGTTTCCGAGTGGTGGGCAAGGTTTTGAAACCTCAATAACGGGTTAAATTAACTGTAAAATCGGAACCTCGATTTTACGAAATTCCCGATTTAACGAAATTTTTGCCCGCAAGTAAGACTTCGTTATATCGAGGTTAACTGTAACCACAAAGCACAATACATACCGAAATTTTTTCAGTGCACAGGACAAGCACTAGCTTCACTACAGATATAGTGACAGATACGAAAAGTACACACTTAGACACTGGAAGCATTACTGGCCTGATTACGCCCTGTTAAAGGAGCCATATGGACAAAATACAAGTTTGCTTTATCCGCAAGGTTTGGCGTTTTATAGTTCCCCCAGCACTTGTCTGGCAGAAAACGACGCTTTATTCACTGCGAAATTACACATTTCAAGCCAAAATTTTATTTCTCCCACTAAATTGAGTGTTTAATGACGTCAGCGATGATGTCTTCGGGGAACGTACCTAACATGAAAGTTAGTATGTTGATTACGGCTACTGCAAATGGCGAAAGTCTTGTGTTGGCTTGCTTACCGTTTGCCTTCATAGATGGCGGTACACGATACTACTGAGGACCACTGTCCGCACTTACACTGTTTTTGAACGGATTTGTACCTGGCTTACTCTTGCTGCAGTTGATAGTGGGTATGGTCGCCAAGAAGGTCACCTAAGTGGTAAGGTAGCTTATGCCAGTTGGTCAGTGTCGTGTCAGACAAGTGCAACACGCCCAATGGCAGTGCAGCTTCAGTCGACGTAGTATGCGCCCGTTTGCGCTGGTGCTTCTATGTTTACGTGTTCGTAACCTCCTGTTTATCGCACAATTCTTACTGCTATAAAAAGAATGTGCACTAAATTTAAGCGCAAATGTCCCGTTTTGCAAGTTTATAATCCCTGTTTAACTCTTTCGCTACCGCCGGAAAATTGACTAATTTTAGGGGCCCAAGAAAACATTTTTTTTTCCTGCTAAAAAATTGGTTAGGCACTAATTGCAGGAGCACAAAATGTAGACTATTTAACGACATTTCCAATAATACCAGTTTTTTAAAGGTTTTTATATATCATAGTTGTAAAAAAAATATCAAAAGCAAAATTTTTGTCAAGTTGTCGAAAAAAAATGATAAAAAAGGAGTTGTGTATATCATACCACCGGTAGTAGAAAAAAATTAGAATGACACATTTTGTAGGAAAACATTTCAAAAACACGCCCTAGAAAAAATGTCGACTTGCGCGGAACAGTTTGTCAGATATAAAAAAAAAAATGTTAGCATGCAAGGTGCTCGTGTCATGAGGTGAAGCCCAACCTCCAATTCAAAATGTGCGATTTCGGGTGGTTTCCTGGAATAAATCTGGCGGTTTGTCATTATCAGAGGCACCAATTTGCCCCCACATAACGTAAAAACATCTTGTCAATGGCTGACTTTGCATTTACAGCGAGCACAATATTTGGGACAAGCACGCGATGCGGAAGAAACATGCATGAAGTTGAAAACGGAACACCGTGGCTGATGCTTGCTGTCGTTCACGGTCAGTTATCTCTCAAAATATAAAGCTGAGCTTTATTATCATTTCTTTATTATCATTTCTTTATTATCAGTTTCTTTACATTTGTTAACACCTAAAATCCATGACAAGCACTTTAAAGTCTTGTGAAAAGACAGGGCCATTGATTCTCTCCGGAAAAATCAAGGGTTTTCAAGGACCATGCAAAAATTCCAGGACTTTCCAGGCCTTGAAATTGACACTTCTAAATTCAAGGGTTTTCAAGGTTTTCAAGGACCTGTGCGAACCCTGCCCCTCTTCCACACGCACCACACAACGCCAACTCGTATCCCACATCATACATCAATTCACTGGTACTGACACCGAACTCCTGGATTATATTCAGAATAAATACGCTCCTGCTTGCCCCACCCTAACTCATTCAAGTTACTGTGGGGATCCCAACCCAGAGCTGGACGCACCCATAACGGAGGTGGAGGTGCGCGCCGCCATCCAACACCTTAAAACCAAATCGTCTCCGGGCCCCGACAAAATAACTAACAAGCTACTTCGAAACCTCGACGACTCTACCATCGCAGACCTGACTACGCTTTTCAATGAATGCTGGGAGAAAGGTGAACTCCCACCTCAATGGAAGACAGCCAAAACCGTTCTTATTCCTAAACCCGGGAAGCAGCCACACATCGATCACCTCTGACCTATATCATTAACATCGTGCCTAGGCAAGCTCTTAGAGCACGTCGTTCTCACCCGGCTCAACAGTCACATCGAAAAGCACCACCTGCTCCCTCACTCCATGCTGGGGTTCCGACCCCAGCTCTCTGCTCAGGACGTCATGCTACAACTAAAACACCACATAGTAGATGCTCGATTCAGTTCCACACATAATACCAAGGCGATCTTGGGCCTCGATTTAACGCGAGCGTTCGACTCAGTTAGCCACTCGGCAATCCTGGAAGGAGTAGCCGCGGCTGGAGTCGGTGCGCGAGCATACAACTACATTTGTAATTTCCTCACGGGTCGAACAGCCACACTCACCCTTGGACAATTGACTACACCCCCGATCCCCCTCGGTAGCAAAGGTACCCCCCAAGGATCGGTTCTTTCCCCCTTTCTTTTTAATATGGCCCTACGAGGTCTACCCCCGCTCCTCAACGCCATCCCTGACCTACACCACAGCATATACGCCGACGACATCACGTTGTGGGTTACTAGAGGATCTGATGGTCACATTCAAGATACCCTCCAAACCGCAACTGATGTCGTCGAAGCGTATGCTGCCTCTCGTGGTCTGTCCTGCTCCCCAACAAAATCAGAGCTTCTTCTATACAGACCTAAAAGACCAGGAAAACAACCACCTTCCTCACTCTCCCTCATCCAAATCACTACCTCAAACGGCCAACCCATCCCAATAGTTGACTGCATCAAGATTCTAGGTCTCCGTATACAGGCAAACGGATATAATGTAGATACTCTCCGTGCCCTAGAAAAAGGGGTTTACCAGACTACACGACTCATCTCTCGCATAGCTACCAAACATCGAGGAGTAAAAGAAAACAATCTAATACGTCTCGTACAAGCCTTTGTCATCAGTCGTATAGCATACGTCACCCCCTTCCTAAACCTCAAAGTCAGCGAAACGCACAAAATTGAAGCTATGATACGTAAATCTTACAAGCAGGCCCTAGGTCTCCCCGTTACACTCTCAACAGACAAACTACTCTCGCTCGGTCTACACAATACATTAGACGAAATTATCGAAGCCCAACAGGTCTCGCAATTTGAGCGACTCACGAGGAGTGACACTGGACGCCACATTCTTCAGAGTCTTGGTCTCAGCCACCCCACTATCTCTGACACGCACGTCGACATTCCCACAGTCATTCGAGACCAACTGGTAATCCACCCCCTCCCTAAACACATGCACCCGATTCATAACGAGGAAAGGCGCCGAGCGAGAGCACAGGCTTTACACAAGCAACACTCCTCCAACCCACAAGTAGCCTACGTGGACGCTGCAGAATACCCAGGACGCGAAGCCATGGCAGCGGTCGTAGTTGATTCACCTAACCAAACACTAGCCGCCCTCTCCTTCCCTACTCAATTTCTAACTGTAGGCGAAGAAATGGCTATCGCTCTTGCCATTATTTCCAGCCCTAAGATTACTAGCATAATAAGCGACTCCAAATCGGCCATTACCAGTTACTCCAACGGGCGAGTTGACCCCCGAACTTTACGCCTACTCCTGCAGGCACGCCAATTCCCGAAACGAAAAATATACCGTATAATGCGGAATATAGGTCGAGATTTTTTACAGAAAAATTTGCCGAAAGGTCACCCCTTGACCTATATTGCAGTCACTGGCAGTTGTCACCTGGCGACCGGGCAGCCCATCGAGCCCATCCAAACCCCAAAGGCACCATCGCCACCACCATCAATCGGACGCGACGCCATCTTTGTTTTGTTGCTTCTCTCGCTGTCGGCGAATGTGTGCGTGCAATTTTCTTCTTGCTCAAAATGAGTTTAGGCACTTGGTGCCAGTTTACAGCAGCATTTGAAAGAAAAGTTGGGGTTTTTCCAAGGCCAATGACGTGTTCGCCTTGCGCCAGTTCGGTATCACCAAAAGAAGTGTTGCTAGCGGCGTTAGCTGAAGGGGCAGCTCTCGGTATGCAACGCTCGGAAGGCCTCCTTTCATGGGCGCTGCTCTGTGCACCTGTGCTACTGTACAAAGGGGCAACTTTTGTCCGCTAGCGCGTGCGATGTCTCTACGAATGGATACCCCAAGATGTTTGCTGACCGCCTGCACAGACTAGCTGTCACTCCGGTCTGCACACGAGTGTCCCATGCTTAGCGCTCGCTTCCCGATGACATCGTCTTGCGAGTGTTTAAGAAGTGCTGCATAAGCAATTCCCTGGACTGCACCGAGGACGACCTGCTGTGTGGGCGACAGCGAGCCAGAAGCAGTCGTCCGACGATACTTCAGACAGTTTTAAATGAGTAATCTGAGACGAAACAAGTTATAGTCTCAATAAAACAATGGTTGGTACCTAATTATTTTTTTTTTGCATTTTTTGGCTACAAGGTAAGGGGGTCGACCTATAATCCGCCTCAACCTATATTCCGCATTATACGGTATATCGTTTGGGCACCGGGTCACTCCGAACTACCAGGAAATGAATTGACACACGAGGTTGCTCGAGAACTGGTATTCCGAGAGCCCAGTGACGCTGCAGAATCTCCTCAACCGTTCTCCTATAGGGACCGCCTCTTGACCTACTGATCGGTACTCGATCACTACCGACTGTCCAGAGCTCGCTTCCCACCACCCGACCCCTCCCTCTCTCGCCACCACGCTGTTGTATGGCGCCAACTTCAAACATCCACATTTCCCACCCCTGCCCTCCTATCACTCTACTACCGCGAGTTGCACTCTAACCGATGCCCTCTTTGCCATAAATACGCAGACCTACCACATGTGATTTGGTCCTGTGAAGAAAAACCCCTTCAAACTCTTAAAAAGCACACCATTTTATTACAAATTACGGACGAGGAGCAGTGGGAGGCCACGCTGCTCAGCACAGACCCTATGACCCAGGTCTCACTAGCCCAGGTGGCCGAAGCCGCAGAGATCTACATGAATCCTGCCGTTGCCGGAAGGACACTAAAGTCGACCTGAAAACGGTCCCACCTGTGGCAACAATAAAGTTTAATCTGATCTGATCTGAAGGGGGGGGGGGATAAGCCAAGAAAACGTGGTCACATAATAGTCTCCTTTTTGTTGCCCAAAGAAAGCAAGGGTTTTCAAGGAGCAAAAAAATTTCAGGCTTTCAAGGCCCCTGAAACCTAAATTTTCAATTTCGAGGGTTTTCAAGGACCTGTACAAACCCTGACATTGACTACAATGCAACCTCCATTTACTTCAAATGATCTGGGCCTAGCAAAAAATTACACCTTGTAAATCTGTAAACTTGCTGCAAACCAGGAGTTGCTTTAACACGAAAAATTAGAGTTTCCCGCGTTAAAGCTGCCCCTGGGCTATTAGGTGTGCCAGAATGGAGAGCTACGGATTCATTTGGAACATTTCAGGATCACTAATGTATACCGAAACCTCGTCGTACACGGGCATTTTCAGAGGTCAGCCTACCGTCGCTTCAACCCACATACCTTGGTGATGGCAGTGGCAACGTGAATGGGACTATGATAGTTGAAGCTCTGTATGCAATTATGCTTTTCAGCTAGACCTACAATGCTTGATTGATAGTTCAGAATTTGTCACAGACAGGGAAAGAAATAAGCAGCTCAATTGTTTTTCCTACAAACGTGGCATTAAAAACACCTGTAATATTTTTTGCAGTGATTAAGAGACTGTGCAAACAACAAAAACTTCTGCCATTATTGGGTAGGAGTGTTTGATTAATACAGGCTGTTATTACCTTTCCATCAGATGAGTGGGTCTTCTCTTTTTTCGTGGCCTTAGAAGAACGCCTCTTCTTCCCTTTCTTTTTCTTTCGAGCTGAAAAAAGAAAAAAAAAAACACACAATTAAAATGGCCACACTTGAAAGCAGAAAAACATTTGAAAAAAATCCAACAACAAAAGCAGCACAATTTCAATTGATTGATTGTAGGGTTTAACGCGCCGACGCAACGCAGGCGATGAGGCGCGCCGTAGTGGAGGGCTCCGGATTAATTTTGACCACCTGGGGATCTTTATCGTGCGCCGAAATCTCGTACACACGGGTGTTTTTGCTTTTCGCCTCCATCAGAAAAGCGACCGCCGCGGCCGGGAATCGAACCCGCGACCTCGTGCTCAGCAGCGCAACGCCTTAGCCACTGAGCCACCGCGGTGGGTCAGCACAATTTTCAAGCAACTCTATGACAGGACAACAACTGTACGCGCCTTTCCATTGGTGATAAAGCCGGGCTTAATTACATGCACTCGCAACTACTGCAACAGTGTGCAAATGGTTCGTATTGCCACTTCCATGGCATCAATCTGCCTACAGCAAGCAGTCTCAAGAAGCACCTCACAGGCAGTTTTTTTTTTTTTTTTGTAGGAAATGCGTACACGTGCCAGCCAAAAGGGTAGGTAGTGCCGAGCTATAGAGTGATGTCACCCACACTTTTTTGACAAAAAGTACAAGTTGAAGGTGTGAATTTTTGTCTTCTAAGTCTACCAACATACTCATTCAATGCTACAGTTACGTAATCATAAACTTGGCACACACACACACACACACAAAAAAAGATGGGATCTTTGTCAAACAGAAAATGTTGCGATACATTGGACGTCTTTGCAATGAAATGCCTTAATATGGAGATCATGAAAATATTGCAACCCATTTCATTAATTTACACGTGCAAAAGACATCGAAAAGAAGAAAAAGGAGAAGGGAAAGAAGAAGGCAACTGGGGGGCAAATTAATGCGCAGTTACACGTTATTTCAAAACAGGATGCTTTATGTGGGTGCTGAAAAGGTAAAACCCCTCCTCCCCGTTACCAGGAAAGTTTCAGTGCGAAGCTCCGCCACGGTGAAAGATGCGTGACGGGCAAGAGAATGAGCTGCAAGCTAAAACAGAAAGGTAGAGAGTGAGATTGGGACCCAGGGCACATGAGTGCGAACAAGGCGTTCGTTCTTATTACGCACACGACAAACAATGTGCTTCCCACCAATTGTCACAGCCATTTCTGTCCATATGGGGAAAAAGTTCATAGCTCTCAGCTAGTCAATAGTGTTGTATGGTGGAAAGATAACCCCCACCCCCTTCCCCGATACGAAGTCCATTTTTAAGCCAAATCTCTGTTGGTCAATTCACTTCGCTCAGATGCTCCTGCTTGCTCTACTCTGCAAGTCCTTCTGGCTCAGTTCCTCTGCACCAACAAAGTGCTTGGATAGAAACAAAACTGTGCTACACAGCCATGCACCACTTGTCACACATCAACAATTTTGACCATGTTGTTGCCGAAGAACACACTGCATCTGCAGGTGCAGGAGTGAGATGCACGATTTCAGGGTTAAATAAAGGATACATTCGACAAATATAGCCAATATCTACTGTGCGAGTTTTTTTAATTGAGAACTTGTATAGCTGCCAGACATCTAGAACATGTAACGACAAATCTAACAGGATCTGCCGTTTAGTTCTTATATGAGCACAATTCTACGCAATCACCCCAGTAAAAGGAGTGCGTATACGTAACAATCCAGAGCATTTAGCCACAATTCAGAAAAAAAAATATATTTAACCTCAAAATATTCAAAACGGCCACACAACTTGCTGCATCAAGTAAAGCCATTTCACCAGTCTCAGTTTCTTAATTTTCAGCAACCTCTTTTGAAAACACAAGTGTTTTCACATTCCCGAACAGAACTACAGGGCTTTTCATCTATGTGGGCAGACAAAGTGCGGAAACTTCCCAATAAAACCCCAGGCAGCAGAAAAGTGACCCCCAGAAAACATTCCTGTTAATATTGCAATGCCACAAAGCAGTTTAAATCCGGGAGAGTTCAGACACCCAGCTTTCTAAGTGTTGTGTGCGGTGCACACGAAAAACGGCACGCCCATGCAGCACTGGTCCCTAGTAAGTGCCACCAGATCAGAAAAGGTGCGCAGAGACTTCCCACCTCAAGAAACAGGTCCCCCGTCGGCTCGATTGAATGAGGGTGCTGCCTACAGTTTGCTGGACAGGTACCCGGCTACCAGGACAGGACGTGCTCTGCCATGCCATGTCCAAGCACATGCTACCGTACCAACATCAAGAACCAAACGTACAGGCTCCTCCAGAGCTGCTGCTGCTGCTCGAGCTGCTGCTGCTGGAGTCCGTGCTGGAGTCGCTGCTCGAATCGCTACTGCTTGATGCACCCTTCTTGGGTGCAGGCACTGCTGCGATGATGGTTTCGGGGACAGGCACCACCTTGGGCGCGGACTTCAGATGTTCGCGCAGGTCAGCCCTGCAACAGAGCAACACCATTTTTCAACAGTCTATATGCAGAAGTGAAAGGGCACAGAGGAAGTGCTTTTGCCGTCAGTTGCAGTAACAATTCGACTCTTCCATAACCCAAGCTCATCGGTGGCTGAATGTGGTTTTCCTTGCTTACAAAATGCCACTGGACGTTACCAGCTCCCCTGAGCCCACTTAAAGAATTTTACATTTGGAGGATTTTTTTGTGCCGAAGCTACACTGGGCTGTGAGGCACACTGTAGTTAGTAAATTTAGACTAATTTAGACCACCTGAAAACCTTCACGTATGCTGAAATCTCAACTCACAAACGCCTTCACTTTTCGCCTACATCTGAAAAGCGGCCACTGCAGCATGGAACCCGCATTTTCGGTCTCAACAGCACAACGCCTTAGCCACTGAGCCGGGTCCACTTAAAGGAGCCATAAAGAGAAAATGCAAGTTGGTCTTATTCGAAAGATTTCGTGTTTTATAGTGCCCCCAGCGCTTGTCCGGATACAAACGGTGCTTTATTCACTGAGAAATTAAACAATTTAGGTTAAAATTTTGATTTTCCCGCTCAATCGTGCGTTTTCGTGGTCCCAAGTGACATCACGGGAACCGACCGCTCTGCAGCCTAGAGTACCTTCATTCACGCATCCGCCGTACAGGGTAGAGACACGTAACGCTGGCGCCGCCATGTTCGGTTACTCGCTCGCCGCCGAAGCAAGTCATTGTGTCAAAACCGCGCTAAAATTATCGCCGCAACGCGGTTTACTGAAGAAGTTTGAATCATATTGTCTGTTTCGCGTTGCTAGGTCTCGTGGGAAACGAAAAGAACAACGCGTTGAGCCCGTTGGCCCAATTGCGGCGGCACGGGACCGTTCAAAGGTTGTCTCCACCCTGTACAGCGGTGTTGGTTTGTTCCCGCGTTTCTTTACGTTCCGTAACCTAGATGGCGCCACCATACCGTGGCAAGCGTTTGGTTTGTTTTTGCCCGCATTTAAACCTGGCTTGTTTTTGTTCTGGGAGAAAATATTCGTTCCCTGAAACAGTGCTCGCTCGACAAATGGGGTCACGTAAGACACCGTTGCTTGCGTCAATCGGCCAGTGTCGTCTGAGACAACCCCAAGCCCCGTAGTGCTGTGCAGCTAAACCAAAGCATGCTGTGCGCAGTACGAACAGCAGAACGCATCAGTACTTCTATGTTTACATGTGCTTTCGTAACTTCCACTGTTTGTCCCATCATTCTTATTGCTTTGTAAAGAATGTGCCCTAAATTTAAGCGCAAATCGCTCGTTCGTCTAGTTTGTAAGCTCTACCTAATTTGCGTCTGCTTCTGCCAGCCTCCGCCAATCGCAGAGCTTAGCCCATGTGACATCACAGGTTCTGTTGCGGGAAATGAGCTGGTGGGTCGCATGACCATTCCCGTTTTTCCTAATTATGTAGCTTATTTGAGCGAAGTTTACGTTAAAAGTGGTGTCAGTATGATTCTAACGAGACAATCTTTTGAATGAACCAAACATGTGTTTTCTCTTCATGGCTCCTTTAAGTACCAATGGTTAACAAAAAATGTAGCATTTGTGCATTATTTAAAATTCCCAGTCCCCTGTAAAATTCAGTCATAGGCTTCAAAGATATTTTGATGGTCAACTGCCACAATTGAGCTTTTCCCAAATAGCTACACAGTAAACACCGAGGACAACAATTTTAATAGAAAAAAAAAAATATTTTCTCCAAGTATTCTGAAAAAGCACTGTAGTTAGTTACAAATGGTACTCACGTGAGCCCCCCAAGGCCGATAGAGGTGAAGAAGTTAATGGCGAAACGAGTATTCTTGGGCAGGTTCCTTGGAAACAAGCCTTCAAAGGCATCTTGCAGAGTGCTAAAAAGACACACACACCACGTCAATCAGTGCCAGTTAAACAGACGTCACAATGCATTACTATCAGCAGGTGGGTTACTAGAGCACTGAAACACATTTAAAGGGCACAGTAAGGATGATGCAAGAGGAAGAGACCACACAGGACCAGTCTCTTCCTTTTGCCTCATCCTTACTATGCTATGAAAGTATGCCAAATGTTCTTTTTTAAGACCAATAGCACTTTACACACATCAGATTTGCTACCAACTGAATTTTTGGTTGGCTTAGTTTGTGATATGAAAGAAGAGACTTCAATTGTTTAACTTAAATAGCTGTTCACACAGTCCCATTAACTGTCACTTCTTTCAAAACCTACTAATCCTCAAGTTCTTTTTTTAACTGAAACAAATAAATGAGGGGGGAGGAGAGAGCTTTAATCCTATAGCCCTTCACACATCAGACCTGCTGCCAACTGAATTTTCAGTTGCCTTAGCTTTGTGGCAGCGGGTAAAGGGACAATGGTGCAGAGGCAGCGATTGGCCAAGTGCAAAGCATGCACGCCTGCCACTGTGCAGAAGCTTTCCAACACTCACACTGTAGGTACCAGTAGCAACATTTCACTACTACGACACATTATGCCAAGGCACTGAGCTCTCACTTTAGCAGTGACTGCTGTTCATGCACCTTTGAACAAGGAAGTGCTCCATTCTTGATGATGCCCACAAGTGACTATTTGTTCAGACTCGGATGAACGATTCTCCATTCAGCCACACCAAACATTTATTACGAGACAAAATTTTGGAGCATCTTAACGGTTACTGATTGGCAACAAAATACGCTCCTTAAAGACCCGCTATGACTAGACAGAATTCCTCTAGCCAACCTTGAACGTATAGTCAACCCAGCCCCAAAATTACAAGAAATAGGCAACATAACCACACGAGAGCTGGAACATGCCAAGCATGCAGTTATACAGGACATAACACAACAGAAACTACAAATTAGGAAGAAAGTCCGCTTGGCCATTTGGAGTCATTGATGCTAGCTGCTGAGTGCTTGTACTTACGGATCTTTGATCCTTTCATTCAGTTTTGGGAGACTCATGTACTCGCACAGTTCTTGGAACAAAATCTTTATGAAGATGCGACTGGAGGACGTAGTGTCATCCTCAGTGAGTTTGATATGAGACAGCACCTACATGGGTTGGAAGAAAACGAGAAGGACAACCTTTTTTTATTTTTCCAAACACTGCAGCTGCATTCGGTCACTTCCTGACGGCACAACACTGATGCATGAAATTCACCGCAGCTGCTCTATTTCCTAAGAAGTGAATCAAGGAGATCAGCCAGTCAGACGGCTACAAAAGATGTGTCACATGCAGTGTAGGCTGCTTACTGTATATACTGGTGTAAGGGCCGCCCTCGTGTAAAAGCCACACCCTTATTTTGGGGGAAGGGGGGGGGGGAGGGGGGGGGGGGGGCAATTTCGGAAAAAAATTTGAGTCTCACCGGGAACCAAAATTTTAATCTAGCCGCTACATGGTGCTGGGTGGTTTTCCGCCACCGACGTTGCTTAGATCGGCGCCCTCATTGGTATTTCGCCTCCCCAGAAGAAATCCCTGTTTGGCCAGTGTACATACGTCAGTAACAATGGGAGGGCACCAGAGGTCCTTCACTGCAGCGTTCAAGCTGCGCTGCAAGTGATTGAATACGCCGAGGAGCATGGCAAGCGGGCGGCGGACGGAAGTTTGACGTGAACAAAAAGCGTGTGCGGTACTGGACACTGATAAAAGGAAGACCTCGCCGCAACCATCAGAAACTGAAAGGCTTTATGTGGGAAAAAGTGCAAGTTTACAAAACTGGAAGAAGGACTAGTTTCCTATGTGCTTGGCATGTGGAGAGACAGCTATGCCGTATCACCCGAAACGATGCGCGTGAAAGCGCTCGCTATTGCCCGCCACAAGAAATTCCGCAGACGGAATTCAAACTAAGTTGAGGGTGGGCAGCACGGTTTATAAAGCACAGCGAGCTGTGCATCCGTTGTCGAACGATGATATGCCAAAGGCTTCCGAAGGAGTACGAGAGCCAACTCCTGGGTGCAAGCAAGACTAAAATTTGTCCCAAAGTAGTAGTGCAGACCAAACCCCCGTGTGCTTTGATGCACAAGAAAACACCACGATTGACTTTCAAGGCGCGAGAGGTATGTCCGTGCGCATGACCGACGCAGAGCGACAGAGATGCACCGCGATTCTGTGCATTACGGCGGATGGCAGGAAGCTGCCACCGTACGTTGTGTTCAGGAGGAAGACGCTCCTGAAGGAGAAGTTCCCTCAGGGAATTATTGTGCGTGTGCAGGAGAAGGGATTGATGTCCAACGAAATTGTTGACTGGGTGAAGACTGTCTGGGCCTGCTACGATGGAAAGCCCTCCTAGTGCTCGACAGCTCTGAGGTCGCTTGACCAACCGCGTCCCGGCTCGCAGCCACCCAAACAGACTTAGCCGTGATTCCTGGCAGAATGACAAGCATGCTGCAGCCGCTCGACGTCAGCGTTTACTGGCCGTTCAAGGCAGGATTCTGCCACTGCTACTCGGAATGGATGGCTGCAGGCTATCATGAGAACCCTGTCGGGGTGACTGAAGAGGGCATCGCTGCAACAACTCTGCGAGTGGATTTTGAGTGCATGGCGCGCAGTGTCATTTGACACCGCTGTG
This sequence comes from Haemaphysalis longicornis, assembly GCF_048455015.1. Lineage (NCBI taxonomy): Eukaryota > Metazoa > Arthropoda > Arachnida > Ixodida > Ixodidae > Haemaphysalis > Haemaphysalis longicornis. The sequence goes on along the minus strand of NW_027526203.1, from coordinate 434,668,945 downwards.
GGAAGCTTCAAGGTGATGGGCATTTCGAACTCAGTGGACAGTACTGAATCGTCTCTGGGAGGACGCCAATGAGGTGACCTCTTCCACAAGTGAAGAAAGCGAAAGCAAAATGGAGTGACAATAAAACGCTTCTGTCGTGCCATTTAAGTCTCTCTTATGCTTTGCTACAGTCAAGGAAACCATACAAAGTGGCAGCGGGCAAGGGCAATTTGAGGCAATATTTTAGGAACAAAAGTGTGGCCCTTACACGAGTATATACGGTACAACGTAACACACGGGAGTCATGAAAACTACAGCATAAGCAGCACTCCACTACAATATGCAAAACACTAAGAAAGCAAGGCCATGTTACAAGCAATACTTACACTATCCCTCAAACGCCCACTACATCAGCTTCTCGAAATGATTTTTTTTTTCCAGCAAGAGTGCATTTTGTTTCTTCGCACTTGAAAAAACGGCTGCCACAATGACAGAAATCCCGCTGATGCCACCATTGATCAGAACGCAACCATTTCTTACTTTGCGATGCACGCTACTTCAGACGCTGGCAACACAAAAGGTTGCACAATGTTATCGCAGAGACAACCCATGGCACAGCTCACTAACTGTGCATATGTCCCATGGGAAAGGGCAGCTGTGGTTATCACGCACTTCATCTGACAACACGAATGCAGCAACAGGCATCTTTATATAATTACTATATATACTTTTTCGTTGGGAGGGTGGAGGTGGATGCACTCTACGTTTAGTGGTCCTCGAGTCATCCTTTTTTTTTTTTTTTTTACCCTTCAAGATCAGTGAGCCACACAAGGGCCAGCATTTATGCTCTGGGAGACAGCATTCAAGCAGTATGACTACACACAGAGTTCTATAAGGAGACAGACCAGTGGCGTCAAAAACACACAATGTTACATTATAAATGGTCTCCACTTAGAAGCATATGTTTACGGCATTTTTGCTTACAAAAAATTCTGAGCTGCGAGAGCACCTCAACCACTACATTAACCAAAGCAAAAAGACTGAGCACGGGGCCAGCGTGACTCACATTCCAGGGAATGGCATCCGTGAATAGGAGGTGAGCAAAGAACTTGGCGACATTGCGCAGCTTGTTTGTCTCAAAACGGTGAATGGTGTCGTAGGAACTCAGAAAGATCTGCTCAAAGGGTTCAGCATACTCTTTTTTCAACTGGCAGAATCGCTGGGGGAAAAAGGAAGAAGAAGAAGAAGAAAAAAAAATTTGGCTGCATTAACACAAACATTGGCATTCAGTCAATCCGCCAACTGTATTTTCAAAGTGTCATTAGCAAAAAATTATTCGGCATCAAATAAATAATAGGACACACATTTTAACCTGCTAAGTAATGACTTAAGTAAAAATAAAGAAAAAGAGCAATGCACATAAAGAAAGAACTTTGCCCGAACAGTCCCAAGCATGCAAGTGTGAACGCAGGGTTCGCAAGTTCACAAACTTAGTGTGGAAACAGCAAGCTGTCCGTTAGTTTTGTGAACCCCGAAGTCGAAATCCCCTGTTTCGAATAGCCAGATTTTTTGAAGTGCCATCCGTCTCTAATCACAGCCACATTGTTAAAGTTATGCTCTATAATTTTAATTATGTTCTATCCTTAAATATTTTTAGTGCACTCAAGGAAATTAACAAGGATGCACTGCAGTTTGGGCAAGCCTCTTGAATTTTGTCAAGGATCCCTACATACTGTTGGTGTGACATCGTCGAAGTATTGCACAGTGCACGAAAAAATGACACTAGCACAAAAAAAAAAGCCCTCAATTTTTTTTTAGGTGCGGAGTACCTTAGGACCGCACAATGTTCGCACGCGTCCGTGCGCATAGCATTTACAATCGCAAAAAATCACACAGGCACCGGCAGGATTCGAGCCAGTGTCTGGTAGACCAGACAGAGTTAGTGTCAGTCGCATAACCCATTGGGCTACGACCGTGAGCTAGTACCCGAGAGTCAAACCGCTTACTCCCTCGCCTGTAATAGTGCGGAGCACCTTAGGACCTCCCAATGTCCGTCCGCGTAAATCCGTGCGCACACCACCATCAAGCGAAGTTTGATTTGAGCCGTGAGTTGCTCGGGGCACAACTTGGATGTCATTTCGAGTCCCCGTACTCCACACCCTCGCCAACATCCATGGAGTGGAGATGCTGCAGTTTTTTTTTTGTCTAGTTTTCACCTCCCGTCAATTTGTTCTTACTGCAAAGCCCTGCTGGCAGGTACTGCTAACCATGTGCCAATAATGGACACAACTTTGTGTACCACGTGGGTGGCGAGGCTCAATTCTCAGTCCTGGCACATTTGGCCCGGACTCCTCAGCCTCCACCTGAATGGCAAACATCTATGGCAAGGCTGGTTCTCAGTCTGCATGCTCTCTGCCCACACTCCCTCCCCTCCCTCTGTGTGGTAATCTCGTATGCCAGGGGGGAACAGGTATGCTAATGCCCCATCCATGCTTGTGTGGTGCTCAATCCTCGATGGGAGTGGAAAGCTAGATTGCAAAGAGCTTGGACCTGTTTGGCTGTATTGGCCCTCTTTGGCTGACTAGAGAGTGTGAAATGTGGCTGCTCTTCGCAAATCAGAATACTCACAGCCCCAGCTAGTACAGGCCCATATCATTAACCAATCTACCAGGTAAGCTCATGGAACATGTCACCTATTCCGGAACCCAATGCCACTTTTCTTTAGTGATTATCAATTATCAGCATTATTACTGGAAAAATGTGAGGTAACCAAATATACTGAACCACAAAAAATATTACAAATACTTTGCAAACTTTCAAAACTGTGTGAAGAACTATATACGTACCTGTGCAAGGAGTCCATAAAACTTCTCATAGGTACGCTGCTGAGCGCAGCAGTCAAGAATCATGTGGCACATTTCATTCTGCAGCATTCAAGAAGCGTCACAAGTGTCAACCATATGCCTGAGCGAAATACTGTGCGGTTTAGCTTTCCCCGCAGCAAAAAAGTGTCGTAATGACAGAAAATATGGCAAGCCATCATCTCGTTAACATTTAGGCATATTAAAAACATACGTATGCCACAGTGAAATAGAGATTGCAACCGAATGCTCATTTCCAAAACAATATTTATTAAATTATTTATTTGCTACCAGCCTGGTGCCAGGCCTTGAGTAAAAGCGGATGTGCACAGTTTTAGGACAAAAACAAAAACAAAAAATAATATACCTTAAAGGGGCCTTTAGACAACATACAAGTTTGTTTTATTCGAAAACTCTGGTGCTTTATAGTGCCCCCAGCACTTGTCCGGCAGCAAACGATGCTTTATTCACTGAGAAATCAGAGAAATTAATCTAAGTTAAAATGTTGATTCCCTCGCCAAATCGTGTTTTGCGACATCTGCGATGACGTAACCAGTACAGGTCTTTAAACGAACATTAGTACGCTGTTTAGTCTGCAGTGGACTCCTGAAAGCCTTGCTTACCATCAGTCCTCCTAGATAGTGCTACCATACTGCGCAGGACCGCTGTCCGCCCTTGCTTTGTCTCTCACCGTATTTGCATCTGGCGTGTTTTTGTTACAGTTGGGAGTAATCCTTTAGTGAAACACTGGGTATGCTCGACAAACAGGATCACATAAGACAATGCCGCTTACGCCAATCGGCCTGTGCCGTGTGAGACAACTCCAAAGCGCCGCAGTACCAACTGCAGTACGCATTGGGGCGACTATGTTTACGTGTAATTTCACAACTTCCATTGCTTACCCCACCATTCTTACTGCTATAAAAAAAATATGCATTACATTCAGGCGCAAATAGCTCTTTCTGCAAGCTTATAAGCCCTGTGTAACTTGCGTTTGCTTTTGCCGGCCTCCGCCAATCGCAATGAGCTGCCCATAATACGTCATAGGTTCTAGTGTGGGACATGAGATCATGCGTCGCATGGTCAATCTCTTTTTTTCCTAATTATGCAGCTTATCTGAGTGCAGGGGTGCTACTGACTAATTGCAGTATGGAGCAATTTTTGGAGCACAAATATTTAGGTTTTGGATCAGTTTTGGAGCAGCCAAATACAAGTTTTGGAGCACTTTGGAGCAAAAAATTATGAATTGTATAGACATATAGGAGGGTTTTTTTGGGAGGGAAATCGCAAGTAACAATGCGTTGCATCGAGAATGAAATGCTGCCTTAAGAAAAACTAGTAAATGTCTAAAATTGGGACACTGAACACAGTCAGAATATGATCACAACTTGTTTATTTGAAATGAAACTGATGACCCCACTGCACCGCATTCTAGAGCGATAGCTGCCAGCTTGGCCATGTTCTCGGCAAGGCTAGAATTAGCCTCAGAAAGTAGCACCTGGCCACATTCAACATCATCCATGTTCCTCATCAAGTCATCAGGGGCTCATCAAGTCACACCAGACTTGATGAGCCCCTGGGCCCTTTCAAGCATTGCCTTTGACGAGTCCAGTCCTTTTAAGTGCGAATGCACTTCTTACGCTACCCTGAGTCACGCTTCTGCCGCCGTCCGTCTTCAGCCGCAGGTGTTATCGCGCGCGCGCCTCCTCGCCCTTAGCAACGGCGCGGAGCGGAGGGGAGAGCGTGCGTAGCAACGGCGCCATGACGTAGTACGCCACGTGACGTCGCGCTCTCTCTCCTCCTCTCCCCTTCCGCTCGCCGTGACGTCACGCGCTCTCGCCTCCTCTCCCCTTCGCTCGCCTGCCGTTTGCGCGCTCTCGCCTCCGTCTCCCCTTCGCTCGCCTGCCGTTTGCGCGATCTCGCCTCCCTCTCCCCCTTCGCTCGCCTGCCGTTGCGCGTTCTCGCCTCCTCTCCCCTTTCACTCGCCTGCCATTGCGCGCTCTCGCCTTCTCTCCCGCTTCGTTCGAGGGTTTAAAGGCGAGGCTGTCGCGGCCCGAACGTGATCACGCGGGGGTGTTAATGTAACTAACGGGCAAATGCCACCAAATTTCAACAAACTCCCCCTCATAGCATCACCCGCGCATTCGCACTTCCTCATGCTCCCCTTCGGGGAAATATGGGGGAATTTTTTTCAAGGTGCGATTCCCAGGGAGCGCCCAGGGCAACCGTTCCGCCAATGCGAGTAACGCGATATTCAGCCACACGTGTACCGAGTGGTACCTGTGACAAATGCGACAAATGGCGCCGAAGAGCAACGCCTACAAGCATACAAGGCCCGCCATTCTAGCGCTGTTTTGGTACACCCGCCAGGGGGTGGTAACTGACAAAAAAAATGCAGGCAGTCATTTTGGAGCACACTGGCGTAATATTTTGTGTTTATATCAGTTTGGAGCAGAGAATTTGCCTTGGCGCAAATTGGCGCATTTGGCGCAAGAATGGAAGCCCTGTGAGTGAAGTTTGCATTGAGAGTCGTGTCAGCATTATTCTAAACGAGGCACTCTTTCGAGTCAACCTAACTTGCATTTTGTCTGCGTAGCCCCTTTAGGATACTGGCAATAGCTTTGTTACAAAGACCTAATTAATTACACTATGCCACTATAAACAGAGTGCGCAAAAATAGTTTTGAATAGAATGCACACAGGTGCCTCATGTCTGCAAAGAAATGGGTGCTGAGAAACATCTGATGCAATGGTACGAGACCTTTCTTTCTTTTTTGTCCACAATGCACAGAACTTATGTGACGAGATGAAAGCATCAGCCGTGAAATGCCATAGCAATCCACAAAAGATCACACTTCCAAAAAGGGGAAAAAAAAAAAAAAGACTACAAGACTTTCTTTTTTATTTAATGAGAAAACAACATCAGGGTTTGCATGACAGCCAGCTTGCGTGTGACACCACTCCCATAAAAATTATCCATCACACATTTCCTCGTGTGCCATGAACAAGGGCAGGCCACGAACTGTAGTTGAATGCATTGCAGAAATTCAGCAGCTCACTATCAACCATTGAGTGGCACATTTAACCCCAGTCAACAGAGTGTAAAGCGAAAGGACTGCTCACCACTTGTCCAGGCTTCAGCTCAAGTTTCAGCAGTTTGTGAGCACACTCTTCAAAGTTGAGGCTGGACTGGATTGTCAGGTAGATGGTTCGCCTGAGAGCCACCAGGTTAGTCTCCGTAGTGTCAATTATCTCGCCATTTTCATCAGCTGAAAAATAAAAGAAGAACTGAGAGGGCAGAGAATAGTACGTGCACCTCGTGGCCTGGGAAGGACAAGTCGACGACCGCCAGGAGGCAATATGGTAGTACTTGGGTTTGATGCAACTTGTGAAGCAATTTGACTTCATTAGCTGCCTGCTTGCTTTAAAGGGACCCAGAAAAGCCTTCTGTAAAAGTTACAAAAGGCCTGTATTGTCACGTAGCACCAATATAGCGATGCAATGCCGTTGGAATTATTGATCTACATTCAGTATTAGCTGCGCCAGAAGCAATTAAATGCACCTCTCCCCACTTGCCGATCGACTCCTCCTCCCTCTCTGCCTCCTTCAAAGCAGCTAGCTACATTCCTCCGCCTAGGCTCGCGTCAATCACTGCGGACCCGCCTTTGCCGCCTTTGCCTCGGGATCGCGCAGGAAGGAGGAAGAGCAGGCAGAAGCCAATGGCAGTGACGCCGCCGGCGGCCGACCTTGCCGGCGATTGGGCGAATCAGGGGGCGCCTTCGCCGTTGCGTCAGCAGCGATCGCCGTTGCGTCACCCGCGGTCGCCGTTGCGTCACCCGCGGTCGGCTCGCTGCGGCGTCGCGCTCATCGGTTGAGAAAGGCGATCTTCAAAAATCGTTTACAAATTATCTGTACAACGTATGGGGCTCACACTTGGCTCAAAAATCCCCCCTTATGTGTTCTACCACCTGAATGCATTTGATTGCCACCTTCACAAAGCTTTCCGGGGTCCCTTTAATGCATTCAACATAAGAACTGCTCTTTCCTTGACAGCTACCATGCTTTTCCTATGCATCCCCACAGAACAGTGGCCGATGAAGGTTTGTTCTTTGGTTCATGTATTTTCATTACCTGCAGTAGCTCTACCTGAACCTAAAGAAGGAGCCTGGAAGTCCCAGGGTACAAGCACAACACCATTAATATGTTTTCACAACTATCCCAGTACCCACTGGCTTGTGAATTTTTAAAGTCAAACACAATAGCCAAACGAGACAAAGGGGGAAGGCCCGCTCTCAACTGCCTGAATCTATAGATGGTATTCGCATGAAAAGCCGCCATGACTGTGTCCACCGTGTTTCCGCATCTCACAGGAAAAAAAAAAAAAAAAAAAAAAAAAAAAAAAAAAAAGGTGGGGGGGAGGGGCAGGCGTTTGTCGTCTGCACCATTACTACGCGATCCTTGGCCGTAGCGTCAGTCAACAGATATGAATAATCGCAGTGAAATTGCGTGGTGATGCTCTACTTGCCCTAGAGAACTCCGCATCTTAACTGGCAAATAGAACCATGGTTGCGAAAAGCGGCGCGACGCACGAAATGCTTACATTGCAGCGCAGTTGCCTGTGATCACGGATATAGACACAGCTGTGCTCGCACCTTGCCCGCAGCAGAGACGTTCAGTACAAAGGCCCAATAAATTATAATGCTTCCGGAGAAATTGTGAGGTTCACGCGAATGGCGATGAGATAAGGCAGTAGCGTAGCAGTGAGCGCACTGCTAGCTGGGAGACTAGCGACATCTATCGGCGAGTGGCTGAACGTCCGAAGTGGAAGCATTCATAGAGAACTGAGCAATCTGTGGCCGATACCAAAACACAGCAGCCGGTAATCACTTCACTCGTGTTTTGCGACAGGTAGGCTGTAGGGCGCTGCGCTAAACAGCAGAAGTCGAGGTCATGCTTTTAAGCTCACGGGAGGGCCTCATGCGTGCACCGCCATGCCCGTGTCCACGCGCGTCCCCATTATGTATTCAGACAACACACGTGGTTGCCAACATGCATGCCACGCCAGTGAATACAACCTATTGCCACACACACAACTGCTTTAATCCTATACTGCATGCTTAGCAGTCCATGAAGCTAACATAACACTTTCTTCTATTTGAATACCTCAACAAATTTATTTGGCACAAGAAGGTGCTGCCATCACTGAGAAATTAATTGTTTAACTGGGGTGAACTTTGTATTACCTGCTTACTGTACCATAATATGACACGGTAAGGGCCCCATGACGTTTTTAGAAGTGCAGCCAAAAACTGGCAGTGCACACTGGCAGTGACCGGAAACAGGGAATCACTGATCGAATAGATTAAAACCTAGCAGGACGTTTGAACGTGTAGTTAATGCTAAGGCCACGTAACAGCGCAGCCATGGGCTTCATGCAGCAATGGCCACTGCAGCTGGGATCGAACCTGTGTCCTTGTGCTCAGCAGCAATATGTTAAGCACACTGAAACCATGCTTTTGTTCATTTAGGCTGATGCTGGATGAAAACTGGAACACGAACATTTCCAATGTGGCGATATTATTAGCCAGACGTTTTTCTTTTCCCAATGTGTTTTTAACACGAGAAATTCACAGGAGATCCCAAGAGTCCCCAACCACCCTTCATTTCCAGAATCAGCAAGCTTACCTTGGGCCTCCTCTCCTTCCTCATCCTCAGAGTCATCACCTCCAGATCCATCATCTTCGTCATCATCACTGCCCAAGATATCTGCAGAAGGGCTCTGGTTAGCAGCTGTCACAAAAGTGCGCCCACAACAGGCAGCTTACCTTTGGCTATTTCCGCGTACCGTTCTTCATTCTCAGCAAAATCGGGATCAAACTTGAACACATCTGATCAGAGAAAAAGGTTTAACACAGGGAGGAGAAGGGGGGAAAAAAAGAGAAAAAGAAGAGAGAAAAAGAAAAGCACAAAAAAGGTTTGTTACTTGGTGTTTTCACTGCAAATCAAAGAAACAGAGCACATGCATACTGCAACAATTGCTGCAACTTTCTTCAACAACTGTTAAGAGACCAATCCTGAGATCAATCAAACGCCATACAGCAGCTTAAGGGAGGCAGTCCAATCGCTGCCTCCTAATAGCTGCGTTCCAGTTTGTGAAGCGCAACTACTACTACTACTACTACTACTCTACAAAGGCAACTGTTTGTGAGTGCCTCATATTTTCCCCATAGATGGACAGAAATGGCTATGAGGGCTGACAACAAAAACAGCGCAGTTAGCACCCAACCGATTTGTATCGCGCACAAACGACCCTGGATTTGAATGTTGCGACATCCAAAAGTTCTTAATTTGGTTTCCACATACCGTTTTCAATATCTTGATTTTTATCACACGGACAGGCACAACGTGGGCTACCACATAAAGCATCCTGCTTTAGAAAGCCACAGCATGAGTACAAGACTTAAGAGACACGTGCAATCACTAATGCTAACGGAAAGCATACATACTCAGTATTTCCTCCCCATCTAGCTTATCATCCAAAGACAGGAGGTGGGTGTACTGCTGTTCTTCTTCTACAAGTTCAAGTTCTTTCACAACACTTGGGTGGGCCTAGTAGGGGAAGGAAAAAAAAGCAAGTCAGAATGCCCCACTCAAGTAACTCAACCGAGGAACAGAGAACGTAAATTTTATTCAAAATTTTATTGCAATTGACTGCAAGAGATTTCGATGTAGTTATACACGCACACACACAGAGAGAGAGAGAGAGAGGTCAATACCCCCAGGGAATCCTTCCCTTGGACATGCAGTGCCATTTTAATAACTATGATGACCAAATGTCGGATGGCACCAGGAAAAGAACGAAGCCAGTCTGGGAATACTAAACAATGATATGCATTATTCATTAGCAAAAGCTGGCCAGATTATAGACCCCCCCCCCCCCCTCCTCACCAAAATATGGTCTATCACCAATTGCTACACGAAGCACCAGCTGACATGGGAGGCCCTGATCTTTAAAGTCAAAGAAAGCACTACTTTATTCATTACCTGGAAGTTTTAAAGAACATACTTTGTCTTATTGCCAACAATTTTAACGGGGCACTGACGGCAACCAGCAAGTAGGTTTCAAACGAGTCTGACCTACCTGCGGCCATTTTAGCATTGATTCGGTGCCAAAAGATGCCTTAATTGCTGAGAAATCACTAATCAAACAACACATTTTCCTTCCTCATTTCTCTCGCAGTGATTTCATGACACAAACAGAGGGTGCTGCAGCCACTGTTTGCGTCATGACAAGTAGGAAGCAAGCGAGGCAGTGGTGATGTGTAGAAGAATTGAAGCAACCGAATGCGTACAATGCTACCATATATCAAGCAGTTTCAACAAGTTTCACTGAAATCAGTCGCGCTTTCCCGAGCTCCCGCTCCCTTCGCTGCTCTGGACCCCTAGGCAATATATCCTTCATGGGACCCGTGTTTAGTAGTGATGCTTTGTTGAAGAGATTGTTTTTTTAGGCCGCGTGAATGCTCATATCGATTTGACTGATTGTATGGGGCTTAACGTGCCGACGCAACGCAGGCGATGAGGCGCGCCGTAGTGGAGGGCTCCGGATTAATTTTGGCCGCCCGCGGATCTTTAACGTGCACCGAAATCTCGCACACACGGGCGTTTTTTCGCCTCCATCAGAAAAGAGGCCGCCACAGCCAGGAACCGAGCCCGCGTCCTTGGGCTCAGCAGCACAACACCTTAGCCACTCAGCCACCGTGGTGGGTGAATGCTCACATCGAGCCAACCGCTCCGTACCCACCCCCTACACGCCGCCTCACAAAGCGGCATCACTGCCAATTAGAGTTTCTATATACAGTTAAACCTGGATATAACGAAGTTGGCAAAATCTCGCTATTTTTCATTACATCCAGGTTTTCGTTACATGCAAATTTCGAGTTAAAGCTTGCATAAAAGAAGCGGAAATGAAACCAGCATGCTAGACATCAGTGAAGGTGAACTCGCCCTTCAAGGACTTACTTCACAGTAGAAAGCTGCATGATTTGCGCCTGCGGCTTTCGCACGAGCTTAGGCACTACACGGCGCTCCAAAGAGGCACAGTCACTTACCCCCTAATTCAAAAGCGTAACGGAATTATCACTTTTGCCTTTCGAAACTTTTTGGTTCCAAACGCGTTTCAAGAACCAAACTTTTGCTGAAACTTGATGCTCACTTCTTCTGCACTCAAAATTGTTGGGAGGGCGCTAGCTGGGGTACTGTACCGGGTGGCGATGGCATTTACTTGCTTGTCTTTGGAAAAGAGAAAAGGTTTTGTTTTTTGGCAGCAGAACTCATCGCAGGCGAACCAACATCAGAGATAGCAGTGGAGAGGCACGACTAGACGCTGACAGGCAGGCCTGTCGAACCGACACCGCACTCAGACATGCAGGGTTCGTACAGGCTTCAAAAGCAAAAATTCAAGGGTTTTCAAGGACTTTCAAGGACCAGAAAACACATTTTCAAGGTCCCCATCTAATGTTTTATTTGGGATTATTTATATCTTTTCCAACACAATGCAAAAGTTTTTTATTGCACAATACCAAAGCACATTAGCGCACATTTAGATAGGTGCTATCGGGTTCGTATATGCTCCCCAAGCTTTATTTTTTTTATTTCATGGCTGGTATTTAGAGGTTTTTCTTTTTTCTTTGTGTTTTGCTGAGGCTGTTTGATTTCTAAACTTAGTTAATGTTGCCTGCATCTCCTGCTTTCTCAGCAAGAGTACCAGCTGAAATTAAATCGAGCAAGTGTTGCTTCAAGGCAGGATGAACTATGTACACGTCCACCATTTGCATGTAAAAGCAAACGTAGATGGAGCGTATGAGGCACAGGAAACATGCAATGAGCAAGCGTGCACAGACTAGATGGAAGATGCAAGATAGAGAACAGAAGCTGGCTTTCACTGGATTGTGTCGTGATATGGATTGGATTGATAAGTGCCTGCTCCCAATGTTGCCTTGTAATAATGAAAATCCACCAAACTTGCAATTTCACACCATACACTGAAACTTGATTGTTAGAATGTTTCTTCACATTTGTTAACACCTAAAATCCATGACAAACACTTTAAATTCTTGTGAAAAAACAGGGCCATTGATTCTCTCAGAAAAAATCAAGGGTTTTCAAGGACCATTTAAAAATTCCAGGACTTTCCAGGCCTGGAAATTGACACTTCTAAATTCAAGGGTTTTCAAGGACCTGTGCGAACCCTGGACATGGGAACGCACGGTTGCTTGTGGCGCGGATGAAAAAAAGTGAAATATAGCTACCCTTGCGATGAGGTGTCACGCTACACAAGCGAAACCTCAAGTGGGTGCTGCGTTAGCCATCGGATGGCACTAGCCGCTCCGTTTATCATCATCATCATGACTAATTTTGTTTTCAGCGATTATAGACATTTTTGTAGCTGCTGGATCCTTAACTGTTTCAGGACAACGCCATCGTTCACGGGTGAACAATGATTTTCAGACCTCCCATAAGTACTAAAAACGGCGCTATTCGGATAACTGACACCATCTGGCGTGTTCACTGGAAACCGCTTTTTCAGTTTCGTTGCCGTTTGTTTACATTTCGTGTGGGTAGACAGCGTCACGAGTGAAATTTGAACACAAGGCAATGGCGAGTTGGGCGAAAATGGCGTCCTGTTTTACTGCGCACTTTGCAAAGGCGGACAGCGGTTTCGGGGACTTTGGCCACTCCTGCTGCCGATTTTTTTTTTTACCCCAGCAGCAGTAATCACTGCAGCAACGATGTGGATTCTTCTGATTTTAGTTCTGATGAAGACTCTCCCATTCAACAGCCTCAGACTTCGGCAGGTGCTGCCAGGGAAGGTTCGTTTTTGACTTCGCGCTGTATTTATAAACAAAACGTGCCTAATATCTGATAACTGCAGTATTACTTTTATGTGTATGGTCTGGACAATGTGCAGCGGGGATATTTTGCCAAATGCACTGCGCCGTACCGCGTTATCACCTTCGAGATAGCCTGGCGCTCGTATAAAATTAGCGCTGCACTGGCCCGTAACTGGTCGTGATACCACTTTCTTTGTTTTGTTACTACATCCCTTTGTGTAATAATAAGGCAGAAATAACTATACAACAAGCCTTAGCATTAATTTCAGTCCCCTAAGACCTTTTTATTTTGTGTCATTTTTCACAATTTTCAGACCCCCCTGTCAACAGACTACTCACTCGGCGAGCCGGCCGGTGTAATGTGGGCTTCGAGAACACGCTCAGTTCCCAGCGCATTTTGGCCAATGTCATTCGTGTTTGCCGACTGACCATGCCCAAATGACATTCTAGCCGAGTGCATTCGGTGAAGTTCACTTCAACTGGCATGTCTGACAGGCGTATTATGTATAAAATAAGCTGATATTTGGTGCACAGCTAATACATTTGGGAAGAACAGTGTGGCGCAACTTCGAATTTATGCAGCATAGAGAAAAACTGAACCCATTTTAGTTCTTCGCATGCCAAAGGACACCGTGCGTGAAAACAAATTAAACAGCTCGGAGACTGGGGCCTCCCTTTAAAACAAGACAGCAGCAGAGTGAAAATGGCCTTAAGACTTACACTGAAGCCGTCCTTGCGTACAGCAAACACCACTTCAATCATGTACTGCACCCGCTTGTCCAAGTTAGCTTCATGAAGAATACTCCGCAGGCGCTCGAACACAGCTGCAACAAGGGAGGCACTATGTGAATACATTTGACCAGTGCACTATTCTTCAGCCCCAAGCTTAATGCTAGTTTTTGTGGTGTTAACAAGTTTCTATCTAAAATCGTATGGATAAAAAAAAAAATCTCCTTAGAGAAACAGCTAATTAAAATTGAGATTTATGAAGTTGCGTGGTAACACCATTTGCACCGTGATGCACATTTTCAATTGGCAAAACGAACAAATTGTCTAATACTAGAAAACAATCTTAGGATGGTTATGCTAGTTTAGGTAGGAAAGCAATGGTCAACAAAATTTTGAAGTAATTAATAAAAACTGGCATGTACGCATTACAATGCCGCTTCCCTTCTGGAAGAATGAGCACACCACCCAAACCTATGATGCATTCGGAAAAATTGCCACTAGAATTAGGCCCTTAATCCTAATTTCACATGAAGTTTTTACACTCCTGTGCCAAGTCAAGCTGTACTTGAACACAATATGGCAAATTAGAAAATTTAATCAAGCTTCAAGGTTCCAAATGCACTTCCAACACTTTTCACTCAGAAACTATTTGCAATTTCAAACTGCATAAAAACACCATTAGTACATAATTCGGAAAAAAAAAAAAAAAAGTTTTACCCCCCTATTGGCACGATTCAATATGAATTAAATTGCCTATTGCAAGACAATCAGACCACAAGATGAGCATAAACAATAATGCTAAAAATCTCAAACAGAAAAAATAGGACGGCATCACGTATTTGCCCGGCTTTGAGTACATTCGAAGCATGTACATTCGTTATACAGTCGAACACGGATATATCGAACACGGGTATATCGAATTATTGTCTATATCGAACTCATAAATTATCCCCTTGAAAATTCTGTGTAAAAGTATAGGAATTCGTACGTTTATATCGAACCGTATTTTTCCCAACATTGGGTATATCGAACGCCGCGTGAGCTGGAAGGTGCTCTTCGGCAGTCGCTGCACCCCCGATTGAGGTTGAGGAGGATGTGGAGGAATGCGTGGGCATGGAGAAGACTGGCTCGCGGAACTAATTCCCCCTACCGGAACGAATTTGCGCTTGCCCAGTCGGGCCCCGCTACCGGCCGCCGTAGCGTTAGCGGACGGAGCCCGGTATGCTAAATCTCTCTAGGCACACAAGCCCGAACGCTCGGAAAATGTGACAGTGCGAGGTAGGGATGCCCCGACTGCGCACATCCTTTTTTTTTTTTTTCTTTTTGCGGCTGCGTACGTTCCTCGGCTTGCCGAAAAATAGTTTTTTTTTTCTCTCTCTCAGGGTCTGTCTTCCCCGATGTCGTCTCGGGAAAGGGAAGAGGGAACGAAGGCGCTGGCGGCCTCCTCCTTCTTTTGCATTTTGCTGCTGTTGCTGCTGTTTGGTGAGTTGTCCCACACCTTTCGGAGATCACTGTTTCTCTCGGAGATGACCACCGCGAGCGCTTTGTTGTAGTCCGTTCAGAGAGCCTTGGAATTGTTACCTTCAAAGTTATTGTGGTACGTGCACGCTGTTCTTCTTTTGCGTGCGTGTTGTGCATGGTGTGCGAAGGCGCAGCGTACTGCTGGAATTTCCTAGTTGTGCAGCCTCGAGAAGATCCAGACCAGCGTCTTTAATTTCATTTCCTGGACGAAGAAGCAGGCTAAGATCAGCGATTTTTTTTCACGGAAATAAAGCGTCCTGTTTCATCGTGAGTGCGGAATTAGTTGTCATTCTTGAATGCGACGATCGGAAAGTGATCGTCCTCCATAGGTGAGGTCTCAGAGCCCATATTTTTTATATCGAATTTTTCATATATCGAACTAATACGCGATCCCCTTGGAGTTCGATATATCTGTGTTCGACTGTAGCACATTTTACAGTTTTGTATCTACTGAAGGGTACAAGAGATATTAACTAGAAAAGCTACACACTCATTCTCAGAGTGCCCCAGGACAGCTCAAATAACTGACCGTGAACTCCTTTTGGCGAAAGCTCGGTCAGCTTCATGCCACATTCCTTGATAAACCCCACAGCCACCTCGACAGCGTCATTGGTGGGGTTTCCGAGCAGCAAAGTGATGATTTCCAGGGCCAGTAATTCATGAGCCTAAAGAGGACAACACACTTGTCATTTCCCAAGGATTAACAGAATCACACAACTCAAGGAGGCAACGCACACGCCACACCACTGGTACCACGGGAAGTGTCAAGTGCTGCATCACAATAGTGCAAGAACACTAGACAGACTTTTCCACCAAAAGCATCAACATAAGAGTAGACCTCCTTTTGGCCCAGGTTGGGGGCGTTAACCTCTTGTCCGTGATTCTTTCATGGGCGCAAATGTCCACAATCCACGATTCATGCTTTATAAACAGGTCTCTGGCACCCACTCTTACATGACACTCCCCTCTCCCCTGGTGCACGTATATTGCCATCACAGTGAGCAGCTGCGAGGCCATGGTATCGACAAAAGCAGCAGAGCAAGGTCGATCAGGAGTCTGTTTATGGGAAATGCACTCTGGCTTTTTGAGAAGATTTCGAGCAGCCATGCAGACAACATAGCACTCGCAGTGCTTGTACGGCAGCAAACGATGCTCCATGCACTTCAGAAATTTTTTATTAATTTAAGCTAAAATTTCCATTCTCCCAATGCATTGCTTGCCCTGTGACTTTGGCAATAACGTAATATGGGCATGTACCCAAAATGTCAGTACATAGGCTAAAGCTGCTGCTATCCTCGAAGGTGCTGGTTGGTTACTTTAGTTACGTTATTTTACTGATGCGCACAGGAACCGGCCGGTCCCTGCCCTAAGGTAGTGTGGCAGTACCTTCCACAGCGTTATAAATGGTGTGGGAGAAGACTGAAATCACACACTGCTCTGCTATGTGATAACTCAGTTAACCCTAACCAAAAGAACAAAATTCTTGCAGGAGGGGGATCACCTGAACTGTGCTGTGCAGGAGATTACGTGATCCACACAACTGGTGTGTGTGGGGAAGGGGGGGTGCTTCAGACCCCCCCCCCCATCCCCCCTAAAATATACCAGCCTAAATTGCAGCTGCCTGAAGTAATGGGCACGAACACTCCAACCTCCACTGTCATTGTTGGTCAAGCCATGTCACAAGTCTCCGTGCACCTTTCAGGCCTTCAGTAACAGGTTTGCTTGAATAACCACGTAGCTAAACAATTTTAGCATTTGCCCACCATTCCAGATTCAAAATACCTAACTTATCGAACTACAGTTGCATGTAGAAAAGCTATATCTTGTTCATAAGGAGCAGCATAACGAAGGCTGTGCACCACAGTCTTGGTACATGTGGGCATTTTGGCCTCCATATAAAGTCTGGACTGAATGGCAAGGAACCGAACCAGCAACCTCTTCAGCCACATTTTTCTCCTTAGCCCTTTAACTACCACAAACGAGCAAGCAATCTTTTTTTTTTTTTTTTAAAGAATAGGTTTCAAACAAACAGCTTTTAGCACACTGCCAAGTGATCTGAACATAGATTTTCCCTGAGGTATTTCCTATTTATTACGGGACGCTCAGACGACCGAGGGGGGAAACAGGGCTTATTTACAGGGCCTGGAGGACGATTACGGGTCGGCATTGAGGTGAGTGACAAGCCCGTCCTCGGCGTGTCCTCTTCGTCATCTGGGCGGCTCATGGGAGATTAGCCTATTATTCAGGCCTTACCATTTACTGCGCAACAATATTCAAGCGAGCCTACTGCATAACAAACACTATGTTAAGGGCAAACTTTGTCATAATCACATGCCTTGTTGAAGCCATTCCCAGCTGATTCAATAATTTCTGCAGCATTGTTGTCCTTGTAACCATTACCAGAAATGTCAGTGCATGCCTTACTCAGTGTTACTTCCTGCCAGTATCTGAGTTTATTTCCTCATGGATGTCATTTCACGTGCGACACCATTTTTCACAAGTTTTATTAAAGCCAGCGCAGCCACCTGAAGCCAGCTAAAGGCACCCCTGAATACCTAAAGCCTGCTAGAGGCACCACTGAATACTTCAACAATATATGTACAGAAATCGATGTCCAGTTAGCTTAACTGAGGGTCACAAGTGCACTGTGTAGAAAATAAGCTCAGCGGCCCATGGACAATCATCTTTGGTAACATTCACCAGCTAGAGCTCTTGAGAGGTTAGGAGGTTAACAAGATTCCATTGTATGCATAGATTTTGCTGAAGGATTGCAGATTCCCACACGCAAGTCGTGAATCTGCACCAAAAGTTAGCACAAAAAATGGCAAGTTCACTACAGATGATGCTCCTAGCTAGCTGGCTCTTCCAAGCCGTCAAGTATACCCTGCGCTCACCACTTGCTGGTTCAGCAGATGAGCAAGGAAACGCAGGGCAGACGTGCAGGCCCCCTTGTCATTTCGACGGTACGCCCGCTGCAGCTGGATGACGAGCCTCTTCAGGATCAGCTCTCCCGTCTGGGGGAACTGCAACCAAACAGCGCTGGCTGATGAGTACCGCGTGCGCGAAACAAGCCTTGCAGGCTAATAGTGTACGTGGGGGGGCTTACCTTGGTGTTTATCACAGCCACCAGCGCTGCGTACACATGGGTGAAAGTGGGCGATGCCGCCTGTGCTGTGATGATTGTGCGGCTCAACAGTCCCCTGACACATAGGGAAAATGCAGAGGTTAGGATCTGCAGTCTTCATATCCCGCAAGAAATAAGCTACCCTAGAAACAAAGTATCAGCCCTCTGCAAATGAGCAAGTCAAAATATGCAAAACTTTGTCACTTGAATTCGAATTAGTGCTTGCGTCCTACTTCATCAACTCACATACACAGTTTCTAGTGCAATAACTGGTGCACGAACTGTAAAGGCATTCAGGCCATACAATTTTCATAAAGGAAAAATTTATGAAGAAGACAAGGGTTTCATGTCAGGATCGACTGGCAAATGAGCTTGTGCAAGTCAGACCATTTCACTTCCACAGCTTGCAGGTGAATGCTGTCATGGCCAATTACTGGCTTACCATCTCTAACGACGCTATGTTGTATTGTTCACACATCACTATACAACACTCATCAGTGCCAACAGGTTTTTTCCAGAGGAGTCAGCTAGAAGTGGATAGGTAGCCATGGTAATGGTAGGGGAGAAATTAATTCTAAAGAACTAAAAAAAACCAGGAATCAGGTCTTAAGCTCCATATTTTAAAGCTCTTTGCAAGTGGAAAGGAAAGAACGTGTACCTAAACAATGACTTCTAACAAGATCAGGTTTTTATTTACAATTTACAAAAAACGTAACCCCACATGCACCACCAGTTGTCCTATGACAACAAAAAAATTTCAACACAGCCAGAAATGGGACTAGTAGGTATGTCATGCAGAAAAACATATGCCAGATGGTTACTCTAAGAATAAAAAGGGAAAGGTGTCTTTCTGCTCTAAACACAAGTTAAAAACGTTTTTGAGCACTGCTCCAGACAATTGTTTTTAACAAGTTTAAGGTAAAAAAAAAAAGTGACGCGCAAACATTTCGTTTTCTTTCCAGTTCGACACCCTGACTTAATGATTACCACAACAGGCACACACTATCTCACCTTCCTCGTACGAGATTCTCCCGCATCAGCTCCCTGATGATGACATCTATGTTGGCTGTGTTCGCCTTGTTCACAAGACCGTTTATGCTCTTTTTCAGTGCTTCCCAGGCGATGCGTTGGTACTCCACACTGAAAGAAATGGATTAAAAACCAAGAGTCACCTTCCACCGACTCCATACTTCACTAAAAATAAACCTTGTTTGGCTGAAAGTCTGCACTCGTGCTCTTCCCTTTCATCCTCATACTGCACTGTAAATGTTGCCGTTTGTGCCAAGTAAACGTAAAAGGATGGTGTGCCATGGGGAACAAAAAAAGAAATCGCAAGACGGCCAAACATTCTCGGAACGCAGAACAATGGCCTAGATGACTACCAAATGTTTTCAATTCTGAATCGTCAGATTTAAAATTCTCGCCAGTTTCCCCATGGGCAGCAAACTCAATGCAGAAAACCCCTGCCTGGACAACCACCAATGTTGTGACGCATTACCGATTGTTTCGAAGTTCAAATTATCGGGTCTAACGCATCGTAACTACACCTGCGCTATGAGGCGCACTGCAGTGGACGACTCCATCTTAATTTTGACCACCTCGGGATCTTTCGCCGAAACTCGACACACGAGTGTTTTTGTTTTTTGCCTCCATTTAAAAAGAGGCTATCGTGGCTGTGATTGAACTTGTCTCTTTGGGTTAGCAGCCCGCCTTTGCCATTGAGCCACTGTGGCGGGTGATAGTTTGGAAGTTAATTATTACACTCCTAAAATAAGCTTCGCTACACGTACAGTAGAATCTCGATAAACAGAAATCGCTTAAACGGAACAGTTGCCTGGAATTTGGTTGTTTTGTATTCAGATAACCGTGTAAACGGAACCAGAAATGGAACTTCTTGTGAAATCCACTGGCATGAGAATCAGCTTTTTTACGGTTCCGGCTGTTTCGTTCGTTTTTTTTTTTTTTTTCTTCCTCCATGCTTTTTTAGCCTTGTTGGATTCGTAAGCCTCGTCTCGTAAGTGGTTAGCCGTGTTAGCGCAACAAATGCAACATCGCAGTTCTTGTTCCAGTCGTTCGGTCTCGATTCTAGACGCCGAGGCTACAGGGCTCACCTCCTGTCGCCTCGTTCGTGCCATCGTTGTGCTATTCGTCCTTCATTACCACGTTGCCGTCTTCTAAATTCGGTGGCTCGCAAGCACTCGCGAAGTTGAGGCCTCTAGCCTCCGTGAAGATGCAGTTGCAAGGACTCGCATTTTGTAGTGCACAGCGACTCATTGTTGCCAAATCAACTTTGTGAATGCTGTGCCCACGCTTCTTGTAGTTTTCTTGCTTTCTGAAAACTATCAGCTACAGTCACTTTCTAGTGGTTAGAGTTGCATGAAATGCCCTTAGAAGTGTGTACGCACATAAATTTGCACCTTAGAACATCTCTCTCAGTAAACGGAACTCCTGTTAAACGGAACTAATTTTTCCGGTCCCTTGAAGTTCCGTTTATCGAGAGTCTACTGTATTGTCATTAAATTTTCTTAATTTCTTTCCATTCACTTGCACACCAGACTTAAGGGTCAGACAACCGATTTTCGTGGAGTGCATGCCCTCTAGCTCACATGAAAGCCAGTGTTTTATATACCGTGGTAACTGCAAGTATTTTTCTAAACAGGCAGAAAAAATTTTAATTTTGCACTAAAATTTCTGAAAGTGTAGTGTCTAAATGTGACACTACCGTACGTGTCCAAACAACTTAGCTGGTTTCAACGTGCGATTCAAAAACCGCATACAGGAATAGGAAAGACAGCACATTATTGCTGTTTCAGCCGGGGCAAGTTTTTAAATACCTCTTTTATTTCTCACTAGCAGTTAAAAGTATGTTTCCACATAGAGTTTCTCAGTACGTATACTAGAGAGGAAACTGCACTGCACCTGGGAATCCATGTTGTCGTGGAGGGTTATGGGAAGACCCCCGCTTCTGGCTTGCGCTTGGCATGACAATTGGATTCTTAAGCGGTTTTTGGGATTTGCTTTCTTCACTATGCATTAAAACGTCTATGAGCCACAACGTAGCCGAAATCGACCCTGTTCTGTGGTAGCAGTGAGCTGTGGCAACTGCGAGTTTGGGGAAAGGGCAGGCAGTGCGTGATCGTACCTAACGTTGGTCATGCTGGAGTGAAGGAACATATGACTGGGCGGGTAATATATAGCCGTGAAACTAGTACTTAGACGAAGACAAGATACGACAGATACGGGTGCCTGTATCCATCCTATCTTGTCTTCGTTCACAACTGTTTAACGCCACTTTTTTTTTCTTCTCAAGTATAAACCAACTCGCTCAGCAACAAGTTTTGTTAAACTGTAGCTGATGGTCGGTGCACCGGTTCACCATGAAGGCGACGTTTTCATAGGCACGCTCAAAAACATTTCCAAGCCCTACACACAACCTATTAGTTGAAACAATGATAAAATTAATGTCTCCAACGAGTTTTTCCCAAAATATTAACATCGTTAACTGTCAGCTTGGCCTGCAGAATAGTAGGCAGAACCGTTCTTTCTGACAAAAATATGCTTTACTTCCTTTTTTCTTAGCTTTAAAACTAGCCTGCTTTATTTTCTACTTATATAATAACACACAATTCTTTGCATTTTTGTTACACCGGGTTCTAATATATGGTCACTAAAACGTTTCAATCCGAGCCAATGACAAAACTAAAGCGAGCGCACGATATAATGGTTGCCCATGACGACACAGACGGCATTGATATGAGCCGCATAGATGCTAGCACCAGATTCCTCTCTAGTGTGTATAGTAAGAAACTACGTGTTTCCACACGGGTCACTGTCCTGGTTGCCAACATTCGCTTTGGTGGGCGACATATTTCACAAGTTCTAGGGCGCTATCAGCAAAAACCGTTTCAGGTCAAGGTGTTCAAGTGAAGCCCTTTCATTTGGGATCCAGAAAATACAGTCGACAAAAATCGGTTGACTGTACCTTTAAGTGAACAAATAAAAACAATGTGCATTTCTTACTATAATAAAATTGAGGGCTAGACATGTTGAACTTGAACAAAAGTAATGCCACAGTGGCTCCAGAAGAACAGTAAGTAGCAGCCAACACTTAAAACTACCGCCTCTGTGGCTCAGCCACAGTACAGCCCCCCTCTCACCTGGACTTGTCCGTGATCTGTGCCTGCATCTGGCGAAGACGTGCTGGTGGGATGTAAGCACCACCGGTGCGCCCCGTAATGACATCCTTCTTGCGAGGAGCCTCGGGCGCTCGCTCTGTTTCGGGTGTAGTCCGGCGAGCCACCTTGTGCCTGTCATCCCCCTCCTCATCAACCCTGGATTTCCTCTTGCGATCTTCCCTGGGGCCACCTGGTCGCTCCTCATTATCCCTCCTCTTACGATCTTCCCTAGGGCCGCCTGACCGCTCATCCTCATCCCTCCCCTTGCGATCCTCACTAGGGCCACCGAACCGCCCATCATCATCCCTCCTCTTGCGCTCCTCCCTAGGGACATCTGACTGCACCTCATCATCCCCCCTGCTTTGATCCTCCCTAGGGGCACCCGACTGCTCCTCGTCATCCTTCCTGCTGCGATCACGGTCATCTCGGTGGCTCTCATCATGGTCATGTTTTCGACCCTGGTGACGGTCGTACTCATCCCTCCGGTACCTGTCCCCTCTACGGCCGTAGTCATCCCTGCGATCTCGGTCTCGCCTGCGGTCATAATCCCTGTCCTCCCTCCGATAGTGATCAGAGTCCCGATGCCCATCATGGTCCCTGCCACCACGCCTGCCGCGGTCGTCTGGATCTCGCCTGTGGTCGTGGTCAGAATCTCTCTTGCGGTCACTATCAGAGTCTCGCTTGCGCCCTTTCTTCCGATCACGCCGCCGAGGGTCCTCTTCCTCATCAGAGTCACTGGTCTCATCCGAGACTTGTCCAGGCTCGTGATCGTCCCCCATTCGGCCACTAAAAATAAGCAACAACAATTAGTGCCATGATAACAGTTTACTACAGACCTACAAATTGTGCTTAAGCCAGTGATGCTAGTATTAACGAGCCCCAAAAACATGATGAAGAGAACCCACCATTGAGTATGCAGTCACAAACACTTAACTGCACATCTCTCCTCTACACACAATCAATAACTCATAAACTTAGCAAGAAGGTGACTGAAACACTTTTTTTTTTGAGGGGTGGGCGGAGCACACCAACATAACTTCAGCAGCAACTAAGCCAGACTGTCAGAGGTGCACATAGCTGCAATCATTTGCCAGACACACACACAAACAAGCTTATAACACTTCTTGCACATGTATCCACTCAGAAGGGCATACTGGTTGGTATTTATAGACCACAAACCTTTCAACAAAAGGTTCCAGCTTCTATGAAAAGGTTCCAGTTCCTTAGAATTTAACTAAGCACTAAATATTTTACCAGCAAGTAAGCAATAAACAGGCACAATACCTTAACAGAGCAATTTATTACATTACCTATTACTGCAAAAGCAGATTTAGTTCCAAAAACTAGTTTCTTTTTTTTTTTTTTTTTCGAGAAAGAGAAGCCTCTCCTGTCCAAAGTCTAGAATAGGCAAGGAAACCAGCCCCATATAAAATAGGGTTTAAGAGTACTGTGCCCTGCTATCTCTTCCAGACACCAGGCCCGGCTGGCAGCAGCTTCATATACAAAAAACTCAAGAGCAAGACGTGTCGACTCATATTACTCTGCAGGTCACAGCATGCACTAAAACATATTAACATAAAAGTGACATGGCAACCAGCACCCACGAGAAAGCACAAGGCGGAAATTTTGTGCCACTTTATACAGTAGTACGAGGTGTATATATACGAAGTGCAAATTTGCTGTGACTGATTTACTTATACTGATTTACTTTAGCTTAACAGTCGGCGTGATGTGCGTTCTTTGTATCTGTACTTTGTGCCGACCTGCTATAGTCTCAGTAGAGACTGGCAGTACTGTAAATAAACACAAATATGGAAGATATTGAATACACCATTTGCTTTCCAAGTTTACATCATTTGCTTTCCAAGTTTACATAACAAGTTGCAAGGGCAGGAACAGTAAATTAGCTGATGTAAAGTACTGCAGACCACGCTACGCTGAGTTCAATCGCAGTTGAAGAACCAGCAACACGGGAATGTCTGAACTGCAAAGGGAGAAGACTGCTCTAGTTTGAAATTCAAGATCTCCCTAAAACAAACGAACACGAGCGAGAATGGTGACGAACTGCTGTTTGGACTGCACAAGAAAAATTCATTAGCTACCTTCCTACAGGCAGTGGCCAAGGAAGTACAGGCAGGGTAAGCGAGACCTCCACCACATTTATTACCGCCGTGAACATTGTCCAGTGTTTACCGTCTGGTCAGATAAAAGCACGCTTACAACGATGAAACATAAATCAGTGACCAACGTTTCATCGTTGCTAACACCGTAAACATCGCAAGGGTTGACTACGGGTACCGACTGTCAAGTCCCCAGCTACTTCAAATAAACCAAGGTGGTACTGCACGTCAACCTCATCACACCCACTACGAAAATACTGAGGATGAAGGGATGCGAGGTGAAGCATTGGTAAGTGAACAAGGTGGGTACAAGGGCAGAGCAACGCTAAGCGTTGTTATTCGGCCCCCTGCACCACGACCGTTCAGTTGCAGCCCCAATCATCTTTTGGCTCCAAGCACTAACGGCAAAACCGTTGCGCAAGACCCTTCTTAACTGCGAAAGCACCTTCAGTAACGCAAAGTAAGCCTCGTTTGCACGAATCGCAAGCGCGTTTCCCGCTACCGTGAGCACAAAGAACCCAGCGCAACGCGCAGTACGCAAAACGATGTACAATACAAAACTAAACCCACCAGTGAAGGTTGAAAATTCTTAAAATCAACGATATACGACTGATACTGATCAGCATTACCTTCTGGGCATGTCTGTTTACTGCAGCACGGAGTCGCACAAGGCCGGTCAAGCTGTCGCACCGAAGTCGTGACAGCAACGATCGAACGTCAAGGGGTATACGAATCGCGGCCAGCCAGGTAATGTTTCGGACGGGCAATAGTGCCTAACAGCCTCTTGAGATCACCAGTAATTCGCCTTAGCTTAACAAGGGCCAAAATGCTCTGGACGCATAAAAAATGCCGAATCTCAAGAACCTTTTTACGCCGAAATTACTTCGCGACGACGTGCCTATGTAGGATCATGGTTGCCTGCCGCTAATGCAACGCCGCCTGCGTATTCGAACGAAACGATTTTTTTTACAAATTTTACAAATATCAATATTTGTAAAATCGGCTAGAGCTATTTTGACCCGTTTACTACATCGGAAGAACCCGACTACATGGTATTCACGCCGGAATAATAACACAAGATCTCTTCGATTTGGCCCGCACAACTCTGACCAGTTCGCGAAAATTCAGCGCAGGTGCCGCCACCACGCAGAACCGGCTCCCGCACATGGAGCCCCCGCACTACCCACACTTTTCGTCTGCTCCTGCGTCACCTCCTCAAATAACGAAGAGGAAAGCCAACTCATCCTTCCGCACTCGTTGCAGGAAAAAGAAAATGAAGTGAAAATGAAGTGCAGCTACGGCATTACGCTCGCAAATCGAGAAAGCGAGTGCTGCACTGCCTGAACCAATTCAGCGTGTGCAGCCAAATCGAAGACGTGCACCTAAAAGACGGGTATTTTTATTCATTGCCTACAACTTACCCCTTGTTTTATTAACACAAAACGGCATCATGATGAATGAAGTCGGCACATACTTCACACAACGCCGTTTTCAGACTCCCCCCCCCCACTCTTTCATATAGGTTCCGTCCACTCTTGTCACAACTTGACGCAGAAATAAAATTATTTTTACACTTGCCCATTCCTTTACTCCTGTTTCCACACCCAACCCCCGAGCAGTGGATGGTTATACTGGCCAGCTGAGATTCCTACAACCAGCTCCGGCTGGTCAAGAGGGTTCAGATGGCACTTTTTGCCCGAGGGCTCGCAGATTCAGGAGACCCTTCACTGCCACACATCTCGTGGCATTAACTAAAAATTTTGATTTCAATAAGGTCTATCCGCCCTCCTTCTGCGTCCCTGTTCACTAATCTTGCTACACCACCAGCAGAATTGTATCTACGATGGTGACTACATTATCAGCACGGAACGGTAACCTGGGCTGTAAAAAAACCCACATGAGCATTGTTCTACTCTAGCTTCATGGTTCCATTTGACCCTGGAACATTCGCACACAGTCTACGCAAACAGCCGGTTCGGCTGCCTACTGTAATGATGCAAATGAAATGTGGTGCAAATGGTTTGATTTAACAACCAACAAATCAAGTAACTAAATTCACGATAATGAAGAACTGACAGGTTTATTAAGAACTGATAGGTTCAGCAATTGTGAACAAAATGCTGACCAGTCAATGAATCAACAGACCCAAAGAAAGTTGGAATTTTTTTTTCTTCCATAGCACAAATGGGTACCTTCCAGAAGCACTGGCCCCAACTCATGATTGTAAATGTTCTGTAAACAATCACCAAAAAAATCTGATGTGAACCTAGTTAGCAAGTCTGTGCATCTAAACATGACCTTTCATCTGAAAGATGAATGTGGCATGTAAGATGGTTGATCATAAGAAAGGTAGGTGTGTAGGTTGAGGCTACCTTCACTGCTTCCCTCCTTCCAGAGGAACTCCAAGGCTATACGCAATATAAGACGTTACTTAAGTATCCAACATATCTAAAGCACGTTTTCTCCATCTTATGGGTTGATCAGATAAAATTAATTGACGAGGCCGCATGTGGGTAAAAAGTCAGAATTTTTTTTTTTTCTGCCAGTATTAATCCTCACCCCCCGTTCCAATCACCCATTCCCCCTATTTGGACCACCGGTTTTCCTGCCCTATAGTAAAGGTGCGACTAGTACTTCATGGTTGTATATACACTCAGCTAAATAATGCAGGACAGAAAGCTGTTGTCCACACTTATCAAATCTTGGTGGTGTAAATTTAAAAAATGTGAATGTGTGTGGCCCATTACGAGTCCGAATCTGCACCTGCATTGTTTGTTTGGGAATTTTTTTATTAGAGTCTTTATAATGTCGAGTTTGCTGTCTGTGTGTCCCACTGTTGCTGCCAGCGTTTCCGAAGCTCCCTTCGTACAAGCGGTTTCTTCTTGGTAGACATTCTGTGGCACCCTGGTCAGCAATTTTGTTGCCAGTTCAATAAGTTTTTACTTGGTTTGCCCACATGTAATGCCGGGACAACACTTGCAAAGACTGTGCAAAAATTAAAGATAGTTGTGTTTTCGTTTGTATAATGTGCTCAAGTGCAGTTAAAATGCCATATGGTTTTGCTGTAACAACACTTATTTGTATTTAATGTCCTCTTACTGATAAAGTTAACTTTACAAGCAGAGGACATTAAACAAAAATCCCAGTGTTCCCAGATGGTTGCAAGGGTTAAGGATTGGGCGATTTGGTTGCATAATTACAAAGAGGGGAACAGCGCAACACAGACGAAACATAAGAAGGAGAAAGTGACAACTACGAGCGCTCGTGGTTGTCACTTTCTTCTTTTTGTGTTTCGTTTGTGTTGCACTGTTCCCCCTTTGCAGTCCCAGTTGGTACCACGAGCAGTGCATGAGACGGCACAATCGTACTTCAAGGCATATTTAAAAAGTTGTGTGTGGGTATCTGTTTTTATGTGTTGAAAATGCTTCTCTTCATGTGTCAACTGTATGTAAATATTTCTAAAATAAAAAGGTCACAGGCTCAATTAGGTCAGTGGAAGTGGTTACGTAGGTTTCGTTGAATGCGACAAGTTCCTCTGCCCACATGCTCAATCGCAAAGAGGGCAGCATAGAGACATCGATGGCCGAAAAGAAAAGACATCGATGGCCGAAGAATCTCTGATGATGGGTTCATATGCACGATTCCCCACTGATGTTGCCTTTAAGGCGTGAATTAGTGTTGTATGTATGTGCTGCTGCTCTAAGCACCACTGGTCACACTCAATGCACAAGCTGGAGATGGGGTGGCCTGAAAATCTTCAGCTCGGGCTTCAGATGTGACAAGGCATTTAGCATATTCATTGTTCTGGCATTTATCTTTTCAGAAAAACAAAATAAAGTAAGCTTTGACAAAAAGCCTGGGATTATTGCGACTAGACAGCCAAACCAAGATGTGCAGCGGAAAAAGAAAATGGCTAGAAATATTAATAAAGCATATGAATTTCAGCAATGAAGAGATAGTGCCAAAACTACTGAAAAGGAATTAGAACAGGCAGGAACAGCTAAACAGAGGAAGAAATGGAACCATTAGAGGGGCACGAAGCAGGAAATGCAGAAATCAGAAATATAAATTTCTACACCAACGCTAGGGCAGCCCATTAACCGAGTCCTGGGAGGGTTCCCTAATGATTAAAAGCATGTACAGAATGACGAAACAAATACACAAGCCAGGTGAGACGGACCACAATCATGCAGAAATTATTACGATGCGACAGCAGCCACAGAAAGCGAGAGAAATGTTCTTCCTTCCTGAATGGAAAACAAGCCAGAAGCAAACATTCCACAGGAGAAGCCAACAGAGTGGAGGTGAGAACGCTGGTGGATTAACAATGCAAGACCATTATAATGCAAGACCGTGAAGACCATAAGTGTAGCGCCAACATTGCAGCGCTTGACATTGAACTGATACAAGGGGGAAGTCATCACCACGATCATCACCTTCTGCAATGATACTGCTTTATTCTAGCATAGGTACTCACCCACTGAGGAGGATTGGCAATGCTCTCGTCTCGCATTACACCAAGCTCATTTTCAACCCACAAAAACAAAGAGCAAGACACCTTGGTCACAACACGTCCTCTGCCCCTTCTATCCACACAGGCCTCACCCATACCAATCCTCGTCCAATCGGCGGAGAAGCCTAGGAGACAAAACTTGCCTCGATGGTTTCAGCACATGTTTATTCTTGCCACCATTGTCCCTCGGTGCCATGAGGATGCACCAATGTTGTCCGGCAATTGTGCAATATAGCTTGAAAATACAAAGGTCGTAAATACAGCTAGTACTTTACTTTTGGAACATACTATGTGGTTGGATGATTGTGTACATAAGACTGCAACACTTCAGGGAAAATATTTTGCCCAAACCGCAGCTTGAAATCAAGCTTCAACTTTGCAGAGATGCCACATTACAGAACGCCGCAATATAACTAGCCTAAAGCATAACAATAAATGAATTCATTTCACTCACAAATCGCTATAAATCAGACTAAGAATTGGTATTCTGGAAGAGCTCACTGAAGGCTACAACAGAGAACCATTTGGTGTGAACGAATCAAGCAGGCGTTAGGCCTGGCATTAAAAAGGGTTGACTATAAGACGCAAGCTCTGAGAAAAGCTCTAACACGAGCAGGTAAAAGTTTTGCTTGCCCACTCATGGTTTCTTCTTCTTCCTCCCTCACAACAGCGTACAACTCCTTGCCTAGTGGCCACATTTTTCTCTGCTAGTTAAAATTACCTAGCCCCTTTCCAGGGTTTGATACAATATGGCCGGGGAGAGCGGTAGCCAGAATATGGGAAAATGCTGGCACCAAAACGGGTCTGGCTCTTGAGCTAGGTAGGACATTAACCCTGTACACGCAAGGAAGTCAGACAGGGGTGTTGTGGAACACTTCTTTGAAGGTGCTATTCTTTATTTCCCAAATTCGCTCAATAATTTCTCGCAATTCCTAAATGAAAAGGAGATTCCAGCACAGCTATGTCTTTACTACAGGTAACTGCACGTTCCACCAGCTTTACAGACTTTTTCAGAACCTCCACAAAAGCTGACGATCGAATAAATGTGCCTCGTCAATTACTGCTTGTTTTCTTATGTAAGCACTTTCATTTCACTAGCTGACAACCTATGTTCGTTACATGCATGAAAATTCATTATAATACCTTTTGAACTGTCTCATACAAAAAAAAAAAAAAAAAAAAAAAACAGTCCACAATGATCCTGACTTCCTTTATTCAAAACTCAGCTGTGCAATGCTTACTGGCTACCACAACTGGAATGATGCAACTTAACCAGAGTGCGTCAAAAATTCCAGTGAACATACAAAATGTCAAAAAAAAAAAAAAAGTGGGACAAATCTGAACAAACAAACAGAAAAATGCTTTTCACCAAGGGTATGAAATGAATGTAGCACCTTATGCAATGCACTGAAGGTAAGCAGTGCACAAATAATTTATATGTAATGTATACTTATATAAATATAAAAATGATGTATTTTATCAGAAAACTAGCTTGGCCAACTTTCTGTTATCGTCAGTACATAAAATTTAATCTTGGTCACACTTTTTATTAAACACTTGCCCTCGACAGAACAGAACATTAAAATTGAGCCCTCGACAGAAGCTTGGCTCAGCCAGCTATGTTCACGGGACATACTTTTTGCCAATTAGCGCCATGGGCCCCACATGCTGGAATTTTTTTTGCTGTCCAAAATATCAACTTATGCAATTATTTACAAGATGGCTACTACATGTGCACAAGCACTGCGCAAAACTCGTAAGAATAACTAACCCAATGATGGGTGTGCACATAAACAGGAACAAGGCGCCAATTTTGTATCATCAAAAACATTTCCGCAAATTGACCAAAAGAAAATTTGGTGAAATAAAATGACAACAAAAACAACTCAGTTATGATAGAAAAAAAAAAAAAAAAAGACACACCAGTACATTTGAAACATGATCGTTGTTGGGGCAGCTGGAGTGATGCGTTGCCACGGTGCAAAGAGCAACAATCGGGGTTCAAGGGGAGGCAGGACTTGTACTTCCCATGTCCACCTTATTCGAGTCTTACCTGTTGCACTTCACACCACGGGTAGCCTGTAGCATGGAAGCGCTTTTGAATGTACCACGCCGAAAGTTATTTCAATAGGTAAGAAAGAAAAAAAGCATGGGGGGAAGGGTGAAATTTCTGAAATCGGAGTGCCTTCTGCAAAGACCTTATGATTAAGTGCAAATTAAACTTCGTCCAGAACAAGCAGTTTTGACAGGCACGTCCACCGAACAAGCTAAGGCCAAAAAAAGGTCATCAAGAAATCATAATATGCTTAAAAAAAAAGGCTTTCTTTGATATGTAAAGACGTCAAATGTTACTCTTGCTTCAGTCCACTGTGGCAACAGGCAACACCAGGCTCATAAACAATGCGCCCTCAGAAACAACCGAAGCAACAATAACTCATGTGTTTAGGTAAACTGCGCATTGTGCAAATCTGCACACTCCTTTGAAGGGGAAAAAAAAAACTCAGCAGGTTGAGAAACTAATTTCTGTGTCATATATATTGCTGATTCAAGTTTGTAGAACAAGTGAACACCATTTTGTAAAAAAAAGACTTCGGGGTTGAACACATGGTCAAAAGCCAAACATGACACCTGGTGTTCCATGAGACCCAGCTTCAGACACAAGATTACCATGTCAGATGTCTGATACAGCAAAGTAAGTGATGTCAAAATAAAAATACACGTGCAGGAACATGAACTAAAGTGAAGTGCTAACAGCCTTTATCAGTGGCACAACAGCAGAATGCAACTATTCAACAAGCTTCATTGTTTTTTAGCAATTCAAATGATAAGGCCTGAATAAATAAAAGCAAATCTATTTGCCAGTAGGCACCTTTGCCACTGAACAAGTTTTCACAACTCAGTGTTGCCACTGGCTACTTCACTAAAGCAAAGTATATGGAGGAGCTGTAAATCAGAATTTGGGTTGAACAAGGCCTGCACGTAAGAACTGAGTTGAATTAACAATACGTTGATGCTCACCGTTTGGCGCCGTTTCTCGAAGCCTTGCAATCATTGTCATCCAACTTTTTGCCACCAGGAGCTTCGCTGCCCTTTCTAGCCGCGTATGAATTGCATGTCAGCTCTGTTTGAAGAGAATTACACAGCAGCTACAGAAGTTATGCACGCACAACAGCAATGATTCAAGGCACAAGCAAAAATCAAACATTGTGCCAGCAGGCTTTTCTGGCCTTTATTGTTGCCACACACTTCCTTTTCACTTTTTTTTTTTTTTGCTCATGGCAGCAGCCCAGCCGATGTCAGCGCTGTCACAGAATGAGTTTCAAAAATTTTATACCAGTCCTCACTTCTTTCATCGGCATGTGCAGTTACCAACACCCCAATCTTAATACCTACCACAATACCACGTAACGCCTCATTGTGAAGATTTGCACAAAAGCAAGAAATAACACACTTACAAACACAGATGACCACGTTCTACTGAACACCACCACAAGTTGTATTCATGGTGATAGCACTTGCAACTTTCAGTACCACAGTGACAATACAAGAAGAGCAATAAAAACACATTCGTGCTATCATGCAAGACAAGTCTGCAACAGCTACTAGTGAATATTCAGAACTGACATGAACACTGTTTTAATTGTGACCAAGCGGTGTGCAAACGACGACACTGACTGCCTTCAAACTGTGACTTAGCGTAATTCAAAGTTAATTAATTAGTATAATGCTTGGTAAGGCAAACTATTAAATGTAAAATACAAAAGTACGGTGCAATTTCATATTTCATACCGCAACTCATTTTACTGCTGCCTTCATGCAGCCACTAAAACAGCTGCGGCAAAGTTTTACCGTTTGTTTTAAAACTACAATTTCTGGTTACCTATGGTATTAAATTAAAGAAAATTCAAAGTTTTTACATTTTAATTATCTTCTCGCATCACAAGCCCGTCAGTGATAACATGACCAGTATTTTTAGCGCGGACAGCAGTCAAGAATTGCCGGCGGGGATGGGGGGGTTATTGGCTAATAACAAGAGAATTAACCACACTAAGTGCTAGTTTCTAGAACTTACTTTGAGTGATGGCTTCTGAACAGCGGCCATACAATTTTGCAGAAAGATGCTTCTGTTCTTTGCTAATGTTTTAAGCATCACTGAAAGTTGGTGAAAATACTACTAGTGCTTCTGAAGTGCAAAGACAAATGCCTCGAGTAGTTGCCGCAGGTAATGTCTGGTGTTGTTTAATTCCTTATTTGTATAAATTAAAGACAAAACTTAACGACAATTACGGTGTTTGCGGTTACTACGACATGACTGCAGGTTTCCCTAACAAAACTGTTATTCGCTATTTCATTCCCATAATGCTGTCTTTTCCATGTCTGCAAGAGCCAATTAGGTTTTCTGCATGTGACCTTTCTTCCACAGTGGTTATTGTGATAGGTTATTACAACAGCACAGCACTTTTGTTTTTTTTCCCGAATGGAACAATTGTGGAGCATGTGCGAGCTTACGAGTTGGTTTTTCACTTGCACATTGGTGGGTAAAATAGTGATTAGTGCCCTTACCACACAAAGCACAACGTTATAGTAGTGTAACATGAGAGAAGAGCATAAGGTTTGCATTAGGTTTTCTTTGGCATCTTATACCTGTGCTACATGAGAGTTTGAAATGACATTTGGGTCGAATGACCTTCCAAATTTCAAACGCCATTCAAACTGAAAGGAGTTCCGCCAATATACATGACCATTCTCAAAGGCAGTTAAAATTTTCTGCGTGTGCCCGCCATGTTTTGGTGTCGCCGCTGCTGCCATGTTTCGTTCTTGGCAAAAATTTAATTTTAGAGTTAAAATGTGCAAAAAAAAAAAAAAGAAAGAAAAACAATTATTAGTGATCAAAATGATAATCTGCCAGCGCGCACAAAATATGCACAAGGCAGCCAGCTTTTTTTCCTTTTTCACTGCGGTGTTGAGAACACCAAGTTAACTTGTAATCATACAGCGAGTGACAGGGAACAACAAGAAGTGAAAATGACGAAGATCATGCACTTTACACACCTAGTTTTACTAGTAAATAATTGTTTTTGTTATTACGGCATGCAGAAACTGCGCCTAAGGGTACAGACCGTTCGCATTTCAAAAGCCTTTGAGATTCTCAAGGGTCAGTTGTCGTGCTCCTTCGACTCAAATGCCATTTCAATCAAATGCCTTTGAAAAGCATCGTCTAGCAGCTCAAAGGTGTCATTTGAGTCAAATGACATTCGACTTGAAGGCCGTCGAAATGCTCATGTAGCACGGGTATTAAATGAGGGATAAATCTCACAGTGATAATGCAACACATCTAAAAAAGTAACATCAGCAACGAACCTTAACATACAGCAACACGCATAAGTATCCTTTAATAAAAAAGGCATATCTGTGTGTTGAAATGCTGCAACAGATTGGTTATAGTACTTGCTCATAAGAAAAAGCCCTACAGCAAACAATGGAGTGCAAAAGATCAGAATGGTAACAAAAACAAAATAAAAGGGGCCTGTCTTTGGGTGGTGCTTGCACTGCAAAGTGGAAGCAGCAATGCAACAGAGAAACAGCAACTTTTCTGATAGAAAAAAAAAAAGGGGGGGTTACTGTTTCATTACACAAATCAGAGCATCAGAAAACTGCTCGCACTATGACATTGATTTGGATTTAGTGCTTTCGAAATTAATGCTCTTAAAGGTCATCTCCAGCAAAAATTTCAACCTCGTAAAAACGATGTTGCCTTACAGTACGACTAAAAGAAATGCAAGGTATAAAATATTATGTTAAAAATATGTGCAAGTGTACAGCAAAAAACTAAAATTAGAAAGAAAAACGCGGCCATTAAGGCCAGGCGGAACTGTCACCATAGCCCAGCGAGTAAGCAGTGCAAGCTTAGCTCACTGGTCGTTCAATTTAAAGAGCTTGCCCGATTGTCCAACCACCTGGCTGGTTATGCCAGCTGCCACGGCTGACAAATTTCTTTGTGCGCAATGCTGGCAGGAGTAACATTATTTGCCACAGATGTATAAAGCCCTTATAATTAACTAGGCAGCTCAGAATAAATTTGGCTAAGGTGAAATTTCACTGTAGTTGGGCCTTTAATTTCCTCATGCTGTTCTCACATGCAAAGAATCAATCTTTGAAGGGGCAAAAAGCACAATGTGTTAGTGTGGGAAGGGCACCAGAAATCCAATGCCACAAGTATAATTTAAAATAATTGTTACGTTTGTACTTTACAGAATATGGTTTTCACCTACAAAAAAGTACCCGTGCTCTGCCCAGCCACATGCTCATCTCGGACCAACTAGCTTCCAGCTTCAGTTTTTAATTGTTATTTTTCACCCATCCCATACATGAAATGTCTCTAGGGGATCATGTTATGCCATCTTAAACCCTTTGGTCATTTGTACAGTGCTGACGTATACATACGCAAATGTAATGCCGGGTAGAGCTTTCCCGTCACCTTTTTCGAGTTTGTATTTAGCGGTAAAATCGTGCCGCCCAGCTAGAGCCACTAGCCAAGTATCCGAATGTGTTGCACAGAAAAAGAAATGTCATTTCGCACTACCGGCTATCTCATTTGTGTAGAGAAGCCATTAAAGTAAATGAAGAATGAGATCATGGGCCTAACTAAACTTCCCTGCCATGCGCATAGGGCGACACTGTGTAGCAATGCCAGGTCCCGCTACCTCAGTACTACAGCACCTTGGCATGAACATGTAAAAAGCCATTTTGGCGAGCAACCCCCTAGGAGGACACTCGTGGCTTTAAGTTTTAGCAGCCACTTCAAGATGACCGAAGCAACAGTACCACACAGTTTCACCCATCAAAACTATCTGCAGAAAACCTAAACTTACATCTGCAGTTTTTCTAAGCGTGGAAAACTCAATAAAATGGTGATAAATTTTTGATTACACATAACCTCCTTTGGTCAGCATAAAGTCAATATAGTCAGTCACTACTACAGTTGCTGTTTTTCCTAAACAGGGAAAACTTGGTCATGTAATGACTACATCAGACAGACCTACACGTAAAATGAAATAGCTACACAGCAGTGATACGATGAAATGGGTAAACATTACGGTGAAAAACAGGCGTGAATGCATTAGTAAACAAAAAGGATGATCATGTGATCCCCAGTGTGTTGGGACTTTAATCTCTACTTAGGCTATTTTTTGCGACTAGTGGTTAACAGAGTAAATGAAAGAGAAAGGGTAAAGAACCTGAAAACCAGCTGGCAACAAAAACTAGCGATACCAATTATTGTGTGCCATTCTTAGACCATTTAGAAAACCTCAAGCACTAGCCAATCCTGGGGCGGTATTCCCGAGTTTTGTCCCTTTTGCGTCCCTTTCAAAAGTGTCCCTTTTGGCGAGCCCTGATTGGCTAAAAGCAAACAACCGGAAGTGACGTAACGCAAGCGCGGCAAACCTACTGTAACCTACTGCCAACGCCCACTGCTTAACCGGAAGTACGTCGCGATGAAAGGGACGCAAAAGGGACGTTTTCAAAAGCGACAGTTACGAGAATACCGCCCCTGAGCAGCACACGCGTAATTAATTTTAAAAAACGGCTTATCAGAGCAGGGACTAGAGTAATGCACATAAATTTTTCTGAACCACCTTTGGTACATAGCACCAGTGTGAATACACAAAATGATGGGAATTAAATTGCACAATAAGATGCATAACAATGGTTCCTGGATAGTTTCAGTGCAACCAGAAGATTATAGCATTTTCAAGAATAGGGAGAATGTAACATGGATGAAAACAGTGCATATAGAGATATCTAAACAGACAAACTTAATAGTAATAAAAAATCAATAAGCTTTTCCACTGCTACAACAGCAGAAAAAAGAATCCCAAACAAAGCAAAGCTCACATTAAAACAAGTCGTCTGCACTTTACAAGCCATATTTTTAATAAAAAGCAGCAAACTGCTATATATTTCCATAGATTTTTATGGAAGAGGAGGTTTATCGTAAAAATGTACTGCAGCAATGCCCTCCAAGAGGAGGAGCCAGTGATGGAAAAAAAAAAATCACATCACTGTTTTGGGGGTTTTCACGTAAAGAAGCTACTTGGACTATAACATATAAAAACTGTAGGGCTACCAACCGATTTGGACCACCTGGGATTCCTTTAACGTGTGCCAAAATCCCATACACTCCAACTTTTTTTTTTTTTCACCTCCATCAACCAAGCATTCACTGTAGCATCCACTGCCACCTCCAACATAGTGCTTAGCAGAGAGCCTTAGCCACAGCAGCACTGGATCCAAACTGTCAACGTCATAAAATTAACTTTACGAAGCCAGCTTGTTTCTCAGGTGTTCACATCGCTAAATCTGGGTACCCTTTCTATTTCGTCGCTGTGGGCATGGATATGGCAATATAAAAAAATGTAACAGAACACATCGACCACAAAGCAACATGAATGTTGCTGAATTCCACTTGGACACGTGTCACACCTGAAGGCCTTAACAAAAGGCTTTTCATACCTACAGCTATATTAGCCTTTTGCAAAAGCACTGCATGCATGCTGGAGGCATAACAATAAACACCATAGAACACTTTACAAACATTAGATTGCGAGAGATAATAAAAATGTGAGCTGTGTGCAGCACATAATTTCAAATTTTAGAGCGCGCCAAAAACTTTTTCAAACTTTTTCACGCTATCAATGCATGAAACATGCTGTACACAACACCCACTCATTGAATATGAAAGACAGTGCAATTTGGACACCATTCTTCAAGCGTATTCTGTGCACTCAGCTTCACGAGCCCCTGTGGCCAGAAGAGCACTTCTTGCACACAATCATTGATGTCTCAACGTTTTTTCGGCCAGCAAAGGTTGCACTGCACCCCACTAGTATTTCAAACGGAACACGAGTACGTCACGCCAGAGCATTTTTGCTCACATTTGCACACAATGTGCTACCGTCTCACACATCAGTGAATCATGCAGCGCAGTGTTTGTGTTCATAGTTTCCACTTTGTTGCACAGCTAGAGCAGCTGTACTCCACCTCAGTATGAGCTGGCGGACTGAAGTAGAATTTTGTACGAGTGAGTGAACAAGAACACTCATGCTAGGTACAGTGGCCACTGGTTTTAATAGTGCCATATTTACTAGATTCTAAAGCACCCTAACCCAAATTGAAGATGGCACCCAATTTCAGTGATCAGAAATGACTAACTGCCAAACTCGTTTCAGCGACCAGCAAATTTTGGGAGCTGTATGTCCCAAAATGGCAATTATAGAGAAATGAAGGCAGCTGCTGCCCAGCATTACTTCTCTCCACCTTATTGTAGTTTTAGTTGTGGGTGTTCCATGTGTGCAAGAATTTGGCAATTTTTGACCAATGCAGAGAAAAACAACACTATTACTCCCATGGGTGGGAAGTAGCTGCACTTGCGAAGTGAAAAACCGTTGCCAGTAACAGGTAACATACTTTGGGTATGACAAGGAGAATGTCCCTCTCACTTTGCAAGTGTGTACCTGGTGTAACTTTTGCAGACAACATTCACAAAACAAAACAATGAAGCCAGTGAAATGAACCTTTCCTTGCACCCATTACATATAAAAACAATTTCGAGGAGGAAAAAAAAAGACACCAAAAGCTGCTGAACCGATTAGTGCGAGCAAAACAGCAGGAAGAACGCACGGTCACCTTTAAATGAAAATGATGATGCTATGATGAGGCTAAACACATGTCGCTACCACCAATAGTTCACCCATACAAAGCGTGCATTAAAGATGGGGAAGCTTCACACTATTGGTTATCTCAGAACTCTGTACATGAGGCAAAAGCCACAGTACAGATGTTAATTTGTGTTAATGCACTCAAGCGAAGTTTTAGCTTGTTAAGAGAATATTTTTTTTCATGTCTCATCACTTGAAAACTAATCCCACAATTGCTGCCTGTTTCATTTATTGAATAATAGGGCTTGTACGACTTTTGTCTTACTGAAGACTATCATATAAATCAACAGAAATATTGTTATCGCTCATGAATTTAAACGACACATGACAGTCACATCATTGCACAGGGTCTACAGTAATAGAAGCTATGGAGAGAAAGAAAAAACTTATTTGTATAACAATAAGATACCTAAATGTCACCTCATTTGTGTCTGTAAAACTGCATTGAAAGAACACGTGGCCCCAGGACTGAGGAACGAAGGGAACCCTGCTTTGCACTGCCAGCAGTGCACGTTAAAACCAATGTTTTGAGTGACAAGCATTCTCTAGATCAGATTCACGATCGTAACGTGCACAGGTGAGAGTGCAAGCCACATATTCATTCGGCGTTAATGTTTCTTTCATTATGTGAGTTTTAATAGCAGTTTTGAAGATGCCTAGCACACAACTAGCCCCAATAGCCACTTTGTTATCTGTTAGCATTGTTCCCAAACCTCCCATTTCAACTACTATCGAAATGCGTAGAATACCCTTAAATGATGCCTTTCATCATGAACTTTCTTTCCCTCTAATCCATGAAGATATACATAGTATGCACTGCTGTTTGGCCGCACGGGGCGCTGCGGTGCTGCGAGGCCGATCTCCACGTTTGTGGTGTTGCGCGCGCATTCACGATGGTCAACTGCGCCGTGTACGGTTGCTCTAACCATTCGAAAAATGGTCGGAATGACAAGAATGTGCGCCAAATTGGGTTTCTTTCAATTCCGAAGCTTAAGCTTAACGAGTGCCCGAAAACTGCGGAACTTTCATTGAAGCGCAGAGCCCTGTGGCTGCAGCGCATTCACAGGGCTGACCTCGACGTTACAGCGAACCACTACCGTATCTGCGGCGACCACTTTTTAACAGGTGAGAGAAGCGTCGTAGAACTTTTCAGTGGATAGGTGTGACACCTTCGCAAGGTCCTTCATGTCAAGTTTGATATTTAATTTCAGGGCGACCGTCCTAGATCATGGACAAAACTAATCCTGACTGGGCACCTAGCGTGAACTTGGGCCACAGATCGTCGACAGTTGCAGTACAAACCTCGAGTGACAGGTGAGGAAAAGTCTTGTTCATTGTTAAAGAATCACAGAGCAGTGTACACACTATGAACTAACAAACCGTACGTTTTTTTTTTTTGTCTAGGTACAAGCGGCGCCAAGACCGAGCACGCGCAAAATCAGCAGTTAGACCGTCCGAGCAGTCTCGAGTCTTGGAAACACAAGACACAAACGTGGTGCCGCTCGCTGCAGTGTTTACATGCATTTTCTCACCTTTGTGACAACGACAACTTTGCTATGGCCGATAACTTTCACCTTCAGCGGATGAACAAAGCCACTCGTCAGGTAGTTATGCGACTCTAACGATTTGTAGCTTTTTAGTTGCTCCTGTGTAATGAAACTTGTCGAGTGGATTAAGTAGTCACTGATGTCAGCGCGGTCGACGCTTGGAAACTTCCACAATCATTCGTCAGCTCATCGTTGCGTAGAGCCAGGGGGTCCACGCCACCACGACGACGGACTTTAGTAACTAAGTACCTGTCCCGGCCGACGCCCAAAAGGCACTGAGCGTATTCACTTAGCCTCATCGTTTGCTGCACATGCAGTAACACTCACAAAGTAACTTGCAGTAACTACAAACAAACCACGGCATATGCTCCTCCAACGCGTACGTACTACATCGCACGCGCAACCGGCTCCGCAGAAAACCAACACCACAAACGTGGAGATCGGCCTCACAGCACCGCATCGGCCCCGTGCGGCCAAACGGCAGTGCATACTATGTATACTCTGGAAGGTGAAAACTTTCTCTGCTGTGCTTAAAGTACTTGATGCAGCTTTGAAGGAGCATGGAGAGGAAAATAGCTGCTGTGATTTGCCAACTAAAACGCAGTCATTAAGATCTCAAGCCCCAACTGTTGCTGCTGTGTTGAAAATGGGTGAAATCCCAATTGCAGAGGACTCCAGCCAAGTCTTCCGAGCAAAATTCAGCGATCGTCATAAGGAGAGAGGCGCCTTCCTTTGGCAGCTACCAAGCTCCTAAGAGCTACCAATGTGTCTTGCATTTGGGGCTAAAGCCCTGCATTTGAACCTGAACCCACTTGGCTCACTGAAATGCATGCCCCACTTTTAATCCATAACAACCACATCCCGAAGTCAAGCGGTGATGTGTTACCATGGTCCGAATGCATTAGCATGGTTACAAAGGAAAAAAGGCTTGTGCAGGGTAGCAGTAGGGCTAACCTGAACAAAAAGGGAAATTTTGTTGCCTTCTAAAAGTCTCAGTTTCGAGTAGAAGTCTTGAACACTGTTAATACAACTCTCGAGACACCGTGCGCTTGAAAAAGAACACATTTGAGGGAGATGTGAACACAGCACTTGCCTCTTCCATATCCTGTTTTAAGTGCAATGTGCCTTGAGAATGTCGAAATACCATTACCCCATCAGTCAACGCTCATCGGAATACAATAAGCACAGGTTGAAGTTTCCAGCGTTGTCAGGGCACGATTACCTGGAAGGATGGCTATAGGGGGGAAACTAACAGGACAATGCTGAGGCTGTTTCCCTGAGCCTTTACCTCAAAACACCTTTCTTGAGGGCAACCACCCTGTAAACGGCTCACTTGTTACAAGTGGCACCACGAGAGGTTTAGAACTGAAAAAAGCTGCTCCCTATACACGTGCTTGTAGCCCATTTAAAATACAACTTAATGATGCACGAGGTGTGGAACCTTTACCCATTTTTGTTTAGGCAATGCTAGTAATGGTTGGAAATCAAAATACACCAGTTTTTTGTGCCTTGCACAACCTGCTTAACCACAGAAGGCAAAGAACAGTGCCCAAGAAAACATGCACGACACAATCTTCACACCGAACACTTTTCAAATGGCAGGTGACACCAATGCGAATGCCATCACCATGAACACCCTTCTGCCACGAGAGTGCCCATCAGAAGGCATCCACTCTGGCCTTTTAAAACATGGGGCTTCGAAACCAAAACTGCACTTCATGCAAATTTGAGGAAAACCTCCTGGAGACGAGCACAGGACTAGATGGGTACAGGGGGCCCATCAGCAACCTTCACGTCTCCTTTACGTGCAAGACAGCCGAAGGCTTCACCTGTGTCAGGCTCCGTTTCACTTGTGTCGTCCTTGCTGACCAGCAACTCCTTGGCTGGCTCCTGCTGGATTTCTTTCTCCTCGCTACATTCAGTCTTTGTGACAGAGCTGTGCGGCTCAGCTACCGCAATTTGCGGCAGGGCCTCCCAGCTGGTAGTGGTCTCGTCGATGATCGCTGGAACGCTTAGCGGGCTTCGTTTGCGACTACGCTTGGGGCTCTTTAGCTCCCCTTCCTCTGTGGTGTCGCTCTGGTCGCTCTCTGAGCCACTGTGTTCACTTCCCGAATTTTTAGGAGCACTTTCCGAGTCACTGTTCCGGTACAAGACAACCTCTTCTCTCCGACCCCGGTCACGGTCTCTCTTCCTCTCCTCCGCGTACCTGCGAAGGTTCAAATTCAAATAGACACAAGTCACTCCATGCTGGTGGCCTCTCTGGCTAAAAAAAGCTGCATTGAGCAGCTTGACAAAGGCCCCAGAGCCATTGCATAAAATCACAGGTATAACATTGCACTGCATTAAATAAGATCTCTCCTACCACCGTCATGGCCAGTGTCTACTGAACAGGCAGAATTTCTTGGTCTCCAAGTACTCAACTGCCATTAAATTGTTCCCACCAATTACGAAAAGGGTTAAACCTACAGACGAAATTAAACAGGCATATTTACCACGGTGCCAGAGCACACTGGTGGTTCCTGTAGCGACACCGAGCAATGGCTAGCAGCTAACGACCAAGCACACTCCTTTCCACTTTGTTTCAGACAGCAGCCATCACACTGGCCCAAAGGAGCAATTTTGGAGCTACAACAGCCTGCTCAAGTGATCCCTCCCGCAATGCTCACGACAGCATAGCATATACAACAAGAGATCAAGTTATAACCTTTAAAAGGAAGGTTTCATTGAAAATGAAGCACAACATGCTTCCAAAACTTGGTTCCTCTGGTTTTCCAAATATTTTTTCTTATTTTGCGGGAATAAGCCCCTCGCGTGGAAACACTACTGGCGTGCTTAAGGTGAATGCATACATTACAGGCCGAGGCCACAAACTGCATGCAACCGAAAATTCACTTTACTTGTCCTGTGGTTATTCTCCCGCCTGTTCCATCTGTCATGCTGTGATTAGATACGTGGCTACTTACACTGGTGTAACTTTGTCATGCACCAGCAACAATAGTAATACAAGACATGTTTTCGTGCACCCTTTCGACAGCACTTGCCGAAGGTCTCGCTCCCGGGTGGCTGAGTCGCGGGAGTCCACACTCTTCTCCCTCGTCGATTCCTCGCTCCGATCGCGAGACCAACGTCTGCCCCATGGAAGGTCGTCGCCCTGCTGGCGATGGGGGCCTTCTTCGGGTTCAGCTGGCTCTGGCTCTTCCTCACCGAGGTCATGCTCTGGCTTCTCTTCAATGACGTCTCCCTCCGACCTTTCAAGGAAATCCTCCGGCACAGGACTGTCATCCCTCAGCAAGAGGGTGTCCGGATCAGACGGGGGCTCGTGGAAAACAACTCGCTCTTCATCCCCATCTGCCATGTTGGCTGATGAGGGAACCAGGCAGATGGCAGATGAAACACCTGGAAACAATGAAGGAAGACCACTCAAAACACGCCTGGAGCTTAACAGGTTAAAGGGACACTGAAGTGATTTGTAAACATTGCGGGATTATTAGCGCAAATTGTTACTCTGGAGTCTCTAGGCCATGTTTCGATCACTCTCGCTGCATTTACGCGACCTTATGCAGTAGAAAAACCAATTCGAATATGCTGTCGTACTATCCGCATCCTCCTTGCTGATTTTTTACAACATTTCGTATGACGTCAAAATGAGATGGCTTCACTTGACTGCACTACTGTACGGCTCGCCGACCCTCCGGCACAATCAGCCAACCCAGCGTTTAGTA
This sequence comes from Haemaphysalis longicornis, assembly GCF_048455015.1. NCBI lineage: Eukaryota > Metazoa > Arthropoda > Arachnida > Ixodida > Ixodidae > Haemaphysalis > Haemaphysalis longicornis. The sequence goes on along the minus strand of NW_027526203.1, from coordinate 434,625,043 downwards.
GGCAGGCCGCGCCAAATCGTCGCAATTCGTTCACTCAGTTGAAACTAAGCCATGGCATGTTTGTGCCAGTAAGAGGTGCCTTTAGTTTGTAGACTATATCAAGCTCGAAGTCCAAGTCACTCCACACAAGTGCACATGCGACGCTTCGCTGACTGGTATGCTAGTAGATTTTCTAAGGCCCAGTGAAGGCTGAAGAGTCAGCGAAGTTAATATAACTAAGGAATTAAAATAAACCGAAACTTTTATCGTACTGCATAAAACCAGGGTGCGGGATGCACTTTTTGCGCTGGATGAACTAGCACAGCGGTCAGCAGTACGACCACACATCTGCGAACGCTTTTCCGTCTAAGGAATGCAGTCACTAGATACGAGATATTTGTGGAAATATGGGGGTGCTTGCTGCCCGAGCGCTATTTAAAGGAGCCATGAAGACAAAATGCAAGTTTGTGTTATTCGAAAGATTGGGTGTTTTATAGTGCCCCCAGAGCTTGTTTGAATGCAAACGATGCTTTATTCACTGAGAAATTAATCAATTTAGGTAAAAATTTTGATTTTCCCGCTCAATCTTGCGTTTTCGTGGTCCCAAATGACATCACAGGAACCGACCGCTCTGCAGCCTAGGATCCCTTGATTCACGCATCCGCCGTACAGGGTGGAGACACGTATGCGCTGGCGCCGCCATTTTGGTCCACTCGCTCACTGCCGAAACAAGTCATTGCATCAAAACTGCGCTAAAATTATCGCCGTAACGGGGTTAACTGGCGAAGTTTGAATCATCTTATCTGTTTCGCGTTGCTGGGTCTCGTGGGAAACGAGAACAACGTGTTGTGCACGTTGACCCAACTGCAGCGGCACGGGACCGTTCAAAGGGTGTCTCCACCCTGTACGTTGGTGCTGGCACTGAGGTACTCGCGCGTTTGTTTACGGTGCTGTACCTAGATGGCGCCACCATACCGTGGCGTGTCGTTTTCTGGCTTTTTTTCGTTCTGGGAGAAAATGGTTTCGTGAAACATAGTGCTCGCTCGACAAATATGTTCATGTAAGACACCGTCGCGTCAATCAATCGGCCAGTGTCGTCCGAGACAACACCAAAGCCCCGCAGTTCTGTGCAGCTAAACAAGCATAGTGCGCGCAGTACCAACAACAGCAGTACGAAGCGGTACTTCCAAGTTTACTTGTGCTTTCGTAACTTACACTTACCACCATTCTTACGGCTTTAAAAAGAATGTGCCCTAAATTTAAGCGCAAATAGCTCGTTCGGCAAGCTTGTAAGCTCTGCCTAATTTGCGTTTACTTTCGCCGGCCTCCGCCAATCGCAGAACTGGCTCGAATGACATCATAGGTTCTGTTGCGGGAAATGAGCTAGTGGGTCGCATGGCCACTCCCTTTTTTCCTAATTACGTAGCTTATTTGAGCGAAGTTTACAATAAAAGTGGTGTCAGTATGATTCTAACGAGGCAATCTTTTGAATGAACCAAACTTGTGTTTTCTCTTCATGGCTCCTTTAAGAAACCGTCATCTCAGATGCTTGGAATGCTAAAACTAAATAAACATGCGAACTAGCTATAGGTGGTATTCGTTGAAAAGTTTAGCGGTCAATTTCATCGCTCGGCAACGCTGGAAACGGCCACAGACATAGCCGATGCGCCACAGACATGGTGTGGCTTGGGCCACTGCACCCGTACGCCGAAGAAATAGAACACCGGCGTGCATTGTCTGCTCCATTTCAACCCGATTCTCAACAATGGTGTCAACAGAGATTTTTAATCGCACTCACATTGGACTCGAGGCAATACTTTGCGTTCGGTGAGGTACAGTTTGTTACCGTGGAACATAGTCGTGCTTAGCATGGACAAGTACTGAGCCCGACGTAACAAGTGACGGCGCACTCACACGGTTGCCTGCATGCACGCCTCGCCAGTGAATACAAGCAATACAGTATATATTTTATATTTCCGCCCGTGGCAGCGCTGGCTTAAGGCCGAGTGGTCTGGAGCACTAGTGCACAGATTTCAAATTTGGAAGTTTGAATCCCCAATTGCACGGTTTTTTTTAAGTTGCTGTTTGTTTTTTTGGCAATGTTTCTATAGTGAATTCCCCATTTTTGCGCTGTAACATTCATTGCTCCATGAGCGAGTTCACAGAACGCGTGCAGACTGACACTGACGAGATGGCGAGCTCTCTGGCGTGATGTTGCCATAAGCACCGACTGCTTGCAGGCACAGTCTTGAATCAGCCGACCCTTGGCCTGGTGCGAACACACCTCTTACGATACAAGCACAAAACAAGCTAGCTCGAAAGGTGGGGGCAAAGCGCATCGCACATGAGCATCTCCAGTGACGCAGAGGGCTTTCGTCCACTGTGTACGCCTTGGCTAGCGATTGTTACGATGCCAAGCCATGTTGGTAGGCTTATATGACGCATTTTACAGCCAACAACATGACAGAAGTGCAGTATGCCAATTACTGAGATATTTAGAATGCCCAGACAACGATAATGTCGGATGCCAAGCAAGCATGTTGTTCCACAGAATCGAAACCAAAACTGGTTTGAATTCTAATCTTGGACATAGTCTAATCACGTAGCACCTTGTATGGATGTCACTGCTTTAGTTGGTGCAGCCACCACAGACTACACATGGTAGTTTTCCTTCGTTCAGGCTTGATGAAATAAATACCGCCTTATCGACCGGACAAATGATGAAAACTGTATTTTGGCCAGTCTACACAGTGCAAGCAAAAACAGGAGCTTGACAAATTTATTTCAGTGTCCCTTTAATGCTCGGGCCGGACACTGGCTATGAGGTGCACTGGGCCACCATGCATGCTGGCATTATTTTATACCTCCATGAGAAAAACAGCCACCACTGCGAGGTTTTGTGCCAGGGACGGGGTGCACTAGCATAATCGAGGGTCAAGTATATATCCTGACCGTAGGAGTTGGTGTGTGTGTGTACACATACACACAAACTCCTATGGCTACTTCAAGCGAAAGAAAAACCAGGAGACAAAGAATAAGAATAGGAAAACCTGGAAGGGAAGAATAAAAAAAACCAGTAGATAAAACCACGAAACTGTCACAGTCATCAAATTTTTGCATAAAAACCCCAAAGAAACAAAACATTTGTCTTAAGCTTGTACCGTATCAATAGAGTCATATAAAGATCGTTTGCAACTTATTATCGAATTAATACTGTACCTTTAAAGTGATTTCGCGCTCGCCTAAGCTCGTGAACGCACATTAGGCGTCTGGATCTGGCGCGGTCCCACGCACTATTTCCAATCAGCGTTCCTAGCGACTCGCACGTGTCTGCATCAACGCACACGCTTTCAAGATAACACATTGCGCTTCTGTCGCATTTGTGTAAAATTGCACCGTAGTAAGCTGGTATATAGTCGAAGGTAGGAGCGAGTTAGAAGACAGGCGCAAGTGAACGACGGTAAACGCTGTCGAACGCGCAGCGCACAGCAATCGAGCTACGCGCCTATGCCAGTAATTTAGTTTTTTAATTCAACGTAGCGGAACGAAGCCTGCTACGCTCCGACACATACTTAAAAACGATACCTGACCATTTCTTACCACTATTTTTCTTTTAAATTAGACGCTGGACGCTTAACAGCGTCTTGACAAGGCCGGGCCGCAAGGCAAAAATCACCGCATTAAACAACGCAGCTTGCGCGTAACTAGCGTTTTACGAGACGTAAACGAGCCTCAATACTTGACCTTTTACTTTTTGTGCAATACACGATGTACGACACAGCGTCTTGCTTACAGCAAGCACCGGGCCCACATGGCAAGAATCGAACGCGTCAAGCGGCGCAGCTATGCAGAAATAAAAACAACAAAAAAGGGGGGAAAAGCACAGCATTTCGCGTATAACTACAGTTTTACGAGGGGTAATTCCATCCTTATGATACATGAGCCGTTAATTTTTGGTCACAGACGATGGACGCACATCGTAATTTAGAACAAGCACCATGCTGCCGGCAACAAAAAGCGCGTGAATTAAACAACGCAGCTAAGCAAAATAAAAAAAAAAATGAGGCTGAATTACTGTGTTGCGAGCCGTAAGCACACCTCACGATACTCGGCCTTGTACGTTTTTTGCTCGAATACACGAAGGATGGATGGTACGGCGTCTTGCCGGAACGCGCCTCGAGCCGCATGGCAAAAGGTGAACGCGTGAAGAGACGCAGATGAGCGAAAGCGCACAAAGTCGCATTTAACCGGCGTTTTACGAATTGTGGACGCCGATTTGTTACATTATAAGCAGTCGCACGCAACAAAAGAACTGAACATAATCAGTTATATTTGTGCCGACACACTAGCAAATCTTGGCTATACGAGACGAGCACCTCTCACTGGCGTCCGCGGAAAAGAGGCGAGTTTCCAATTACCGCATCAGTAAATATTTCTCAAAAGGTAACTTTGATGTTACAGATGAAAGGAAGAACTTTTACCTTACGGACCACGACGAATACCTACGCCATTTGTAGTAACAATAATTATACACATTTAGATGCAGGAACTCTCACGAGCGCTTCCACCGACGGAATACTTGTTCACAACTGAAGCGATGGATGTGGAGAGAACGCAGAGGCATCCAACGCAGTGAAGTAAGCCGAGTGACTGATGGACACTGGACTGGAGCTAGTGGGCACAGGTAGCGCCCTCCACCAACTTTGGCGACATTTGACATCAATTTTTAGCAGTCTACGTCGCTTCCTCGGTATTTGAGAAAATAAAAGTGTCTTGGTGCAATTTATAAAGTTTTCAGTCAGAAAAAATTGGCCGCTAAATTTTCTTGTCCTGTTTATTCGAAGTTCGCTAGCGCGTCGTAGTTGTCTCTGGTTGTCTCGGTAGCGGCAGCGGCGGCAGTAGCGGTAGCGACGTGACTACTTAGGAGTTTCGACGGTACTTAGGAGTTTCGACGGTTTCGACGGGGTGCGAAGCTTTTCTTGATTCTCAAAGTGGTCTTTCAGGGCGAATGTTATTGCACTGTGAGTTGATTGAGAATTTTGTCGCCTTAACTGATGCTTGCCTGCGTGCCGCGTCCTACCCTGCGTCTCACGTTCTGTTCTATTTCTGATAGTGTCTGGTGGACGCACTTATTACGCTGCTATGGACATGCAACTCTAGCTGACGCAGAACTTTGCGCGATTACCGACGCGATGGATTTTGCGATTACCCGCTGCTACTACCGACCCAAATTCGTGGCCTCACCGATTCATTCTAAGCTCTAGAAATCATCAAGAATCCCACTACGTCTTATTGAGAAAGCCGCATCCACAACTAAACGCTGAAACACCACCACATGACACAGAAAGCCTGAAGATGCCACACTCTTCCAATGACACCTTTTATTGTTTGTGGGCCGCTTCCCCCGTGTTTCAAAAAATACATCCGCCGAGTGATCAACTGTTTGTTGAAGTTGAAAAACAAAAGAAAACAAACAAGCAGCCTGTGTAATTACTCATTCGGACGCAACGATAGTTAAGCTTTCCTCATATGTCCTGGGAAATAACACTGCATTTCACATCTAGTTGGGTCTGGCGAGTCCTACCTGCCTTAAGCTGAGACAAACCTCATTAACATTTCTGAAGCTGCACTAGGTTTTTTCATTTCCGTACGAGGTATTCTGTTTCTTTCTGGCTTGCAGATGATTTATTATTCTGTGGTTTCGTGAACTTTCCCTGCTTCTTGCTATAAGGTGTGATTGTGCGCATATTTAATAACGCAGAGCCTTCCTTGCACTACGCTTAACATTTTCGCGGGGCTCATATTCCTATAAAGGCTACAAGTGGTTTTCAGGTATTGGGTAATCACTTCCCCGAAATATATTTTTCTACGACGTATATATTTGAAAAGAAAAAAAGCAGCATTCGTTGTACGCGCTGCAAGACAAAACCAACCTGTCACTGTGCCAGTATCAGGTCTAAATGAGGTGACATAATTCACTAGTGCATGACGGGGTTTAGATGTGACCGTGTTGATATGCTGTTGTCATTCGTGATGCTTATAAAAGCGGTCAGGAAGTGCGCAGAACCACATTCCCGGATAGCGTCTGTGTTGCATTCGAGTGCTCTAACAATCCACAGCTGCTTTTTGAAGTGCCATAAACATAGTAGTATTTGCTCACAGACGTGACTATAACAAGTTTAACTAGCGGCAAAAGGAAGTGAGAGTCAAAATGCTGCGAGCCCCTACCTATGAGCCACGCTGCGCTCACCCCATATACGCCATGGCAGAGCAGCGGCAGGCGGCGCAGCAGTCGTGAATCTCGGGGCATATAAGGAAGGGTGTTAGGCAAGGGTGCACATCTCTCGTCAGTTATTTACAGCCTGTATAGAGGGTGTGTTCAGGAAGCTTACGTAGTGGGGAAAACCAGGGACCATAACTAGGCGTAAGAATAAATGGGGAACTAAGGTTTGCAGACGATGTTGTGTTATTCAGTCAAACCGGTCAGAAATCACAGAACATGCTTCGACTATTGTAGTCGGAAAGTTTGGTTGCAGAGTTAAAAATAAACACCAAAAAACCGGAATATGTTTAATAAGCATGCAAAGGGATGCATTGTCAAGGTAGGCCAGGAAATGTTGAAAAGTGTGAGTGATTATGTCTATCCATGGGCAACTTATAGCTGCTGATCTCAATCATGAAAAGGAAACTAAATACAGAATAAGTGTGGGGTAGGCTGTAAAAATTCTGACATCCTGAGCAGTAGGCTTCCTCTGTCACTTGAAAAGCTAGTGTACAAACAGTGCTTTTTTCCATTAATGATATATAGGGGACAGAAACTTGGAGTCTCGCTAAGCACCTGGAAAGGAACTTTTGATCGACCTAATGGGCTATGGAAAGAAGCAAGCTAGGGGGTCGTACTTAACTATAAGAAAACAGCGTTGATTCGGGAACAAACTTGTGGACGACATTGAAGTGAAATTAAGCGAAAAAATTGGGCTTGGGCAGGACACGTCATGCATATGAGGGGCAACAGGTGGGCCATCCGTTTAATGGAGTGGCTGCCAGTGGACTGAAAAGGAAATAGAGCAGGCCTCGGAGCCGATGGAGGGATAAACCACGAAAATTCGGGGGCAAAGAATGGATTCGGCTAGCTCATGATAGATGTGACTGGAAATTGTTGGGAGAGGCCTGCTGCCCACAGTGTCAGTCCACCACTGAGGCTTATCTACATCAGCTCATTTGGTTCGGCCCCAAATTCGCTCGCCATAATTTCGCTCCTCCCCACCAGTGATCCCATAGTACCCTTTTCAGGAAAGCCTTCACCTAAATGCAGTGTTCAAACTTTCAAGCAGCCTAGCATGAGCGGTTTAGAACAAAGGCGTGGGACCCCCACAGAACTCCTCCTCCTTCCAAAAGACCCACGATAGGACGAAGACTCTCTCCATTCATTGTTCACGACATCTCACCCTTATCCTTTAACCTCCTTACTTCCCCCAACAGACTTAAGCCTGCCCCGCCCCCAATAAAGACTCTCTCTCTCTCTCTCTCTCTCTCTCTCTCTCTCTCTCTCTCTCTCTCTCTCTCTCTCTCTCTCTCTCTCTCTCCGTGTCTGTCTGTCTGTCTGCCTGTACAGCGCACGTGTGCTGCACTCAACACACGTGCACCGGCACACCACAGCTGTGTGTGGTTTTCTTTGGACGCTGTGGCTTATTCGTAGCTGTAAATTACTGCCACTACCTGCTATGAAGGCTTTAGCTGCATGCCATTCTCCTTTTGTTACCCCCTTTCCCGGTGTTCACTTTCCATTACTTTTCTTTGAATAATGGGTATTGTTGTAACCACAGTTGCAGAACAAAAGCACAAATTTAAGAGGAGTCCTATTTTCCCTTTGTTTCGTTCATTGTTTTTTTTTTTTATCATTTCTAATTGCTCTAGCATGACATTCCAAAGTATGGCAAGGACAAATTTGTCGAAATATAATGCACAAACATGGGCACAGAACGAAAAGAAAGGCACTGTTAGGACTGCCACTATCACTGGATTGTACTGTGCTATCCGCAGAATTGATGGCAACTGTTGCGAAAAAGGAAGCATAGCCCCTCCCCGCACCACCTTAGCCACAGGCAAAATTAACTATGATGAACGGTAGCCACAGGCAAAAAATATTGGTGAAAAATACCGTTATTCGTTATTCTGACTTCACTGAAAATACTGAGTTGAAGATTTATGTAATGGAAGCACAGAGACAGGCGCCACTACCACAAACTGATTCCAACCATGGGATGAAAACATTTAGAGAGCTTGTCAAAAGGCCTCCAATGAAGAAAATTTTGACATCTAATTACGGATACCACTCATGACTTCAGCTGGGTAGCATGCCTTGTTCCTGGATTACTTTGTCACACACACACAGGCGGAAAAAGTCAAAGCTTTTTACCCTGTTTGGTGGGTTGCAAAGGAGTCCAATCTTTGTAAAAAAGCTTAAGTTGACCTCAGTGCCCATTTAATACTTGCACGTGCACTTTGTCACCCCAAGAGGAGGATTTTCAGAATGCATGAAGTGATCACAAGGAGCAGTATGACCACCGATGGCCACAAGACGAGTACTTTCGCCCTTTTGACAGAGTGCATGCGTTAATTGGCCACAGAAGGGAAATTAAGCAGCGGTTCACATATTGGATTTCTAGCATTTACAACCCACCGAATAGGGTAGGAAGTTCTCACATTTTTGTGTGTGTGTGTGACAAAGTAATCCGGAACAAGGCAGTTCCAGCTGCTTCCCAGCTGAAATCGGAATGATTGCTATCTACTGAGGGCAGCCTGATGCATTCATTGGTTGTGCGTGCATAAGACCATGTGAAAATAATTTTTGTCTGAGGCCTTTTAACAAACTAAAAATCTGACTGAGATTTGTGAGAAACTGAAAAAATGGTTTGTGGCAGTGGTGCCTGTCTCTGCACTTCATTATACAAATCTTTTACGGCATTGCCATGAAGCCATGGATCACAGTGCTTTTCAATGATATTTATTGCCTGTGGCCACCATTGATATTGATCACAGTTCATTGCGCCTGTGGCTAAGGCTGAGTGGGGGGTGCTCTACCGCATTCTTCGTAAGAGTCGGCATCAATTCTCCAGACCCTGGTGCTTCACTAGAGCTTTGTATTCCAGTTCTACGGTCGTGTGTAGCGATTACCAGAAATGTTTGAAATTACAACCTCCTTGTGCATCTCGGAGCACCGTGGTTTAGAAAGATGATTAGGAGTGTGTACAAGACAACATTCTGAATTTTTGCATAAAATAGTTCTAGAATTGCATTTCCAATATACAGAAACAGCAGTGTCATGTAGGGTGGATTTTCATGTGGGGTACCCTGTGCTTACCTGTGTCACATAGGTAATACTAGATAGGTTCACTAATAACACAAGTAATACCTGTATTACATCAAACTGTAGTACTAGGTTTCACCGTGTGTGTTTATGTTACTGAGGGCTTGAGCAATGGCGCCAGCCCATGGTATCTTTGGATCAAAACTTTCGACTCAAAGATTAAGGTTCTTTTAAACCCTCCTTGGCTTGGAAGAGCTTGTAATTATTAAAGCAGGAACCATCATCATTAGCCCAATATATGCGGTGCCTATTCCAGGCTAGTTTTCCGTACAATTTTACAGCTTCTCCTGTTATTATCAGTCTGTGTCTTGTGCATTAGTGTTGTACACTCATTCTTGGCATTAATATTTTCATGCTGATTCCCCAGCCCAGCCCATGTGTTCATTTTTTGTTGTAGGAAAACCCGTACATCATGGACGTGAGCAAAGTAAGCCCAGAATGGAGAAAACGAGTACGTTCAGAGTATATGCGCCTGAGGCAACTAAAGCGCTTCAAAAGACGGGACGAGGTCATGGTATGTATTCTAGAACATAACTCCTTAGCAGCACACTTCATTTGTAAAAGCACTAGTGGTGAAAGTACACTTAACTGAAGGCCGGGGTGGTACGTAAAAAAACGTTGTGCACTTGTCTGATGTGCGGCTGATACAGAAGCAACTTGAGAACTGTTACCTGCGGCTTTCCCAATGCAAGGTTCACAACCTGCTCTTGCAACAGTAGCGACCTGACACTAGCCAAGCTCAGTGTTCTGCCCTTGGGCCCAATGCTTCATTTTGCATCAGTTGGACTTCCTGCGCCACTGTGACAAAAATCTGCACTGTTGCACCGAAATTTTCCAAAAGGGGTCGTTTATGCCAGCAGTACAGATGAGTACTAATGGTCTTGCTTGGCCACCCTGTGTGATCTGTTTCGGAGCAGATTGATAGCGGCACATTGTAGACAAGAGGAAGATGTAGGCTTTACTGCCCCCCTCCAAAAATAAGAAGAGCCTAGCCTATGATGTAAAGTGTAACAAAGAGCAACAGAACTGTGGATTTATTTTCTACACCTGAAGTTACTTTTTTCTGTTTTGGGGTGTTATACATGTATCCGTTTACGTTTTTTGCCCCCATTACAAAATAAAGCCTCTATCACAGGCTTACAAAAGGAGGTTAGCCAACATGCTCTTTCTGTAATTTTCCAAAGAAAAGTGCTCCTGTTTGATGCCTTTTTTGGTGGCAGAGTTTATCTGACACTTGCCTGTCTAGTAAACAAAGTTACTGGCAACTTTCATTTATAAATGCATGTTTAATATGCTGGTTACCTCTTGTTCTGTAACAACGTCGGTATAACAGTGTTTTTGCGTAATGAATTCTTCAAAGTGTTTTTTTTTTTTTTTTGTATGTTCACTTCACGTAGTTCTTTATACTATACTAAAGCGCACCTTTGTTTGGGAGAAATAGGTTTTAGCACTTTGTCATCCTTTTCGGTGTCGCAAGATATTTGTAAAGCCCACCAAAAGAGGGAGAACCGGGCTGGCCAAAGCTTATTCTGCTGAAATATCCCAGCCAACTGTGGTAATGCAGGTGCTGTAACTATATTCAAGTTGCTGGCGTGGGTATTTGTGATCCAGGCAAACTGCAAGAAATAGTTTAGGCGAAAGGACCCTTGGTGATCCAAGCCCTGCAGCATCCCTTCAACATGTATGTTACACACGAAATTTAAATTTTAGTTCTTGGCAAATTAGCTGCTGCTCAAGTGTAAAAATCATCAGAGAAATCTGTGTGAAGTCTCTGGTCTCATTTAAGGCCCTTAGAACCTGCAGCTATATTTCAAACCATGGTTTTGCATTGTGCTGTTTCTTTCAAATTTGACACACAAATTTGACACATCATCGTGCCCCTTCTGAAATTGTGTAATGACCGTTTTTCAAGTGCCGCACCACATGTTTTTCTCTCCCCCCTTGTAGGCCGCATACATGACCAATCGACGCTTCATTACTGAGACAGCAGCTCTCTTGCAAAAGAATCAGAGTGACACCAAAGCAATTGCGGTCTTTCCTACAGAGATGCCCATGCACATTCCCACCGCGAGAAAGGTACGGTCCTCAAGGAGTACTTTATTCCTTTAGTGTTGCTGCTAGACAAAAAGTAATGTGTGAACTATTCGTCACTATCAATGCTGCAGCTCTTGAAAACTCGGCCTGCTGTTGTAAAATGATTTGGCCTCTCTTTTAAATGTTTTTCTTTCCATTATTCCCCCAAAGTGTGAAATAGAGCTGTCGGATGGAACAAAACAGGCTGCTCCAATGTGTACCATGTATGCTGTCACTCCTATACCAACCATGTACACATGGGCACCCACTCAGCAGAATTTCACGGTATGATGTCGCTTTCTCCTTGCATTGGCTGTGTGGAATTTGTTCCTCGTTGTGTTGCCAAAAATTTTCATTTTTCTCCCTGGTCGTGCTGTTTGTATGCGCACGTGTGCAGGTGGAAGATGAGACAGTGTTGCACAACATACCCTACATGGGAGATGAGGTTCTTGACCACGACGGCACCTTCATTGAAGAGCTGCTCAAAAACTACAATGGCAAGGTGCACGGGGAGTGGGACGCAGGGTCCACAAAAGACGAGCTTTTTCTGGAGTTGGTTCATGCACTGATGGCTTATGATGATGAGCCAGGAAGCAGCGGCCAAGGTAAGTGGCGGTCGCCGCCATTGGCTGGTTGAGCCCAGCCATGAGTGCGGTCTTCATACAGATGTCACCTGCTCAAAAGCAGCAGTGTGCAAAATGTTCTATTGAAGCAAAATCATAGATTAATTTTGCCTTAATTATTGATTTTAGGGGAGCTGAACCTTTTCATAATGCCTGTATTTCTCATTCCAGACAAGTGCGATGAGGAAGGGAACCCATCAGAGTTCATTTTTGCTGCCATTTGCTCCGTGTTTCCTGACAAACGATCTCCACAAGAATTGAAACAGCGGTGCGTACCACTATCCATTCAGCTACTGCTTTCATGTTTGAAGCTAATAACTGGAGGCAGGATCACCTGAATTCTCCTGATTAAAAATGCTAACAATCCTCCTCTTCATTCCCACTCCACCATGGCCACGAGTGCTATCACGTTCAGTAGAGTTGTGTGCCACCAAGGCACGGGAGTTAGGGAAGTATGCTGCTGTGCATGACATTGTAGGTCCAATTCTTAGCTGGGATGAATGTTTTCCTGACAGTATGACAAGTTTCATCCTGACAAGCAAGGATGAACGTTTTCATGCAAGATTCCGGTGCTGTAATGGATAAAAAAAAAACGATTTTCACTTCAGAAGCTAGGAGTCACCTTCACTGGCAGTTGATACAGTGGCAGAATGCACGTGTTCCCCTCATGCTTCGTACTCTGGAAAACTTTTTTATTGTCTTCTCCTTCATGGCCAGGCTGTGTGTAGGAGAGCTTGGCATGCATGAAATTGCATAAAAATGGGCACTTAGTCTCATTACAAGAGTAAGGCATGGAATGATGCTTGGGCGTAGCGCAAAACAGAAGCCTGTAATTCTAATACCACATACGTATATACTACAGGGGCTCAATAATATAGTCCAAAAGCAAGTTGAGCTAGATCAATAGATTATCTCTTTGAGAAAATGAATATACCTTTCTTGTGTGCAGCACCTCTGCAATAAGATAGAAAACGATGAAAACTTGACCAGTATCACCACCACAGGCCTGTTGACGCAACTTGCACTAGAAGCAGTCATAATCATACAAAACATATAACAACAGCACAGGCTCTGCATATTTGTAGAAATGTTGAGTGGAAGTTTTAGTAGTGTTATGTTTGATTGTCAACAGACAAAAGGAATTTAGAAAAAGTATGATGCAAGCCAAGATGATAGTTAACACAGCGACACCAAAGGTTAACTCAGTTGGTTTGGTTTCAGTGCAATGCCTGATCTTTCGGCTAGGTCATTGAATGACTTCTGTATGACACTGCAGTGTATACATAACCACTTTTATTACGGCCTTATGGCATAGTTCTTCTGCAGTTGAAACCTCTTGTGGGCATTACTTTGCATGAAGGTTAGTTTACATCAGGTTGACTAACTAGTACTGCCCCTGTAACGAAACGTGGGGTGGGCAGATGGGCATCAGTTAAGACTTTAAGAGAGTGTGCCTCTGCAATGCTTGTTATGTGATTGGTTCAGAATTGGCAGGAACATCAATAAAGGAAATAACTGGAATAACCATGGTGAAGTAGTGAAACCGAGTATCATCACAGAAACACTTTACCTTGAGCCCTGAACGGCTGCAAGCATAAATGTGCAACAAATTAATGTGCATGTGCTGCGTACACTGGGATTTGAATGACTCGATCATTTATCGAAATACCTGCCATTAAAATGTTGTATTATTTGCTCCCTACCTCCATTGAGCACTTCCTCCTTCCGGTGTAGTAAACATATGTACAGCATGCACGCACACATGCATGTATATAGATGTGTGTATTGTGTGGCTAGATGGGCTAGTGGAGCTTGCTGAAACTTGTGAGTGTGAGCAGTCAGTCTGACATAGATTGGCTGACGTAGCGGTCAGCCAACCTTCATGGTATGCAAAAGTAATTATGTGCTAGCAAATCCTCAAACCTTATAACAGACCCCCATTGGGGACGCTGTTACTTTGTGGTGAGGTATAGCAAAGTATGCTAGAGTTCAGCAGACCGCGACTGATTCTATCCAAAAATATCTCTTGGGACATGACGTTTTTTGTTGCCACTATACCACACCGCCGACTCACTGGATTCCAGTTTATCGTGTCACAAACAGCAGCCAGTTGTTTACCTCATCAAATCACTGTGAGGGCAATGAGGAAGGCACATTGTGTTTAATTTGCGATTTCTCAGAAGTTGAAGCATCTTTGGCCATCGAATAAGCACTGTGAGGGCTATGGGAGAGTCAGACTTTTGTTTGAAATGAACTTGCTAGTTTTATTCAGCATCTCATTATTCCATAGAAGTGGCATGCTGCCCAATGTAAACACATGCCTGCAAAGATACACACAAATCATGAGCAGTGGGCATGTGCTTCAGTCAAGTACTGTGAATGCAGTTGCTCATTGAATTTTGTTCGTAAATGTGATATTAAGCCTGAGTAGGAAAATATAATGAAGCACCCTTCTCTTGTATGTTATGTATGCCTACCCCATGAAAGGAATGGAAAGACCTGCTTTTTGGGGTGTCTGAATGTTTTTAGAAAACTTGTTAGCAGTGCATCTGGATACTTTTAATAGCCAAGTAATTCATTCATTCATTTATCTTTATTTATACGTGCCCGCCAACAGTGCGTGGCCTTAGACAGGGGTGCACAAAACAGAGAAAAGAAAGAAAATTAGAAGAAAAATACCATTTTTAAGTAATGTTTTTAATTGCCGTTGTGCTACAGCATAATTTTTAACAGCTTTAAAAAAAATCGGCCAGAAAGGTGCAAAGTGAAAGTAAAAAGTTGTTTGCTATATTTATTCTCTGCTCAAAGAAGCTACCAATCGTTGTCTGACAAACATGAAAAGAGCTGTAAAAGAGCAATTATTTTCCTTTAATGTCTCTAACAGTATCAGAAGGGCTATAAAGCAGTGCCACATTCTTTAGTCTGAGGTTTATTTTTAAAATTTTTCCACCTGAAATTAAAATGGTATATGCAGTGTAGGTGTGGCAGCGTAAAACCTACTGCTGTTCTTCGACATTAGTTTTGGAGTTTGTGAAGCCCCATCTCTTCAAAAAGATGGCCAGAAAAATTTATGTGGGACTTTCCGTTGGCTGGCAGGTACCGGGAACTGATGGCGAAAGTGAATCCGCCGCCTTTACCAATGGAATGCGCACCCAACATAGATGGGCCATTTGCACAGTCAGTGCCTCGGGAGCAAAGCATGCATTCCTACCGAACCCTCTTCTGCCGGCGCTGCTTCAAGTATGACTGCTTCTTGCACCGTAAGTGATCACTTTTTCAATGCATCTCTTGATGGCGAGGGCAGACATTGCACATGTGTGTGGATCTGCATGTTTAGTTAAAACCAATAAAAAAAATGTTGAAGCTCCTTTTCAAAAATTTAATTTACTCCAGGCGGAGGATATTATTCCAAGGCAGCAAGCCAGCTAACTGGGGTCCGACAGTAGGCTGTTGTCGCCACATATCACAGCACTCTTTCATGTTGTTTAACTTCAAGATTACCATCTGATGCCAGCTTTACATAATGACAGAAATCTAAAAAGAGCATGAATTGTCGTTATAAAGTATGTTTTAAAAAGTGAGGATCACAGGCAGAAAGCGCAAGCATGCAGTAATCGATAAATATTACTAGAACTGGACATTGACAAAAAATTTTTTAATATGAATAATCGGCTGCCCTTAATCAAATAATTATTTGAACAATCAAATGTGTTTATTTAGAGGGATCAGACCTAAAAGATTTATGAAAGTGCCTATTTTTCCTTTGAAGGTTGTTTTTATTGTTGAGTTATTGAATACGTCATCTTCCCCTACCCAACCCCCCCGACTCCTGGCTGTCTGCCCTCGCGCGCTCGGGAGGCCCAGTCCCAGTGCACCCTGGTCGACAGGGTTCGGGCCTATAGAGCTGTGCTTCCGCGGCTCAACCATCCGTACTAAGCCTGGCCAGGAATAAAACGGGTTTCTCTCTCTCTCATTATGTCAGACAATCAGTGATAATTCATCTAGTTGCAGAGGCAAAGAAAAAGTTAGTTGGCATTTTTTGGCAGAAGGGGGTTCTTTTGCTTGTTGGCAGTCATCCCGGCTGGGATGGATACTCACTTGCATTAGGTTGAGGTCACCGGGATGCACAGCAACACTTTCACCATGGCATTAGTTACAGAAGGAGGGAGCCCTGCATCCACTACCACTCCAAGGGATTCCAATTTTCATTTACTCCTGCCGTAAAGCAGTATGACAACTACTAGCAGAGCCCGGTTTTCTGTTCACTTTTCTGCCATGGACACACCCTTTCACTTTATTTTCAGTGGCCATGGCTCATGGCTTACCACCTAGCTGGAAAAGCCTTTCCCTCACATGGTCTCGACGAGAATTGTCAATACACACGAGGCTCTTGAATCACAAATCAAGGAACGTAATTACTGCGATGCGGCCACACATGAAGCCTTTCTTCAAGTGTGTCCACCAGTATGGCCTTTAAACAAAAGACACAAGCATGGTCATGTTTGTTCTTCATCGTAGCACTTTTTAGTAGCTTCAAGTCAGGAATGAGTGTAGACCGGGTCACGTACTTGTCTCATCTAACGAGTTCAGTGGCATCAAGCGAGGGTTTAAGTGTACTCTGAAGCTGCTATGGCATGGCCCATTTGACATCTGGGATGCGCAGAGTTGGTGTCTTGCTGCAATTTGTGTCCTCTATCATGCAGTGTAAAGGCCCCTTGAGCTTGCATTAAGGCTTTTTCATCAAAGCAATCTGACGGGCTCGTTAGTCTAACATGATGGAAATAAAGTTGCGCTAAAAGGACAGGACACACTCATATATACTACTATCATGTAGACACGTGGAAACAAGAAAAGATTAAAATACAAAACTAAAACTACAAAAAAGCAATAAAAAACCCCGACAAATTCACCATGACACACATGCCGTCTCCAACAGATTAGACCCCATCAAGAAACGCAATTTCTTTGCCTAGCAATGATAGTGAAGCGACACTAATGCATACATCACCCGTATGCACAGTCACGTTTCTTGATGGGGTCTAATCCGTTGGATGTGTGTCCCGGTGAATTTTTGCAATTGAGTGTTTTTCTTTCTTGTTTTTTTTAGTAGGAGGATGCCTAATCGTAAAACAAAATTATTTTAGAGAGTTCATTCACATGAGATATGTATTTCGGTGGCTGAAGCCTGCAACGCGAACCGTGAATCAATGTGCCAGCCAGAATTAGGTTCTCATGTATGACGTCGCCTAAGGTCCGATCAGGTCACAACAGACCATGTACATTTCAAGCAAATAATGGCGCCTAAAATGCACAAACAAAGAGAGGCTTGCCAGTAAAAAAGGGTTAGTTGTGTTAACCAAAATGCCAGCCTTTTGCAGTTATTCCTCAAAAAGCTAGTTAGTGCCCACTCACGGAGCCCCAATATAGTCGATTGGCTGTCTGATTTTGTCTGTCTGATTTTTAACCTTATATTGACTGTCTGATTTTAAGCCTTTGTAAGCAACCAACGGGTTTTAGAGCCACGAATACGGCAGGCATTAAAGAAAAACAAGTAGTACTATAGCTAGCATCAAAACAAATAACTGGGCGAGTTGGTTTAGGTTCCATCTTCACTAGGCACAAAAAGACACAGACGAAGGACTAAAGGAAACACAAATAGGGTGCCTTTTTTTTGTTTTTTTGTTTTTTACAACACTTCGGGAATTGTCCCTCTGCCTGTGTACGTATGCTGATTTTTCTTCCACGTCAACACATTCTGCGAGAAACCGCGCCTTGAACTCCTCTGGGGCAAACCTTTGCAGACACCTTGACCGAGACAGTTTGTCAGCCAGTCCAAGCCTCGGCTCAAAGCCAAACTTGGGGCCCTTCTTATACTAGTACTATATAGCTACTCTCAAATAGCAGGAGCAGGAATAAAATCTCCTTTCTGAAGAGACTGATAAAGTGTCCGTTTTCTTTTTTTTTTTTTTTTTCATTGAATACGCCCTTAAAATTACAGATTTTTCTACAGTACCACGTACACGTGCCTCCTCGTTGATTAAACGTGCTGCGCAGAAGACCAGACAGACAAGGAAACATTAGCTAAATGCGGAAGAGGGAGGTCTTAGTACTAAAGAGCTAAAACAGCAGGTGCGCTAGCTCCAGGTAGACACCTCAGGTAACATATTGACAGCGAATGACAAAGTTTCAGTGTTAAAGTTCATGATAGTGAAGTGGGGGCATTTTTTGCTTTTATATAGAGAATGCAGATATATTATTGTTGTAATCGTGAATTTATTCGGTGCTGCATAAAAGTGTTTCGGCTGTGGTCTGGGTTAAAAAAGTTTGATGCACCACTTTTCCTCACACACATGGGAAAAAGAGGGGCCAAATGATTGCTGTCAGTATGAGTACAACCTCCTCAAGTAATGTAGACCGTGTGAGGTTTGTCAGGATAGATCAGGTTAGTTAGCCTAATACGAAAATTAGGCTTTATCTTGTACTTTAAAGGGCATTCTTCAGTCTCTTCTATTTCTCTTTAAAGCTTTCAACACATGCCAGTTATTTTAGCATTTCTGTCTTTCTTTTCTTTAACAAATAGCCCTGCTTGGAAATGTGCGTAAGAGAAGACAGCTGTACCCACTGGTTGCCGTATTAAGATTTTCTTCTGTTTGTTTGAAACACTGGAGGGAGAAGATTTCAGTTGAAGTCAAAGAATCCCAGGGATGCCTTCCACGTGTCAAAGCTTATAACATCAGCCTCTGCTCGATAAATAAAATTTATTCTCTTTATCTCTCTTAAAATGAAACCAACCCGGGCTTTAAACTCTCTCCTCTTTCCAGGGTAGCCAGACCATTGTATGAAATTTTTTCCATATTCATGCACACATTAACAATAGTAGCAAAAAAATTTGCTCAAAAATAAGATCAATTCAATTTTGTGCATCACTTTTTTCTGCCTTAAAGGGGCTATGCGGACAAAACACAAGTTTGGTTCGTTCAAAAGATCGCCTCTTTAAAATCATGCTGACACCACTTTTAATGTAAACTTCGCTTAAATAAGCTACATAATTAGGAAGAAAGGGAATGGCCATGCGACCCACTAGCTCATTTCCAGCAACAGAACCTATGATGTCATAAGCCCTGCTGTGTGATCGGCTGAGGCCGACAAAAGCAAACGCAAATTAGGCAGAGCTTATAAGTTTGCCGAACATTCTTTTTATAGCAGTAAGGATTGTGGGCTGAACAATTAAACTCACGAATGAACACGTAAACACCAAAGTAGTTAGTGCGGCACTTTGCTGGCTGACACCGCCAACACAGCCGTCGGATGCGCTGGACTTTCTGAAACAACACTGACCAATTGACACAAGCGGCACGGTCGCTTACGTGACCATGTTTGTTGAGTCATAGCTGAAGTTTAGCAAACGATTGGTATGAACCGTAATAAAAATACGGCAGGTGTAGAAGTCCGGTAAGAAGCTAAGTGCGAACACTGGCACTTCAGCAGCATTGGAGCACCATCTACCAAAGTGGGCGATAAACAAGATAACCAAACACTGGCACTTCAGCAGCATTGCAGCACCATCTATGAAAGTGGGCGATAAACAGGATAATCAAACGGGTGCTTGTGAAATGGTTGCAGCCCTGGTCAGCAGGCTAAATTAGTTTCAAGGCCCTGCTCATAATATGTCATTGTTGACGTCACGAAAGCACGCGATTGAGTGGGAGAATCGAAATTTTGACTTGTAGTATTTAATTTCTCAGGGAATAAAGCATCGTTTGCTGCTGGACAAGCGCTTAGGACCCTAAAAATACTAAATCGTTCAAATAAAACAAATTTGTATTTTGTCTGCATGGCCCCTTTATTAAGTATAGGCTACATTTCAAGCCGATAACGTCACGACAAGGCACCCTTTCAGTGTAAGTTTTGTACTTTTTTTCAGCATTTTGTTTCAGCACAAATCGAAAGGAAAAAGTTACACTTCAGTTAGTTTTTAGTTTTGTGAATACAATCTCCCGAAGCCTCCTCAGGCAGTTTCTTGGTAAACCAATTCCACCTTCGCACCCTCGTTTTGGGTGTGACATTGTGGGTACATGTTTCTCGGTATAGGCTTGATAATTTGGGATTATTTGGACAGACGTGTTTTCTCCCTCACTTCAAAGTGCACTGCCAAAGTTTCTTCTTTTGAGGGACAGAAGACAGTGCCGAGTGGAGAGAACAGGGAGGGAAGGGGGGGGGGCATCCAGTGCAGGTCGGCGCCCCCTTTTCGCCGCCGCCCTGTGCAACCGCCCTGGTCGCCCACCCCTAAGTTCGGTGCTGTTGAGAGGTGTTCTTCACAATGACACCTGTACTCTTATCAAGCATGATGAGTATCTGTAAACAAAGCCTTGTTAGCTTGGTACTTTCTACCAGTTTGTGCCATAGTAGCATGCAAATTGTTTTCAGACCAAAAGTAAAATTGAGAAAGTTCTAACAGGTACATATACATGTTCTCTATGTATTTATCTGTGTCTCTCTTTGACGTAGTCTGTTAGCATTTTTTTTTTATTTTTACCTGCATGGTGTTCTCAAACATTCAAAGGAAGCAGCTAGTAAATTGGGCCTCGCCAACCTAATTACACTAGCTTCAATGAGAAGACAAGGGTGACAAATATGAGAATGCGTGTAAATGGCTCTCTTTGCATTTGAATGCACTTGTTCACTCCTCTTTCAAAATGCTCGTTCAGGAACTTTTATTAAGTGCACTCGTTGCAGCTGTGTTTTTTTATTTGGGCAGTTCAATTCGCGGGGGCATTTTTTAGTGGTGCGCGACACTTGCAGGAAGCAAATTTATTAGGAACAGAGGTTGAAGTTTCGCCCCAACTGACTGGATACTCATGTAGTAATTTTTGCATTTCTTTGGGTTGCGACAGGTATCATGAACAAAAACCAGCTCAAAGCAATATTTCAAAACTGTATGGATGATTGTAAC
Source organism: Haemaphysalis longicornis (assembly GCF_048455015.1). NCBI lineage: Eukaryota > Metazoa > Arthropoda > Arachnida > Ixodida > Ixodidae > Haemaphysalis > Haemaphysalis longicornis. The sequence goes on along the minus strand of NW_027526203.1, from coordinate 434,604,045 downwards.
CAATGCCTTGCTAGTACAGCTCTTGAATGATTGTGAATCTTGGTAATATTGGGTACTTGCTTTTCTTTGTGGGGCAAGTGGTGTGGAAGTGGGAGCATCTGGGAAGATACACTTTTGCAACAGGCTGCAGTTGTGTGAGAGGGGGACGTCACAGGTATCAGTGTTACACTCTGCTTTGCGCTGTACCTTGAATACCTGTTTTGAATAGCCAGCTACGAGACAGTGGGGATTTTGTTTGCGTTAATGCCACCATTTTAGCACCACATCATTCAACTATTTTTGCGTTTATTTAAGTTTCCAAACTTTTTAAGTGGTCTTAGTACCTATTTTAAATGGTCGTAGTACATAAGTATGCAGAACATTGGATTGGGAACAGGTGGGAGTAAGGGTTAAAGGAGCACTGACACGAAAATTTTATGTTACACTTTTATTGCTTTTATCGATGCTTAATGGTCTGGCCAACCTGAAACAGCCCTTCAAGTACTTCAGCGCGCGGTAGTTAATTACATTGAACGGCCTGAAAATCGTTTGTTTCAAATTCCTGCGCTTTCATCATGAACGGCGCATATGACAGACTCCCTGCCTGACCTCACCGCTTTGTGCGGACGTAACCGGCGCCCGCTTGAGAGGATGTTGCGCCCGCTCACCGCTCGTGGGGCCGCGCACGTGAAGTGACGTCACGAGTTTTTGACGAGCGCTGTCGCGTCACTTCTTTTTCCTCTCCTGGAGTGATGTCACGCTGATGTCCATTTGCTGAGTGCTGCTCCGTGCGCTGCTCCGTCAGCGCGATAAATGAGATCCAATTGAACTATGTTCTTCGCGTCACAGGCCGCTCATATTTCAGCCAGGGTATTCTGTTGAGTGAAGGAAGCGAACTGTGCAATAATATTAACGCCGAAAATTGGTGTCAGTCCTCCTTTAATGAAGAATACCTACCTCAGTAACCTCAGATTTGCTGACAACGTTTCCTTGCTAAGTAACTCGGGGGACGAATTGCAAAGCGTGCTTACCACACTGGACAACCAGAGTAGAACTGTGGACCTGAAAATTAATATGCAGAAAATTAAAGTAATGATCAATAACCTCGGGCGAGCACTGTGGTTTGAGATAGGTGGCAAGGCAGTAGAAGTGGTAAGTGAATATATCTACTTAGGCCAAGTTGTGACCCCGGATCCCAAACATGAGGTAGAGATAATTAGAAGGATAAGAATGGGGTGGAGTGCATTCGGCAGGCATTCTCAGATTATGAATGGCAGCCTACCATTGTCCCTGAAGAGTAAAGTGTATGACAGCTGCATCTTACCAGTACTCACCTACGGGGCAGAAACTTGGGGGCTTACTAAGAGGGTTCATCTTAAATTGAGGACGACTCAGCGAGCAATGGAACAGAAGATGATGGGTGTAACATTAAGGGACAAGAAGATAGCGGAGCGAGTCAGGGAACAAACGAGCGTTAAGGACATATTAGTAGAAATTAAGAAGAAGAAATGGACGTGGGCAGGGTATGTAATGCGAAGGCAAGATAGTAACCGTTGGTCATTAAGGGTCACAAAGCGGATCCCTAGAGAAGGCAGGGGGGGGCAGAGGGCGGCAGAAAGTTAGATGGGCTGATGAGATCAAGAAGTTTGCGGGGATAAATTGGTCGCAGTTGGCCCAGGATCGGGATAATTGGAGATCTATGGGAGAGGCCTTTGCCCTGCAGTGGGCGTAGATAGACTGGTGATGATGATGATGATGAGTTAAGTTGGTGTGAATCTTCTAATGTATAAAAGGCCCAAGCCGAATTTTTAATGGCAAGTACTCTTCTCAGTACATGCAAACGATTTTTTTGCAAAGGGAGAATGAAAGCTCTGAAATGTCTAGTCGCTGATTTTTTAAATTTGTATATGAACATTGCAATCCCTTCAAGAAATTTTCACAGATTAGATTGCAAGAATGTTTTATATGCAGGCAAACAAATGAACAAAGCTAGTAGGTAAAGACACAAAAACTTGCATAAAACTTACAGTATACAGGGTGTCCCAGTTATCATGCACCAAGATTTTAAAAAAGAGTAAGGGCGTAACTCGAAGATAACCTAGTGGATAATGTTTGCAGTACTGTGGAGAAGCGGGCAGCATTTTTTTCGTTAACGAGACTTAATTAATTAATTGTAATTAATTATCTAACTCGCGAAGTACTGTCCTAATCACGAAAGTGTCAATGAGGCACTTGTAGGTACCCACGAGGGGCATCTAACTGCGGTATTTTCAGCGACGAACTAATTACGTACACATTTATTCTGACTGATAAAGAAAACCCGCGAAATATGAAAAATACCACGTGATGGCGCGTCCGCGCGCATCGTAAAGCAACGCACTCAAACAGGCTGTCTCTGAGTTAGCCAGAATGAAATAAACAAAAGAAAGAAAGAAGAAATCGCCACCGAGTTTGTGCCTTATCTGCACACGCGCCTTATCAAGGTGATGCGCTGTCTCTTCGGGTGAGTAACACCGGAAGCAGTTGCTTTCAATCAGCCTATTTGGTGACGCTGCTTTACAATGCGCGCGGAGGCGCTGTCACGTGGTATTTTTCGTATTTCGCGGGTTTTCTTTATCAGCCAGAATAAATGAGTACGCAATTAGTTCGTCGCTGAAAATACCGCAGTTAGATGCCCCTCGTCGATACCTACAAATGCCTCATTGACACTTCAGTGATTAAGACAGTAATTATCGAGTTAGATAATTAATTAGAAATAATTAGTTAAGTCTCATTAACGAAAAAATTAGTCACCGCTTCTTCACAGTACTGCAAACATTATCCAATAGGTTTTCTTCTAGTTACGCCATTACTCTTTTTTTAAAACTTGGTGCATGATAGCTGGGACACCCTGTATAACCATGTGCACTTGTAGGCCGTGGTAGAAGGGAATTCCAAAGTATACAGGGTTACTAAGCTTATTTGGCATGTCAATTAATTAACTGCTGAGGCCTTGTAACACTGATTTGTTGCAAGCACTGCTTGTTGCATTTGTACACTGATGGTCTTGCATGTAATGCTGAGGAGATATAGCGTTTAGCTGTGCTGTTATATTTTTATTTTTTCCTCTTGGCTTTATTTTTTCGTGCCAACTGTTCATTTGCTTTTTCTTTTATGTCTTACTTCTTAGCAAATAGAGGGATGGATATTCCGCCAGGTAAATGGAAAACAGTTGTTTTTTACCTCTGCTTCCGCACCCTCATTCGTCTTCGCTTTTATCGCTGCCTATCCACCATCGATTTAGTGCTTAGTAAGCTCGTGGCATCCTGGCACATCATTGCCTGTATTTACCACCTGCTTTCCCTGCTGCTATAAATGGCTGAATTTTATGCTTTGTTACATTATACGCTCCTGTAAACCAGGCTGGTCACCAAGCTTTAAAATGTTGTAGATGACATTAATGACAATAGTTTGGCTTGGAGGCTTTTTATCAACTGTGTTCTAAAAATGCGTACTTTAAGTGTGCTATTCAGGAATAGCAGCAGTTGTATTTTCGCTGAAAGGCTATGAAGAAGCTAAATGATAAAGCAGCTTTTTATTACAACCAGCATCAGTAATACTTGCAGTGTATTGCACTGATTTAAAATCCGGTTGCACTGATTTAAAGTCCGGTTGCACAGATTGCTCCGAGGGGTATTTTTTGCTTGATGACCAGCCTGTAATTTTTCATCTACCTATTCATGGTCATGGCATATTGAGATGTTGCATTTGCTAGAATTCATATTAGCTTAGAACTTTTTTTATATATATATAAATTTGTACGAAAATGTTCAGAACAAAGGCATAGTGTCTTGAATGTAAAATAAAAATTCACTTGAATCACATCCTCTCCTAAAGCAACTTGTTTATCAGTGCAGCATCTCTAACGAAAAAAAGATTTGCGCCCATCAAGACACAGGAATAAAAGATGGCGTGAGAGGAACTTGTGGCCATAGAGTAGCACGCAGTGTAGCTGCCCTCCCAGTGGTACCCATATGTCCTGCCCTCCCAATGGTACCCGTATGTGGTAGTGTGTTGCAGTGATAGCCCAGTTTTGTTTATTAATTAGGTGCTTGTAGGTATTCAAACTTTTGAGTATAGATGAAATAGCTATTGTGTTTGGGTTTGATGATTTAAATATCCTAATATACAGTTCTTTAACCACTGTGGTGGCTCACCGGCTAAGGCATTGTGCCGCTGAGCCCAAGGACGTGGGTTTAATCCCAGCCGCGGTGGCTGTTTTCCTAATGGATGTGAAAAACAAAAATACCCATGTGTTTGGATTTTGGCACTTGTTAAGGATCCACAGAAGGTCTTAAATAATCCAGAACCCCCCACTAAAGTGCCCTAAAAGCCCAGGTATAGCTTTGGCATGTAAAACCCTCTATATATTTAATATTGGGTTCATCTGTATTTGATTAGAAAATTTCTGTACTTGAATTGCCCCGTTTATAACCTGGTGATTTGTCCTTCACTTTACTGCTATCTTCCTAGCCTTCCATGGCAAATGTAGCTAAATTCTAGCGATAGTTTTTTATATTAGCTTGCATGCAACTTTTAGTTGTGAGGGAAGGGCCCTTGTCTGCTTTCATGCCTAATTCATAAAATGCTTTTTGCAGTCAACTCTTAGTTTCATACATCTAAGTTAGCGATAAAGGGGGAAATAATTTTCTGGCTGTAGTTGTTTCGACGTCGGTAATTATTGACCCAGTAATCATAAAGAAGAACCTTAGAACATTCAGCATTATCATTGGTACTTGTATTACTGAATGATACAAATTCCCATGGCTTTGATCTTTGCCATGAAAAACTCTGGACATCTTTTCACCTGGAGCAATTAGGCAGCAAATTTGTGATATCACAAGCGTACAATTATGTACAATTTTTTTTAAATAATTTTTTACAAGCATGCTTAACAATCATGACATGAGCATGAATATGCCAAAAGAGTTTTGTCATGTAAGCAATTTCAATCATTTTTGATAGCCGTGCAGTAATGTAGCACTTCTTTCGGCTCACTTTTTGGTTAGAGCAAAGAGTTAAATCTCCAGAGGCATCCGGGAGAGGAATTTGATTCTTTTCTACTCACCACAGGTAGGCTGAGCATATGCATTTGCCAGTTTGGCACTTCCCGGGGTTGAACCCAGGCCCCTGTTTCTGAAGCGGGAATCGTAGCCATGGGTCTTTGCTCCTATCAAACTATAGCAGCAGCTTTCCATTCGAGTTTCTAGATAATTGCTGCTGCTGGAAACTGCTACTCATTGGTACTTCAGAATGATTCCCACAAATGTATGATACCTATCCACACAAGGTTGGCCGACAGTATATCCACACCGGAGGAATTAGCCTCTATATCTTGAGTATCATCTGCCGCAAGCCCAAACCCCCGCACTTGGCACATGCCTATGTCTGGGAGTCGTTTCTAACTTTAAAATGGCAACATTAACACATACAGCGTACAATGTGGTCATTGGAGAATCATTCTCTTATGAAACTTTGAATTTGACACATAGTGAACAAGAAGGCATTACAAGGAGCCTTACAGATTTCTTGATAATATAGATTACAGAGCTGGTTTGGAAGAAGAAAAACAGTCAGGTGCTCAACAAAGACAGAAAAGTACGAGTGAGCAAATACTGGTGCAGAAATTGTTGCCATGTTGGTTTCAAACATCTTTCGAGCAACATGCACTGCAGAAACACAGGGTACGTCTTATTTAGTAGTGCTGAAAACACTTTCTTTTCTCTTCGTTTAGCTTGCCCACTCCACATGTTCTACTGTGTTTGCTCTACTGTATAATCCGAACATTCATCACTGCATTTCATAGTCATTTTGCACCATGCTATGCTTGCATTGAAAGCACATTAGCACACCTTGCCCCGCTTCTTTTTTTTTTTTTTTTTTTTCCTGGCACACTCTGTTTTGGCTTTTTTTTAGGCGGAATGCAGTGCATGGCTACTTGTTTTGCCCACTAACTACACGGCTTTCCTCCGGTAGATCATGCATTGACTTGACTTTGCTGCTTTCAGCACCCCCACCACCAACAGCCGAGTACAAGCGAAAGAGCTGTGACATGAAGCTGGACACTGAGCCGTGTGGACCGCACTGTTATCTCCATCTGGTGAGGCTGAAGGGAACAAAATCGCTACATTTGCCACATTTTGGGGCAGCGGACAGCCTGAAATGTCAGATTAAGTTGTATTCCTTTTTTTATGCACAACTCGATAGTCTTGTGATATCAGCGACCAATGAAACTATGAACAAGAAGATGAGTCTGAACAAACAAAAACAAAAACTTGGGTGCCTGGAGCATAATAAGTGGAATATGCCCAGTATATTTACACACAGTAAGGACTGCAACTTGTGCTTAAAGGTTGGTCCTGCCATTATTTGATCTCAAAATAGACGTAACATGAATTTTCTGCATTCAGATGAATTAGCTTGTTTATGGGTTGCACTTGTTGCTGGTACCAAAATATATAACACGGTGACGTTCATTTTTTTGTCCTTTAAATATTTTACATTATCACATTATTACATTATTACCTTTTTTTTTACGAACTCATTTATGTCTGCCGAGATATTTAAAATTGTTACGTTACACCAAACAGTTCAAACATATCCTTGAAAACCCTCTGTAAATGTGTGGGAGTGCTGTGAATGTACATAAGATACAATCACTCTATGCATTAAGTAAATTGAACTGTGAGACACGCAATAGTTGGAGAGCATCCTTCTTGGCCGTTTACAGCATTGCTTCAGAAGTCAGCTCTAAGGCCAGGAGAAGGCTGGGTAGCACATTACCTTGACAGTGGGGCTTTTAGAAACCGTCACAGCTGTGTCTCTTTGACGGCACGGTACTTGAGTGGAATGGAGCATTGGTGGAAGGGTGATGAAACAGTGACAGCAATGAATTGTCAGGAGACAGGCCTTTCAACATTGACGGTACACTTGGGGGGTAAGCATTGTCTAATCACGTTATCAGGTGAATAGTTATGGTTCATGGTGCAAGCTTTTTCAAAGTACATTAATTTGCATGAATTGTTTTTGCCTTGTAGTACCACGTGATGACCCACGATAAAAACCACAAAAAGTAAAACGAGTAGCCCCTAACTGCTATGCACAGCAGCTATCTTGACACGCTGACAGGTGTACAGGTGGCATATTTAAAAGATTGCAAGTCTGTTTCTCTCGCATAAATTGTGGCTGAGCAGACAATATATTAACCCTGGAACAGCTGGGCATGAAATTTTTGAAGACAGAGTTCGAAACAGCATTGCCAACCAATGTAACATCATTGAGGTTGATCACTGGGCACCCACAAAGGTTGTTTGGGGTTTGCCCCCAGCTTTAGTAATGAAGTGATCCTCCAGGTTTCTGCTAAGCAATGAAATATGGGGTTACGTGAGCTGGGCTACACTACTGCAGCCACTGACAGTTTAGCCATTTTACTTCTGTGTCCCGCTGATGAGAACCGCTATGTGTAAGTACGACTCCTGCAGTCGCAAAAAAATGCTTATTATCATGAGTGCAATGAATGCAGACATCTGGCTTGTAATTTTTGTCTCCTTGATTTTAGTTGCACACGCTTTATGCATAATTTTGGCTTGCACTAATCCACTGCCTTTTTAGCTGCAGACAGCTGACATCATTTCCTGCAAGGCTTAATACCTACCATCTCGTTCACTCCATCAAAACTGCAGCAGGGGTGTTGATGCTAAGTGTGTCTGCCGGATGATGCCGAGAAGGATCCTGAGGCCATGTCCATCTTGTCATTTAAAAGCGATAGCTTATTTTTAGGAGCTTCTGCTGAAACCTTCAGGTTTGTTTACACATACGTGCATCCCTGTCTGTCCGTCCCTTGAAATTATTTTTCCGCTGTTTTGTCCTTCCCTCCAGTCCTGTACTTCTACTTTATGTAGTAAGACTAACACTTACATGCCAAGGTTCCTGACGGGAGCTTGCATAGGCATATTTTTGTATATTGAATTATTGGTCTGTTGTACTTTTCTCCCATCCCTTTCAAATTCATTAGGCCTGCATTTGACTGTACTGGGTAGCTTTGGTTTTGAGTAGCTTTGGTAGCCACTGAGCAACCTGCCGTGATGGCTCAGTGGCCAAGGCGTTGCACTGCTGAGCACGAGGTTGCGGGTTCATCTCCCGGCTGCGGCGGCCGCTTCTCTGATGGAGGCAGAAAGCAAAAACGCACTACTGGTGTACGAGATTTCGGCACATGTTAAAAATCCCCAGGTGAATGAATAGGTGAATAGGTGGTCAAAATTAATCCGGAGCCCTTCACTACGGCACGCCTCATCGCCTGCATTGTTCGGCGCATTAAACCCTACAATCAATCAGCTTTGGTTTTGATTACTATGGTAGTGGCTAGCAGCTTGACATGGCATCAATCAAGTGCAGTTGGTTATGTTAGTTCATTTTTTTCATGAAGGCAAACAAAAACACCCATGTGTCCAGGTTTCAATTTTCACTTTAAAAATCCCCACGTAGTCTAAAATAACACCTAGCCCTCCACTGTGACACACTTCATAGTCCGGGTGCAGCTTTGTTGCTTATTGTTTGTCAATGCTGTTCTCCTTTATGTCGCCAAAATGCATCAAGTAAGTGTCACCATGCTTGTTAAGTTGAATTGGATCAAGTGCTCAAATGATTGTGGTGATCAGGCTGCTGCATTGAACCTGCTTGACTGCTATAACCTCAAAATCTACATAGAATTACAGTGGAATCTCGTTGATACAATTCTGCATAATTCATACATTTTTCAGCCTAATATGTTTTTCTTTTCATTCCCGGCCGACGTCCCTTAGAAAGAATGCATTTTCATGCGTTTAATACAAGATCACATTTTTGCTAAAAAATGGATAATACGACCCTGAAAGCACATCTTTACTGACACTTCTAGAAATCACAAGTTTGTTCTTCAGTATACTAGTTCAAACTGCATTCGAACAAGCTACGATCTGCACGTTGAGCCGCTGAGCCCACGAAAGCGCTGGTTTTGTGGTGAAAACATCGCTGCCAGGCGTGGTTGCTGTGTTCAGTGATGATGGTACGTCAGGCGATGCACCGCACCATCTAGCAAAACATATCATAATCAAGGAAGAAGGTGCGCAATGTTTTCGGGGGGCGACGATTTCCTTTCCCGACTTCTTGCCATGGTCCGTGCTTCCCGCGCCATTCTTAGATCTCTTTCTGCATTGTTGCTGTGTTCGGTAGGGGTGCCAGGCCTTGTGACAATGTTGAGGAAACGCATGGTGCTCAGCTTAAAAGAAAAAGTTGAAATTGTAAAAAAATTTAAGAAGTACCCGTAGAAGAAGTGCATCGACCACCCATGCGAGCTCGGTTGGCCAGTGTCAACTCTCAACACTATTGTCAGTAAGGGGTAATTCGAAATAAGCTGCAAGTTTTCCGCCCCACTGTGAAACAAGCACGAGGTGTGAAGCATGAGCAAGTGGAAAACGTCTTGCTTACATGGTTCGAGGAAATTAAAGTGGCAGGAGTGAACGTCGACGGGTCAGTCTTACGCGAAAAGGTTGACAACATTGCGCTCTCCTTGGGCATTGAAGCATTGGCGGAGACTACGGGGGAGCTCGGGGGCCTGAGCCCCCTCCGGTGTTTCCAGGAGAGGGCTCTGCCTCCCCCCTACTCCCCCAAGTGCCATTACCAATTCCATTACCAGTTGACATTCCTTTAGAGTTGCCTCTACCTTTTCACTTAAAATTTTACTGGTGCTAAAAGCTTACTGCATCATTAAATTGGCACAGACGTGGACGAGTTACTTTCATACTTTCCATTTATTCCTTCCAATTCTTTCCATGTATGCATGTATGTATGCATGTACGTATGTATGTGTGTATGTGTGTACGTATGCTGCAGTGGGCGTAGACAGGCTGATGATGATGATGATGTATGTATGTATATGTATACATTCATGATGATGGGTACATTTTATCATCATCACGGGCGGCAAGTCAAGGGGGCCGAGCCCCCTCCAGGAAAATGAAAACTCTCTGCCTTTGCATCTCCGCCTCTGCATTGAAGACTTCCAAGCATCCGGTGGCTGGCTTCATTGATTTAAGGGCACGGCACGGATTCTCGTACGAAACGGTGTCCAGTGTAGCCAAAAATTCCCTTCTGCTTCTTTCCTAAGGTTTCTGAAGAATTTACTCGTGGACGTTTAAAAGAAGTATGTGTGTCACAAATTGACGAGCTAACTAAACGTTGCTCAAAAAAAGCGAGTAGTTGACAGAGGCTCTGTATACACAGCTGCTCTGTAGGACTGTATACACAGCTGCAGTGTATACAGGCTGCCTACCAGGCACCCTTCAAGTGGTCGCTCACCACTTTTGCGCCTGGTGGACCCCCAACACTCCAATGTTGGAAAATAAACTTGAAACGTGGCTGCATATTTTTCTCTCCTTTTTTTAAACTGTTTTGATAATACGATTTTCGCATAATATGTGCCTGTGAAAAACGTATCATCGAGATTTCACTGTACGTTCAAGCTTTACTTGGTTCGATGATTGTGTTCTGAAATCATCTTAGCACACATAGAAAGTGTGAAACCAACTTTTTGCAGCCATTAAATTTGGTGCCTCCACTCCGTCACCAATCCTGTGGAGTACCTCCTTTTTCAATATTTCACGAATGTCCTTAAAAAACCATGGATGTCTAGGAATGACCACACTAGCAAGCGTTTCCACAGAGTAGTTATTGGCTTATTCCTTCCTTTACATTCATTCTGTAACATGGTGCTGTATGGCTGAGGATGACAATGTGCAAATGTACCTTCTGTGCCTAGGACGCTGTGAAGGCTAGGCTGCAAGCAAAGCTCATGGAAGAAAGGGAGTCATCTGAGCAGCGCAAGATGCAGAAGCAGATCTCTGTGGATAGTGGGAATGAAGCGAGTGGGGAAGACAGCAGTGACAGCACCCGTACCAACAGCAAGAAAAGTGACACCTCTGAGAAGGAGCAGGACAAGCCAGCAGAAATGACGGTCAACAGCTTGTCAGGTTGGCTTGTTTGCACTTGCTCTCCTCTTCGTGACTGCAAGTTCAATGGGGAAATATAATGAACTTTCATTGCTGCTGGGTGGCACACAATGTTCTCTTCTCAGCCTGTGATCGTTATTGAAAGGACTGGGCTTTTAAGGAAGGGAAGAAGGAGTAGTGAAGTTTATTACGGCGAGCCCTAGGTACTGATGTCTAGGCACCCGCCTGGTGAGGGGTGAGACCGAAAAAAAAAACATGTTGCCATTCATTCTCCAGGCCAATGCATGCTCTACAGCAACTACCAACCACAGATGGGAGCGATTATTTGTGAAATACGTGCACATATATAAATAATTTGTGCTCAATTTTGTTTTCTGGTTTCACCTTCTGTCTAGTGGTGTAAGTAAACATTATCAGTGTGTTCTTCCGCTCATCGATATCAAGGGAAATAATTTTATTTCATTTGCAAGCAGAACATTAGCATGTGCCCTTCTAATGCTCGTATGCATTAATCAGATAGATTTGTCTAGCTTTCTTATATATGCCTCTGCATTTGTGCAAGTAGGTGTTACATCCGTATCATACAATTAAGATTATACAAACGCAGTGCACCTTTCAGTTATGCCGGGCACACGACGTGATGCCCACGCATGCATCGAAACTTCTCACAAGCACTCCAGTTATGCTTCCAGCTTTAAAAATTGCGCAGTGTCTAGAGTTATGTCCAATGGAACCCGCTATCAAAATTAGTTACGCCCAACATAAACTGAAATTTATGCCCTAAGTAACACAAAGTAAAAATTTGAGTTACATTTGACGTGACGTGCACTGAAAAATTGAAGTTGAGGCTGATGTAAACTCAATTGAAATAAAAATAAAATATTGTCTGGCGGAACCAGAAATAAAAACTTAAGTGTTGTCCTATCTAAACCACGCAATAACTCAAATTATTACTGTTATACTAACACAGCGTTGTTATATTGGTTGAAATGGGGATAGTGACATAGCTACCAGGTTGGCCGAGTGATCTAAAGCTTATTCCTCTATGTTGAGGCTGCTGAAGCGAGGTGGGTTCGATGTCTCGTACAGACCATTCTTAATTCTTGCTTTTATATTTCTTTTATGGTGATGGAGATTTGTTTTATAAGAAAATACATGTTTTTTAATGCCCAAAAGGCATTGTAATTCGTTTACTTAGATTGGCCCAATGGGTTATGGGAAGAGTCACGCTCAGGGATAAAAAACAGTTACCTGGATTAGGGAGCAGACTCGTGTGGAAGACAGTTGAAGCAAAGAAAATGGGCATGGGTGGGACACGTCATGCACATGAGAGACAACAGGTGGACCATCCGTTTAATGGAGTAGCTGCCAATAGACTCTAGATGCAATAGGGGAGGCCAAGGACTCAATGAAGGGATTGAAAATTCGGGGGCAAAGGGTGGACTCAACTAGCGCTTGATCGACGTAACTGGAGATCTTTGGGAGAGGCCTTCGTCCTGCAGTGGACACAACCAGGCTGATGATGATCATTATTACTAAAAGGAAAATGTGTGCGAACCACTTTCTTCAAGATAAAATTTCTGCTATAGACGTTAAAGGGTGTCATTTATCAGCATCTGCATATTAGCTTCACATATAGGGTGTCCGACAGTAAATGCTTGCCCAGTATTAAAATGAGCTGCAATTAATGACTTGGCCTATACAAGTTTTATAAAATTTTATCAGTCACATTATGTACTAGTTAAAGTTCCTCAATATTTTTCTTCCTTTTAATGGAAAGGAAAAAAATAACATTGGAGAAATCATTTTACTAGTACTAATAGATTAATAATAGTGTTTGCTAAAAGACCTTCTGCCCTGTGCCAAATCAACATCCTGGCATCAGCCAGGCTACAAGCTTGTGTAGCACGCATGGCAGAAGGTTCTCTTTTCTGAACAGTCTTTTCCTTTATCTTCTGCACATGTCGCATGTAGCAAAAAGTGCATTTTTATAAGCCAAAGCTCTGTGGAGATCACAAAAAGAAAAAGAAGAGGCTGCAATGGGCATCAAACCCACCTCGGTTCAGCGGCCACGACATTCAAAAAAGATTCGCCCACCGTCGCCGTTGAAATGCTAAGACTGAGAAGACAGCAGAGCTGGTGGTCTTCACTAGCTTTAACTTGGCTTTTCGTAGGTCTGCCCGTCCTATCGGTTGATTGGACACTGATGTCGCCAAGAGCACACAGTCTCTCTCAACTAGGAGAACGCCTGCACGTCAGAGCTTACGTCATCACTAGGCGCAGCCAATCCTTGACGTGCACCTCCCCACCTGAGCATCTGTCCACTTCAACTCATAGTTCAAATAAGGGGCAGATTTAGGCGTGTTGGTATTCCATGCTGTCCTTCACTTGCGCGAAAAGACGAAGAGTGAGGAGAGACAACATGACACAAAGCACTTTGTGTCGTGCCGTCTTTCCTCAGTGTGTAAGTGAAGTACAGCAAAGTAAACCTGCGTTCTTGGGCTCAGCAGCACAATGCCTTAGCCACCAGTTAGAACACTTTGTGTTGCAGTGACTGGAGGAGCATTATTCCTTGTAGGGAAAAGTTCGCACTCTAGACTTCTACAAGATTTCTGTGGGAAATTGCAGCATTTTTCTGAATGCCGTAATTTGTTCCAGCTAGGTTTAGCTAGTTTTCTGCTTTCTGTGCTGTTTGTCTGTAGTTTTTACTGGGTGTGTGGTGATGTTTGCTTATAACGAGCTCTTAGTTTTGAATTAAGTTGTTGATATGTAGCAGTTATTTTTAATTCTGCGGGCTGTGTCGTGAATATTTACTCAGCAGCCAGTCATGTTTCCCCCCTGCAGGCAAATCTTTTGAGGACAAAGCTGCCCAACTCCTGGCATCACTTGAGCCAGTAGTTCAGCCATCAGAGGAGGAACTCCAGGAAGAATGGTCTGGTGCTGAGCAGTCGCTTTTCCGTGTACTGTGGAAAGCGTTCTACGGGAACTACTGTGCACTTGCTACACTCATTCTTACCAAGAATTGCGCACAGGTGAGCTGCAGCTTTCTCATTACCTTAAGTGAATTAGAATGGTCTTTTAGCTCATAGTTTACGCTAGTTGGGGCATATTTGCACTGAGATTGACTGTATTAGTGGTATCAAGTTTTGAACGAAGAACCTGGAAAAATAATGCTTGGCAGATTTCTCTCTCTATTCAGGCACCTTTACAAGTATTGATGCTGATGTCCACTGTTACGCCTCCTCTCTATTAGTGCACAAAGCACTTTCATTGGGCAACTAGAATGTGTACGGTATCATTAGCCCTACAACATAGTCCAAAGCAGTTAACATGAGAATTTCTGGTTTCACTAACAGTATAGGCTTTCTACTAATGCCGTTAAGCAAGAGTGGACAGCAGTTGTGCTTAAAGGGGCCATGCAGACATTTGTTTTATTCGAAAGATTTCGTGTTTTATAGTGCCCCCAGCGCTTGTTTGGCAGCAAATGATGCCGTATTCACTGAGAAATTAATCACTTTAGGTTAAAATTTTGATTCTCGCGCCAAATCGTATGTTTTCGCGACGTCAGCAATCAAGTCATAAGTGCGCGTATTCAAACGAACTTCCACTGCGTCATACGGCTCTGCAGCCTTGCTTGCCGTCAGTCCTCCGAGATGGCCCTACCGTTATCCGAGATGGCCCTACCGTTGCTTTGTTTTTGACCGTATTCGCACCTGGCTTCTTTTTGTTACTGTAGAAAGTAATAGTTTCGGGAAACATGGGGTATGCAGCGGCAGACTGCTGTGTAACTAAAACAAGCATAGTGCGCCCAGCACCAACAGCAGTGTGCATCGCTACTTCTATGCTTACGTGTCTTTTCGTAACTTTCATTGTTTACCGAACCATTCTTACCGCTGTAAAATGAATATTCATTACATTTAAGTGCATATAGCTCGTTTGGCAAGCTTTTAAGCCCTGCCTAATTTGCGTTTGCTTTTGTTGGCATGCACAACCACAATATGTGCGCGCACAACCACATACCAAAACTCCTTTTTTCTCCGTACAATGCGCGAATGGAACCTGCTGCTTCCTGAACTACCAATTGAAGTTGCTTCTGATGTAACGTTCCCCACTGTTCTCCAAGAATATGTTTGTAGATAAAAATGTATTCGCCATTTGAAACTTTCTTTGATGTTTATGCTTTGCCATGTTAGCCAGCGTGCTGTGTTAATGAATGTACCTTGTTACCTGGGCGAAACTTGTTTTTTAGTGCTGTCTCATGCGCTCCCTCAGATTGTACCACATGTATGATTAGTATTGTACTCACAGTCTGGAGGGCGTGGCTTACTAATTTATACCTTGTATGTTTTCTCGCAATTGATTCTTTTTTTCCTTCAACCTTTTAAAGAGTGTGCAATCTTGTATTTTGTATCGATTATTTGTCCTCCCTACTATAATGCCCAACGAGCGAAGTAGGTATGTAAATAAATAAATAAATACCTAAATAAATAAATAAATAAATTCTGAATTTTTCGGAGCAGAAAGGAATAATACGCTTTTCCGACTGCTTCCATGTCTCTGCTCGATCATCCCAGAAGTCAAAAGACAGTAGGTTGTTTCGGCGCAGCCTCTTCTCTGCGTTTCCTGCACGTGTTTGTAACTCATTTATCTCAGCTATCTGAGGCTGCAGCATGCCTGCATCCCCATCGGACGGAAGCCTATTTATCTCTTACGAGACCGCCTCTCTGAGTCGAATATTAGCTAGTTCAGCCAATATCCTTTCCTGACCAGATTCGACTCTGTTATTGGCCTTTAAAACTGCGGAAACATCAATCGTATCTGTCTGAATACCATACTCACAGATAGGGCCGGGGTTTGATTCGTCTCCCGACAGCGCCGAAAGCGAGTGTGAAAGTACGACATGGTAGTAAGTAACCACTGCATGCAGTAAAAGCCACTGCAGCTGGTTTTCACATCAAGGGGGCACAACACCGCAATGGGAAATCGATGTGACGTTTTCAGGCTGCAGCAATCGAGGTAACTAACCTGCAGCAAGAACACTGATGCGTACATTGCGTAGTGATCGGTGCCGTGTCCCAATTGTTGCAGCTCCGGTAGGCATTTATATACGGATTTGGCTGTCCCTGGTTTCCAGGCTAGAAGGCCCGCACTGTTCACGTGGGGTGCGTAGGAGGAAGTGCTGAATGCGGCCCCAAGCAACGCCGGGAAAACAGGCAGTGCGCTTGCGTCCAGATGAGGTTTGCTTGTTGCAGCTTTGATAAGATAGTTTTCCATAAGTGAAGGCCAGGCAGTAAAAAAGGACCTGCAGCGAGAACACTGATGAGTACATTGCGCAATGATCGGTGCCGTTTCCCGTGTCTGCATGGCTCCTTTAAAAGCTAACGAGATATGTTCTCTGCCTAGTGTGTTCAAATGGAATGCCATCTATTTTTGGTTTTGTGAGGTACAAATCAATATGTGCACTGTCTTGCATACCAAAAAAAAAGAAAATGAAAGCCTTGTTGCTCATGGCTGTTCATTCCGGCGCTTTCAGGTGTATGCTTTTGCCCAAAGAGAACTTGCTGACCTTTCAAGTTCCGAGGAGCTTTCTCATGACAGCAGTCCACCTCGCAAAAAGAAGAAGAAGCACCGGCTTTGGTCAATGCACTGTCGCAAGATCCAGCTGAAGAAGGACGGCTCTACAAACCACAACTACATACCTTGCAACCACCCAGGCCAGCCATGCGACCAGAACTGCCCCTGTGTCATGGCGCAAAACTTCTGTGAAAAGTTCTGCCACTGCAGCTCTGACTGTACGCATTTACACTAGTTCTTCCATTACTGCTCCTGCTCTACCGCATGTGCTACCTGGTTATTGAACAGACTCAGCTTGTCAGCTCATAATTTCAAGTACCTCCTCTACAACAGCATGTAGCCATTCACTTAGGCTGTAGTTGCCGTTTAAAATTTCTAGTCCGAGTGCTTTTTTTTGGGTGCATTCTTGGCTGTAAGGTGCTTTTTGTTGGCTAGAAACCTTTCATTCCCTTCAGCAGCACTGTAGCAGAAATTGTAGCCCCATGAAATCTTCCAGGTGCAGTGTTCTGTTTGCTGGCATAAAGCTTTCTTTTTGTGTGTGTGTGTTTGCAGGCCAACAGCGATTCCCAGGCTGCCGTTGCAAGGCACAGTGCAACACCAAGCAGTGCCCATGTTATCTGGCAGTGCGAGAATGTGATCCGGATTTGTGCCAGACTTGTGGAGCTGGTGCGTTTTTAGTCTTCACACCATTTTGGAGCAGTTATGGTCATGGTACACTGAGTGCCATTGGGCTGCTGCATTTTTGCATAGCTGCCTAATCAAAAGCTTTGTTGACCTACCATCAGCACCTGAGCGCTGATTTTTTAAGTGCTTCAGGTTATTCATTAGCAGTGTTTGTTAGATGTTTATAAAACTACGTATGTGACTTTTAAAAAAATTGTGATTACATATTACAGTTTTTGCTTTACTGCCTTTTTTTTTTTTTTTCCCATGTTGTGGGGTTGATTAGTGATTACTATTTGTGATGCTTGCCTATAAATAAAGGTTCTGCAGAGCTGTAGCCTTTGGAGAACACGCCCTCTTTGAAAACTGTTCGGCTGTGCTTGCAGCATAACCAGCTCACTATAATTGACTGACTGACAGTTAAATCTAAAATGCATTTCAAGCATTTTGAGAACCCGCGCTCGATTACTGCTGCTGTTATGGCAGCATCGTTTGATGGTAGGATTCTTTGGCTACTGCACCCACTTTGAGGTATCTGGCTGGTGATCTAGCTTCTTACAGTGAGATATCAATTGCCAACATGCCGTTAACAGGTGCACCACAGCATGGCACCACAGCGTGGCAGTGAAACAAATGTTAGTATTAATGCGCAGAGTGCTCCCGTTTATTTCTCGCACAACAGGATTTATTTCCTACAAAGATCCAGCTGGTTGTATATGGGGCAATACTGAATAACTCTCCCAAGCCACAGAGAGCTTTGCATTTAAGGACAAGCATTAAAGGTTTTTTTTTGCTTGCCATATTTATCCTGCAGATCAGTTTGATGTCCAGAAAATTACCTGCAAGAATGTGAGCGTGCAGAGGGGCCTCCGAAAAGTAAGTGTCAGCCACTAACGCAGACCACTGAGTACAATTTTCAACATGCCGACTGACCTTTTTCAGCACCTGTTACTGGCTCCGTCGGACGTGGCCGGGTGGGGCATATTCTTGAAGGAGACAGTTCAGAAAAATGAGTTCATATCTGAGTACTGTGGAGAGGCAAGTGGCGTTTGTGTTGTCTCTTTGCAGAAATTGTTGGATATAAATCTGGATTGTTGTTGTTGGATATAAATCTTAGTCTTGAAGGTCTTGGTCTTGAATCTTAGTTCGGAAGGTGTTACTGAAAAAAAATGAAATTACAAACTCCTACCAAAAGTATAGCGATATCTTGTAACCACCTCAGTTCCTCATTCGGGGTGAGTGGAGCCATGTTGCAGCATCTTATAGCCATTAGCACGGGGAGAGTGCAGCGCCGTCACTGAACATTGCGAGACATCCGACCACAAAATAGATTTATGAGAAATGGCTATCCTAGAAAGCGAAACCAATTGGGGGAAAAGACTGTCACACAAATTGTGGCACATTCCTCTTAGAACTAAGCTAATCCTAAAATGTTGGGCTCTTCATTTTTACTTTTGGTTGGAGTTGGTTATTTTATGTATTTTTCTGAGTTTTCCCAAGTCTTCAGTCTGCCCTTTTGAATTTTGAAGTCTGTCTACAAGTTTTCAGTGCAAGTTGATGTGGTACACTAGTTGTTTTTAGGCACTCTACAGCACCCACTCGACTTAGTAATCTAGGATACATTTGTTGTTTTGACTGGCAAGAAAAGTAATTTGCTCTTTGCACTTGTATGTTTCATGGCAGCCTCCCTGTTCATCACACTTTAGTATGTCTCAGGCCAATTGTCAATCTTGCATTGTTAATGCAAACGCATTAAATGGCTGCACCTCCAAGAAAAGTAGGCTCTCTCAAGCACTGAGAGCAAGTTTTTATTGCCCTCTCATTCGTGCAGCCTTAATAAAGTTCATTGCATTCTCTTGGAAGTTCATTGTCTGCATTCTGCAATTGCTATATTACGACTTCTTCACTGGTCATGGAATTTGAAATGTGGTCATAAAAATGCTAGAATAGTCGAGGAATTTAGAAAAAGTCATTTACTGGACTACATACATGCGCACAACATTGTAACTTCAAATACATTGATGCAGATTCTTTGTCAGTGACGTACTATGGCCATTCACATTTGCTTCCAATGTCAGTGCAAACTCAAGCCCCACCACCCCCATGCCCCTCAGCTTACCCAGTCCATGGACATCTGGGAGCGGTGAAAAAGCATAAGCGGCTTTTAGTGCGTAGCACTTTGGCACCTGCTACTGTAGTTTGACGGCAGCGTTGTCTTCATTACTTAGCGAATGAAGGGAGAACCGAAGACAGAAAGAAATGGAGGAGGAGTTTGGTGAAAGTGTGAGGGTGAGGCTGTGAGACATTCTGGGTGGTGGCGACGCACTGCGAGATGACGCCATAGCAGTGCGTGCCGTCGTGCACTCGACGATGACGCGGCCACTTCCTGAGATGTAGTTCGTGGTCCCTTCCCGAGATGCAGATTGCGATCACTTCCTGAGACGCAGTTCGCGCTGTTGACGCAGACGCTTACCATCGCTGACATTTGCACAGGAGGCTCGAACACAATTTACAACATGCTCGGCGGTGGCGACACGCTGCGAAATAGCGGCAGAGTAGCACCCACCACCGTGCGTTCGCTCATCACGCAATCACCTCCCGAGAGGCAGCAGCTATGCGCCGTGACCGAGAAGACTGCAGTTCACACTGCGCACAAATTTCGCATTAGGGAGTATAGTAATCGTCAGCCATTTTTTTCTCTCCACACTAGCTGGAAAGGCCCTGGTGTCTACAGTGCTTCAGAGAAATTAGAAGATTAAGTACCGCCACTAGTATTATGCTGCTAAACCTTTGTGCTACTATATAATCGTAGAAATATTGACTGAGCTAGGTGTTCCTTGCCTATTGTCCTTTGAATTTGCTTAGAGCTATACTATATCTATCTTGCTGGGACCTTTTCCTCTACCACAGATGATTTCGCAAGATGAAGCTGATCGCAGAGGAAAGGTGTATGACAAGTACATGTGCAGCTTCCTGTTTAATCTCAACAACGGTAAGGGAATAAGTTAATTTTACATTTTGCTTGTTTTAGGTGCGCTGGGTTGCATTACGGTCGGTTGTTTTTTTCTTTTCTGTGTGTTCAGATTTTGTTGTGGATGCCACACGCAAGGGCAACAAGATCCGTTTTGCCAACCACTCCATCAACCCCAACTGCTATGCAAAAGTGTTGATGGTGAATGGAGATCACCGCATTGGTATTTTCGCAAAGCGACAGATTCAGTCTGGCGAGGAGCTGTTCTTTGATTACAGGTAAGTAATTAATCATGCAGCATGTTCCTAAACCGACAAAACAATCACACGCTCAGTTGCCTCACTTGCTCATCGAAATGCACATTTGCTGCCTTATTTTTGCATTGTTCGTTGGAAAGTCCATGTGCAATGTGTTGCAAATTCATTGCACAAATTTTATGGTTTTTAGAATCGACAATAATGCAGAAAAAAAAAGTAGGAGGTATGAACGTGTTCTAAACTCTTCAAGCAAGGCAAATTATTTTGTTTTGGATCAGACAGGTGGCATTGCTGTTTCACATACAGCAGTCATTCTTCCTTAATGGCCGATATCATCGCCATCGGTAGAAATTCTTTGTATTCTATTCGTAAATAACCAGATAAGCTTTATCAGCAGTCATTTCGCTATACGAAATTGACTGTAAAATGCAACCTCTATGTAAAGTTCATGCACAAACAGATGAGCTCAGATGATGCTCATTTATTGTTGCAACACTGTACATTCAAGCTTGGCGGCAAAAGGACCTGCGTCATGGATTGCTTAGTTTCCTTGCATGCCTATCCAAAGAACAAGGGCTTGTGAGCTCAACTCAGGGTGATCCAACTCGGGGTTGGAGCCGTTCTTCTTGCACAGGGGGCTGCTATTGTATGGAGGGGTAACACTTGCAGCACCCTTAAACAGTTTGGCCCCTTTATTGCCTCTTTTTTTGGGGGGGTGCCATTTGACCCACTCTCTAAACTTCTAGTTCACTTTACTGTCGCCTGCACGACTAGGTCACTGCTCTCGTAGGGTTATGCTTGTCACCTCGCTCATCAAAATGTGGTTACCCCTTTGTGTGGTTACCCCTTAATTAAGCATCTGCCAAACATGAAGCACATGCATCGTGAATGGCACACTAATCATATATGCCATGTAGATGGGGGCCTGACTACGTGCACAAATAATGAGGACTGCACCCAAGGTTGCTTTCAGAGTGTTCAGAGCACACAAAGTGTCTGGCTAGGTTGCATAAACAGGTTGAGACTTGCTATCGTGGGAAATATTTAATGACCACTTCATTTGTAGCAAGTCAGGCGATGATTTCTAGAGCAATATGGCCAGTGCCATTTGGGTTCTTTCTCTTTCACGTACTGTCAACTTAGTCAATTTCTCACAAATCCGCCCCCCCCCCCCCCCCTCTGGTCAATGACAGGAATGTAAATGCTTCATTTTCAGTCACTACATGGAATGAACCTAATCAATATTTCCTGCGGTTCAACACCTTAGTTAAAAGAAAGGCTTAGCTTGTCCCTTGTGTCGGTTTAATGTTGTCACGGTTAATTTGTTTTCCAAGGAATAGTCAGTTTGCAGACTCCAAATGATGAAAAAGTAACATAATTGCAAATTTAGATGATGTAAATTGTCTCTGTGCTGAATGATGCAAACTTAAGCACGAAGCAAGCTTCGTATGCATACTCTCTGATATTTATTTTCCATTCCAAATGGTATGCAGCTCACAAATTTTAATATTAATTAGAACCTAAAAGATATCTTGCCTGAAGATTTGGTGCTTGCAGTCGTTCCTTATTATTGGAGCTTATACTCCTGCAATCAGCTGTTCAAATACTCATCTCTGGCAAATGGCCTGCTTCAATCTTAATTGAAAAATTTTAACTTCGATGTCCTATGTAAACTACATTGTGCCGTTAACCCCAACAGGCGTCATGTTTAGAGGCCGGTGGACAATTCTGGCATTTGATAGCACAATTAAATCTCAGTTGCATTTAAGGACCTTCAAGCTGAATTGTTATTGAAAGTAATCGTGCGACAGCGCCCAACCGATATTGAGTTCAATCAAGATTTATATTTTTGTTTACTTTTTCATGTGCAAAAAGGTTTCATGGTGCAGTTGAACCTCGTTATAAGAGACATGGATGTAACCCATTTGGGTATAAGACACTATTCACCCACATGGCTGGCCGCCCTATCTTTCCCACTAAGTTGACCTCTTTTATAACAGACATTGGATGTAAAAGACAGCTGGTTATAAAGGACAAGTGAAAACTGAAGTCACAGTTGTGACAATAAGAGAGTATGCTGCACATTTTGTTATTGTTCTGGTGCGACTTTTGTTTGTGTGTGTGCTGAAGAATGCCACGTTTTTTTACAGATATGGACCAACTGAACAGTTGAAGTTTGTGGGCATTGAGCGGGAATTGGAATTTTGAATCACCCATGGCAGTTTTTCACTGTAAGCTATGGTATTAGTCACAATAGTGGAATTTGTTGAGTGTACTGAATGTATAGTTTTCTTCTTCTTCTAGCGCTGGGAACCATGGCCGATGGCTCCAAGGTAATCAGGCCCCCACCCCCCTTGCGCAGCCATTGCACCAGCTCCGGTGTCTCCCTGCAGTCCTTGAATTGGTCGTGTAAACTGCAGTTCAAAGCTAGAATTATTTGAAGCCTGTTAGGAATCAGTGGGCCCCTCGCTTTGGTTGCAACCTGAACACCAGAGATCTAAGTGTAGCTCATTCCTTAGGGAGACGGTGGGAAAGCTATTCTGTAGGTACCATATTTTCACACATATAACCCACCCCTTTATATAACCTGCAGCCCTGTGTTGCATTCAGAGGAAAAGAAACACTATCCCCACATATTACGTACCCCCCCCTCATCACAAATGGAACATTTCAATCTCCATAAAAAAAAAATGCACCGAAGGGAGGATATGTTCATCCTGTTCGTGTGATTTTTCACAGCATGGTTCCGTGAGCACATATTTTCAACAGGGAATGTAAGTGTAAAAAATGGTGGAATCTACATAGCCTGAAAGAGCGTATAAAATGTAAAAACAAGTTGGTCTGTATCAGTAGGTCACTGTACTGTGAATACAAACGTGCCGCTCACAGCATTAATAGTAATGCAAAAAATGACAAAGGAGTGGAAAAGAACACCGTGAACCCGTATATTTTTCTGCACTGCAGTTTGTGATGCCACAAATTTTGAAGGGTAAAATGGGATTGGCAGAATTAAGGACACTAAGGGAGGGGCATGTAAATGCAAAGTAAAATGTATGTGGGGACTTATGTTCGGCACATGATGTTTAAAGAACACAAACTTCAGCCTTTAAACACTAATAAACAGGTTCCCTCAATCCCACCGGTGGTACGCCTTTTTTTTGTTTGTTTTGTCAGTTTCAGTTTTGATTAAATAATTTTCATGTTGTGAAACAACAGTTAAGAGATTTATGCAGGTGAACATGAGAGATATTGTTTTTTGTTACTGTTAGCATCTGCATAATGGCTTTACACCCCTGGCTCATGAGAAATCTAATTACATTCAGAGCAAATGACATTCAGTTTTCCGACTTGGTTTGGCCATGCAGGTCTACACAGCAAAAAAAAAAAAAAAAAAAATCTCATTTGATAATGATTCCAGGGAAGATTAGGAAACTTGCAGAGTTGCGATGTATAATGTAAATTTGTTCATAATGTAATATAAATTTGTTCATTTTACCTTTTATGGTTATCTTATTTTTATTTTTTAAGTAAAAAGAAGTATCACTATTCTAAATGACATAAGTAGACTCACAAGCCAAGACAAGAGATCAACAAATCTCTTTCTGGTTAGCAGCAGACATGGCATTGCTTTGCAAAGGCATTGTTTGCCTTCATTTACCTTTGCATCTAATATGCAGGGTAAAATATATGTTTACTGATCGTGTTTAGAGGGCACCATGCCCTTCGGTCTGCTGTTAACCTTTTTTGTTTAATAATCCACCACTGCTGCCGAGGCTGCTGATCCGGGTTGGAAGCTAATGCAAATGCACTTTCAGAAGTCATTTGTTATTCTCATGTAAGGTTAAACTACTGACATTAACAGCAAATGTCATTTGTTCTCAATGTCATTACATTTGTTGTGTGCCAGGGTTGTTATTTCTATAATCACTAAATAAGCTTTATTTAGTGACTTTAAAACCTTTCGAAGTGACACTGGTTATTGCTATGCTAGGGAATTGCATAAGAATTTTCAGCACCTTCTCCTAGGGGGTGGCACATCCCTGTTTCAGTCAGCTTTGTAGACGGACCTCTGCATGCTTTGTGGCATGGTCTTTTTTTGTGTCTGGGAAAAATGAAAGGGAAACAAGGGGAATATGCTGGCTTTAATTATTTCTAAACATACAAAGCATTGTTTGTCGTTGCAAAAAGCCAAAAAGCTTTGAAAGGTGGACTCATTCAGTTTATGTGAAAGTTCATTCACACTTGAGTGTCCTTTTAGGGGACCAGTAAAATCCCTGAGTATAATGAAATGGGGTAGTATGAATTGTGCATGCTTAGAAGCCATATTTAAAATGCTAAAGAAATTCAGGTGTTTTTTTTTTTATGTGGCGATTCAGCATTATTTTTTTTAGTATGCAGTCTGAAGTACAGAGGAAACTTGCTGCTTTCCTGAAGTCCCAGTTCAAAGTCTGCAACCACTCTTCAAAGCATTAGTAAAGTTAAAAACATTAGTCCTCAATCACTGGTTCTACCATTCTCATTGCTTCTCCATCTGTGTCATTCTTTATACGAGTCAGAATGTCAACATGTTTTAGTGTAGGTCATGCTTTTCATTTTATTTATGCCGTTTATCCCTTTAATTAAGTGCATATTTTATTGAGCTAGTTGGTCCAGCATTGGCAGAGTTCATTCATTCATTCTCATTTTTATTTACTTCAGAACATTGGTCGGTACAAGAGTGAAAATTTCCCCTGGGCCCTTAGCAACGATGCTAGTACCAGGCCCAATCAGCTAGTATACTTTTAACGTTGCAAGCACACATAATTACGCTAAAGGAAAGCAATACAATTATAACAAGCACAATATAGAATACGCATATTACAGGAAGGTTGAGGTTGTTGCCTGAAAGAGTTCTTGTATTTCTGAGCGGTGTTATAAATATTAAGGGTAGTAATGAGTTGTTGTTTGATAATTTGTTCTGGGCAACACAAGCTATTTTGTAATCACGTGTGAGTAAAAAGGGCATTATATCTAGCGGTGCCGAATGAGCCGGGCATGCAGAGAACGTCATAATTCTCAGCGCTCTTTTTTTGCAGTGTAATAACTATTTCAAAATATGAATGATAAGTATTTTTCCCACGCTTCGACACAGTATGTTAGGTGGGAGTGGAAGGTGCCAAATAAATTGCTTTTAGCGTTGATAAAGGAATAGGGTTGTACAGTAATAAAACTCACTTATAACAATACCGGTTACAACAATATATCAAACATAACAATGAGCAGCAGCAGCACCATCAACTTCACTGTATGTTATATGACAAACTAAATGGCTCATTACAATGCCGATTTTTCTCGTTGGCCTCTATAAAATGGAAGTATTCGGAGGTGAATGTGAAAAATGTGCAGTGCTGGAATGGGTGCTCTATGTGCATAATGCGTGCTTTCCAACCTGAAAGGAGCCTTGCAGCCGTGCATATTCACTGTGTGTGTCATCTTCTATCTTTCCATTCACAGCAAAAAGCATTCGATTGGTCCCTTTTTTTGCAGCCACACGAAGCATCAAGGAGAAAACCTTGCTGCTGCCTATCTTATTTTGCGTGCCCAGGTGGCCCACACTGCGAGTGTTTCCTTCCAACGCCTTCCAGAGAGAGGGAAAGTTTCTGCACTACATCATCACAGTTGGATGGACTGTGTTCTTTAGGCTTTTGACAATCACCATGGTTAAAAAGCATCTCCACAGAAAGATGAAACCTGCCATTTATTTGACGAGGAAGCAAAGGTGATGTGGAGGCTCGATCTTGCCTGGTAGGCGTTAGTATTTCCTGCGCATTGTGTTGAGCCAATGGCCCAAACGTTATTACTTTCAGTTTGCTAAATACTTGGTAAAAAACCAGTAAGTGCTTGAAAAAGTTTCAACCTTGTTTTGCTCAATTTGGTTATAACAGCCATTGGTTGTAATAATGGCACTTCGTTGACACTGGAATGTTTTTTGTTTGGAATTTAGTGTGCAATGTAGTTTGGGAAAGAGTTAATGGGGAAAATGTTTCGATGTGAAGCTAAAATGAAAGGCCAGAACTGGCTTTCATAAACATTGCATTTAGGTGGGTGTGGTAATTATTTTTTCCTGGTGATTATTTTTTCTGCTAATATAGAATGGCCACGTTCATAGTTATGATTCTGTTTGGTATTGTTTTCGCTTGTGTTTAGTGTTTCTGCTTCCATCACTACTGAAAGCACAGAATGGGCATCTTGGCCAAAAAGTTCGAAGATCCCTGCTATAGTGTGACTCTTTTTCTTTTTCATTTCAGCATATCATAAAAGATAAATGTGAATACGTGCATGATGCTAGTTCAATTTCAGTCCTAAAGGTGCCTCACCTTCCTTTACAGGTATGGGCTTACTTAAAAGTCAAACTTCATACCCATGAAGCGAAAATGGGAATATTTTTGTCATACCCGGGAGCAGCCTTTATCTCAGGAAAATGTTGTTTGGGCCCAGTGCAAATAAATGCATAAGCATTTCATCTTGTAATAAATTATTTTTCCCCATTCTTGTGCTTGCTTCCCTCACATACTTCCTTAGTGCAATGGTGGCAGCCTCTCCACCTGCTGTAACCCCATTGCTAAGTCTGTATTTTTCCTACAACACTATCTGAATGCCTGTGCAATAAACTAATATCCTACATAAGAAAAGAAGCAATTGCCACGGAACATTCCTTATGTCATGACACATACCCACGTGGGGTATTCGCCAGAAATCAGGTGTGTGAAGGGCGCCCGTTTTACAAAACTAAATTAGAGACATTTAAACAAAGTGCACATAATCGCAAGAAAGAATTGGTAAAAAAAAAGATCGGACACAGGAGTTGGAAGAGAAAAATAAACGTTTTGTACAGGTAAAGATATACTCAAGAATAACGGCGAACATGGTTGGTGCCTGGTATCGGAAACGTATGCATGGATGGCTGCAGCCACACCTCTGTGACAGAATTCGGGGGATGTAGCCCCAAACGAAAGCAGGATGGCCAGTGAAGCCGTCCAAGCCGTTGTAATGGCGTGGCAAGGTGACGTCGTCGTCTTTGAGGAAAACCTTGGCAGTACAAGAAAAAGTGATCTTTTGTTTCGTATTCACCACTAACAGCACAAACAGAGGAGGAGGTGAGACAGCCCAGTGCATATAGAAGTTGAGCTGGGGAACTCTACATGTGAAGCAGGGTGAACTAACCTCGCATTGATGAGATTCATAAAAACGTGAATTCCAGGTATGTTTTAAAGGGCACAGGCTTCAAAATCGGAGCTCTCCTCCACGTGCCCCGCTCTGCGCACGTTCCGCCACGTGCACCTGTCACGGCACACGCATCAGACTAATTCTTGTTCCACTCTGCCAGGGTGCCAGATTAGCGCTGTGGTTAGAGCACATGGCTGCTGCTCTAGCGACCCTGGTTCAAATCTCACACGAAATCAATTTATTTCCTCTTTACAGCGGCGGCCATTTTGTGCTATTGATGTTGACACTGAGGGCAACGACTGTGGGCACCTTTCGCATGCCTTAAAACGACGTCTAGGCCTGTAAAGAATACTTCACCGCAAGCACATTCATGTTTATGGGGTCCAGTGCTAACGAAAAGTAAGCTCTGTTAGACGGCTGTAGGGCTATTCGGCGAAAAGCAATTTGTAGCGGGGCAACTCGTAGTAGGGCAATTCATCGCATGGGGCACCTGACATAGCGCAGACTAACAACACATTTTTATTGGCGAAACAAGCAATTTTTGACAATGCCCAACCTTTGTCGCCTGAGCACAACAAATGCGCTGTACATTTTAAAAATGTGAGAAACTATGCAGACTACATGCATCATGCTTCAAAGCACCCTTATTGCTCTTTTCCAAAATCAGAATGAGCTATCTCACTGTTATCGGGTGTCTTGCTTATCGAGTATTTCGTCACGACGTTAAGGGTGAAGCAAGGTTCTTCTAGAAATAATGTTTACTGATGCGAATTGGTGCCCAGATATAAACTAGAAAAAAACACAAACGTTGAAGAAGCAGTAAAGAAAGAAAGTGTCATGCACAGTATAGCATCGGGGATGGAGTGCCTCAGCCCTTTTTTCTCGTTTCTGGGAGCAATGAATTAAATCAAGAACATTGTTAACCAAACGAGCAGTCTAGGATAATGACCGCAAAGCTACACCCTTTCTTAATTAAACAAGGCTGTAGGATACGGGAGGAGGCGGAAACGCACACTTCGCTTCAGACACAAGATGGTTTGGCGTGGCCACGCATTGGTAACAAAACAAATCGGAAGGCATGGTTCACGGCAGTCATCCCCAGCTTTCTCCCTCAAAAGTCCGACTGCTCAGGAACCTAGGAAAACCATCTCGGGAAAGTGACATTTCGCATAAAGAACGGTTATTCTGAACCATTTGGCTGGTCAACTTTGTTGTTAGTCATGGAGGTACATTCTATAGGCTACACATTCATTGAACTGCTCAACTTTCGACCTAATGATAAGATTGTTTCGGTCAACATGCAGCACCCTGTGCCCGGTAACTTCAGTAGTGAATTTAACTTTTTTTTTGACAGGCTGCTGAATTTTATTTTAACAGTGATGCTGTTTAAGCTTAAGCTTGGTAGAGTGGAGTTAGCAAAGAAGATAGCAAGAAAAAAAGCATAATTGCGAGCCGGCATTGTTGGAATTGATTCATCTTGACAAATAGAACATGGACAGTCTGTAAATACAGTCGAGTCCACTTGTAACGATACCGTTTATAACAATATATCGGACATAACAATGAACAACGATGGCACCGACCACTTTTGTATGCATTTATGGTAAAATACACTGCCTATTACAATGCTCCAGTGCCACGATATCGGATATAGCGATTGAATGGGGTTACAGCACGCGCCGAAAATGCGAGACGCGCCGCGATGCGCCTCGTGTCCCGTCCACCCCTCAGAAAACGAGTCTACTGCGCCGGAGAGAGAGGAGGAGCAGATTTCCTTCCGTCCTGCTTTGGCCTCGTCCGCGCGCCCTGTCGCACCAACGTTGGCTCGCGCCGCTCGCTCGCACACGCGCTTGTTGTGTGCGCCCAGCTTTGACTATTTTCCTCCGCAAATGCCTCCGTTTTACGTTTCACCGCGGACTGGACGTCATGGCCGATCCGCCTGCGGCGCTTTCTTTGCAAGGTTGCGCGCCGTCGCAGCAGAAAAGAAAGCGCACGGCAATCACACTGGAAGCGCAGAAGAGCATTTTGAAGGACCACAGTAACGGACTGAAAGTGTCCGCCCTCGTGGTCAAGTACGGAATGTCCCAATCGACCATCTCAACAATCATCCGCTCCGCTACCAAGCTGAGTGAGAGTGGCATGGACAGTGGGAACCGCAAGAGGGTTCGACGGGGCGCCCACAAAGAAGTTGAAGACGCCCTGTTCGACTGGTTTTTGGGCGCACGTGCCATGAACATGCTGTTGCGTACGGGAAGGCCGACCCGAGCCGAGCTCCGTCGCCTAGCTCCGACATACGTGTGGTAGCGTGGTGTGAAGCGAGCGGTCAGCCACTGTTGCAGCCGTGAAGAAGCCCAGAAGCCGTAGGCGACACGTAACTGTGTACTTCATAGCGAGAGATGGCTGAAGCCAGACAAGAACAATGCCCCGACGGGCGAGGTTACGGTACAAGACTCGAGCAGAGTGACAGCATTGATTCACTGCTCAAACAGGAATGAACTATAGCGCTTGGGGGCGGTCGTATTTATACCCAAAGCGCTAACAGTCGAAACAAGCGTTCCCTCTAGATTGTCCACCCGACACGAACGGCACAGACACACGATGACACACGAACGGCACAGACAACACTCTTTCCAGAGTTCGTGAGCAGTCGGTTGTAGCGGCGCACGCTGAGTCCGAGAGAGGGGAGAGAGGAGGTCTCTGCAGCGGACGCGGGGCTTCTGTGTCCTTGGGGCAGGTCTCTATGTGTTGCGTCGGCACGCCATCGAAGGTTGATCGCGCCGATAGATAGGCGCCAGAGATCCAGACAAGTCGAGACGTGCAAGCGTGAGTCACCGACAGGGGGGCCTTGTTGTGCCAGAGCGCCTGGCCCAAATGCGTTGCACGAGGCGACGCGCCGACAGCGAGGCTGAGTCACGCCTCTCCCTTTCGTCGCTGCGGCGCGGCCGAATCCCGCATCTCAGAACGACCAAATAAGGGCTTGTCGCTACGCCCGAAGGCGAGGTCACGGAGACGGCGGGAGCATCTGGGAGCATCGCCCTCCCTTTCCCCATTGGCGGCGCCGCTGACTCACCGCCTCGCTACCATTCGTCGGAATTCAAACTTCAGGCAGCGAGAGCCCTGATTGGAGCTATTCGAACTTCTCGGGGCCACAACGAACTTCCCGGGGTATAAAAGAAGCGCGGAGACTCTCATCGGCGGCATTCCTCGGCGGCTTCTCTCCGGCACCAGTCTCTTCGGAAGCACCAAGTAAAAGGGTGCTGTCGCCTTTGTGCGAATCATGTAACGTTTGCTTACCCTTTACATACTGTATATAAATGTTTTACTTCAACGTTTCGTCGGCTCGAGAACTTCATCGCTCTGCTCTGCGCCGCGTCGATAGCGGACGGAGTAGGGCAACGTCGCTACACCGGTGACTGCGCTCGGATGGCCAGTCGCACCAGTGGAGGCGGCGGTGAGAGGGTCCAGTCGTCACCTCAGAGACAGCGGTGGGATGTTCATTCCCAACAGCCTGCTTGTAAGGCGCACGTAGTGGAGGCTTCGCCCCACAGCCGAGGAGTGTTGAAACAAAGCCCAGCGGCGGGCTCATTCGTAACAATGCCCATCAGCGGGCCAATTCTGGCCGCGAAGGCGAAGCAGTTCGCCTACATGCTGCACGAGACCGACTTCGAACCGGGTGGCGGCTGGATACAACGATTTAAGGAGAGGCACGGGATCGTGTATAAGGCCGTCACGGGCGAGGCAGCATCCCTCGATGTAGAAGCAAAACGCCTTTGGGAAGAGGAGACGCTGCCAAGCATCTTCGAAAAGTATGCTGACCGCGACATCTACAACGGGGATGAAACTGGTCTTTTTTTTTCCAGTAGCTTCCCTCGAAGACCCAAGCGGTCAAGGGAGACCGGTGTAAGGGTGGAAAGAACAGTAAGCTGCGCGTGCATTACTGTGTTCTTGTGCGGCAACATGGACGGCAGCGAGAAGTGTCCGGCTTTTGTGATTAGCAAATCAAAGAACCCGCGCTGCTTCCGCAGTGCTGCAAAAATCCCAGTGCGGTACCGCCACAATGGGAAGGCGTGGATGACAAGGGTATCTGTTTCGCGAGTGGCTCGTGGAGTTCAATGAACTCATGGAGCGGCAGAAGAGAAATGTGGCACTTGTTTTAGACAACTGCAGTGCGCACCACTCCATGCCCGACATGTCAAGCGTGGAAGTGTTCTTCCTTCCGCCCAACACCACGGCCGGCTTGCAGCCCATGGACCCCGGCGTGATCGCCAACTTCAAGGTGCTCTATCGTCGCCGCGTCCTGGACAGGCTTCTGCTGAATGTGGATAACGCCGCGCGGGTAGGCCAGGAACCGGACCTGAAGACAACACTGCTGATGGCCGTGCAGTCTATCTTCGGAGCGTGGTGTGGTGTCCGCGCCTCCACGCTGCAAAACTGCTTTAGGCAGGCGGGCTTCGTCCGAAGACGTCGCGAGGAGGAAGCGATGCCAGGAGAGGCCTGCGGAGCGCCCGACGATGAAGAGGTGCCGGAGTTGTGGTCGGCGCTTCACGAAGATGCGTCGGGTCTGGACGACTTCCTCCACGCAGACGATGTTCTGGAAACGTCCGAGTGCCAGTGATAAGGTGATCGTTGCGCGTGTACGTGCTGCGGACAGCGGTGAGAGCGACGACTCCGACGACGAGGCTGACCAGCCTACACAGGTTGTGTCATCGCAGGAGGCCCAACGGAGGGTACAGTCTCCCCGGCACTTCGTTTTCGCGAAGGGCCTCCCGCTAAACTATGCGGAGCACCTAGATGATTTGAGAAAGATGTGCGCCAGCTTTGCGCGAAGCAATCAAAGCTGACAGACTATGGCTTTTCTGCAAACAGGTAGTTGCACTACCTCACTTGCATGCTGATAAAATGTTTTCATCTCTCTTTTGGCTTTTTTTTATCAACCCGCTTATAACAATTATCGGTTATACGCCTCGAGCTTCGCGATCGCTGCGCCGCCTGCCGCCGCTTCTCCGCGGCGTTGACGGGGTTTGCGCTGTGTGACTGATAGGGGCTCGTGCAGTGTTTTGGTTCTATTTCGCTTCTTTTCGCCTTACCGCGCCCTAAAAAAAACTTTTTATGGTGACGACTATAGGCAAAGAGTACGTTTAAAAAGCAGCTGCGTCTTCGTAGAGTACGCGATCGCCTGCAAGAGCTACCCGGGGACGCGGTTCTGCGCGCTTCGTCGCCGCTCTCTGGGCGTCGGCGACGGCAGCAACATATCACCCATGTCACCTCCAAAACATTAGGCACAAATGAATTCTACTGACGCCTTGTTTAGACCTGATACTGGCACAATGAGAGGTTGGCTTCATTTTGCAGCGTGGACAACGAATGCGGCTTCGTTTCGCATATATACGCCGCAGAAAAATATGTTTCGGGGATGTGATTACCCAATCCCGGACAATAACTGATGCCTTTTATAAGAATATAAACCATGCGAAAATGTAAAGTATATTCCAAGCCTGTGCGTCGTTAAATATGTGTCCACACACGCCATATAGCAAGAACCAAGGAAATGAAACCACAGAAAAATAAATGCTGTGCCAATGCGGAATTTAGAAACATAATAGCTGTAACGTAAATGAAAAAAAAAAACAGTGCAGCTTCTGGCATGCTAAAGACGTTCGTCTAGGTTTCACTAGACCAACTATACGCGAAATGCAGCTGCTATTTCGCGAGAAATCGGTTGGGGGGGGGGGGGGCGGGGAGGGGGACGCCGTGTACAAATGCGGAGCGGAATCAAGCAATGAACGTTTTAGTAATCCCACACATAAATCTCGCGTTCACTTTCCTTTTGTTTTTATACTTCAACGAAGAGCTGATCGTACGGCGGACGCATTTTTGGAAGTATACAGGGTAGGCTGTTCAACAAGCGATGAAATGTGTGGTTGGAAGAGTATGGTATGTGATAAGGCCCTCTGATTTCAGTTTCTGGTTTGTTCTGCAGGCTCCCTGTGCCATATGACGATATTTCGAAGAAGCAATTAGTCGCGCACGCGGATTATATTGTAAGCCCGTCTCCGCGCTGCTCGCAGGGGATATATGTAGCAGATGAAGGTCTGCGGGCGCCCACCTCACGACAAGACGACTCTGTCGTGTGCTGATCCCCGAGTATAATTATGCATTGTCCATCGTACGTTTGCTGAATATTCCCGAATTTAACACACACTGGCTTGTAAATGGTGGTGATCAATATCTGAGGTATAATATTGGCAAACGTAACTGGTGTGCTGTCACGTATGAGTGCTCCGCTGATTATGTAAGCGCACAAAACCGATTTAAATCGTAGTGTATAGCTGTAGCATGAACATCTCAGGAACCGGTGGTTACGGAGACACGGCTAGTAAATTCAGGTGAGTGTAACTACAATCGGCTCCATCATACGCCGATTCCGCGACGCTGGCCTCTGACACACACCTGGCGCTTATACAGACCGAAAATACCACACTAAGATCGCGTCGGAAACATTTGCACTCTCGTAAACACACCCCATTTGCGAACAGAGTGACTGCTCCACACAAACATGAATTTCAAACGCCCACAAACGGTAAATCTCAGTCGTGAACGTGCCGCAAAAGTAGCGGCGGCACTGGGGAGCGGGGCGCGGACTCCCGCGCCTGCTTTCGAAACGGGCCGCTAGGGGGATTTCAGTGGCGCCCCTACAGGCCGCGCTCGAGGCGTATAGAGATGGGATTACCTTGGCACTTGGATGTTGTTATAAGTGGACTAGACATGTTTTTTCTTTTAAAATTTCAGTTAGAATCGTCTGTCCGTGTTTCCTTTTTTGTCCCTGTTGTGTGCGTTATTTGTCAGATGCAAGAAAAAAATGAAGGAAGCTCAAATTAACGTGTAAGGCTTGAAGTTAGAGAGCTGTACGCAACCTTCACGACCATCACGACGGTTTATACCCACGATTGCAGCCGATTTGCTTCTTCTTCGCTGCCGCAACGACCTTTCCTTCATCATTGTTGCTATGAGTGTGAGCTTCCTTATTTGTTTTTTTTAAGTGATAATCATTGGACATCACCTTGGAGGTACGTACGCTACGACGTGTCTTTCTCATTCCGAACAAGTGTTGCCACGATTACGGCGAACGCTGATTTTCTTTTGGCAAATCTTGGCCAATCTCTCTTAATGGGTATGCTTGGCTTGACAATTGTGCGCCGTGGACGCTGGGCGATCGCGGCGAGGGACACGCTCACGTGCGCTCGGCATTTTCTTGGTATTTCTAACTGCGGACACCAAACTAGCGACTTGCTAAACAGCTTCGCAGCTAAAGAAAACTGCGCCGCCTGTAAAGGCTGCACCACCGCAGATAAGGTATTGTAACGGTGAAGCCGGCTTTCGCGCCTGCTCGAGTGGGAGCTCAAGCGGCATATGCGTATGCGCACCCCTTACTATACCATCTTAAAGGTCAGAGTCTTTCTTGGGCTACTAAAACGCAAAAAAAAAAAAACTTGTCACAGCTATGGTTTTTTTCACCCGTAGGATCCG
The DNA here is from genome assembly GCF_048455015.1 of Haemaphysalis longicornis. Taxonomy (NCBI): domain Eukaryota; kingdom Metazoa; phylum Arthropoda; class Arachnida; order Ixodida; family Ixodidae; genus Haemaphysalis; species Haemaphysalis longicornis. The sequence continues at coordinate 434,568,844 of NW_027526203.1, read as the reverse complement.
CCGTCAGTGTGGGTGACGGACCAGAACGGCCTTGTAAAATCCGGTAAACTTGGCCTCACCCCTCATCACTTAGCCTAGCCTAACAAGAACATCGCAAAACCTAACAAAACTTCGCAAAGCCTAGCGAAGCTTAGCAAAACATGAAGAAGCTAGGTCGACCCCCAGCTCCGCTGTTCATCCAGCCTTGAACCACTAGCGCAAGCCGCACCAGTTTTTTTTTTTTTTCATGCAGAAACGTTCCATGTCCCAACCTAATTCTCAAATTTTTGTATGCTCATCATCATGATCATCATCACCACCAGCCTATGTACGCCCTCTGTAGGGCAAAGGCCTCTCCCATTATTCTCCAATTACCCAGGTCCTGTGCCAACTGTGACCAATTTATCCCTGCAAACTTCTTGATCTCATCTGCCCATCTAACTTTCTGCCGCCCCCTGCTACGCTTGTCTTCTCTAGGGATCCACTCTGTTACCCTTAATGACCAATGGTTATCTTGCCTTCGCATTACATGCCCTGCCCACGTCCATTTCTTCTTCTTAATTTCTACTAGTAATGTATTCTTTTCTCCCTATCCTCCCCCTCCCCCCCTACACCAGCAGGCGTTCCGGTGTCCGCCCCCTAGGCGAGACAATTTACGCCTGTTAGTGGATTTTCCTTTTCTTAAGTACAATAAATACATACATACATACTTAACACGCGTTTGTTCCCTGAACCACTCCGCTCTCGTCTTGGCCCCTAATGTTACACCTATCATTTTCCGCTCCATTGCCCTCTGAGTCGTTCTCAATTTAAGTTGAAACCTCTTAGTGAGCCTCCAAGTTTCTGCCCCGTAGGTGAGTACCGGTAAGAGGCAGCTGTCATACACTTTCTTCAGGTACAATGGTAGGCTGCCATTCATTATCTGAGAATGTCCGCCGTATGCACTCCACCCCATTCTGATCCTTTTAATTATCTCTGCCTCATGGTTGGGATCCGGGGTCACAACTTGGCCTAAGTAGATATATTCTTTTACCACTTCCACTACCTCGCCCCCTATCCCAAACTGCTGTGCTGTCCCGAGGTTATTGATCATTAATTTAGTTTTCTGCATATTAATTTTCAGGCCCACGGTTCTACTCTGTTCGTCTAGTGCGGAAAGCATGCTTTGCAATTCGTCCCCCGAGTTACTTAGCAAGGCAACGTCATCGGCAAATCTGAGGTTACTGAGGTATTCTCCATTAACCCTTACTCCCACCTGTTCCCAATCCAACGTTCTGAATACTTCTTGTAAACATGCTGTGAATAACATTGGAGAGATCGTGTCTCCTTGTCTGACGCCCTTCCGTATAGGTATTTTACTGCTCTCCTTATGGAGGATGATGGTAGCTGTGGACCCATTGTAGATATTCTCTAGTATTTTTACATAATGTTCATCTACCCCCTGGTTCCGTAATGCCTGAATGACTGCTAGGGTTTCGACCGAGTCAAATGCTTTCTCATAATCTATGAAGGCTATATATAGGGGTTCAGAATACAGATACTCAGCGCACTTCTCTATCACCTGATTGATCGTGTGAATATGGTACATTGTTGAACAACCTTTACGGAACCCTGCTTGTTCTTTAGGTTGACTGAAATATAAGGTTGCAGAAATTCTGTTAGCGATTACCTTGGTAAGTACCTTGTACACGACTGACAGTAAGCTGATCGGCCTGTAATTTTTCAAGTCCTTCATGTCACCTTTTTTATGGATTAGGATGATGTTCGCGTTCTTCCAAGATTCCGGTACACTTCGGTAATTAGGCATTGGGTATACAGGTTTGCCAGTTTTTCAAGTACAATTTCTCCGCTATCCTTCAAGAGGTCTGCTGTTATCTGATCCTCACCAGGTGCTTTGCCCCCTTTCATTTCTTTCAAAGCCTTCCTTACTTCTTCGGTCGTTACTGGTGGGATGTCTAGCTCCTCTGAACTACTTTCTCGTTCGGCATTATCCTGGATGTCCCGGTTCTCGTTCGGCATTATCCTGGATGTCCCGGCTACTGTACAGATCCCTATAGAACTCCTCGTCCACTGTGACTATTTTATCCCTATTTGTGATGACATTGCCTTGCTTATCTTTAAGTGCATACATCTGATTTTTCCCCACGCCAAGACGCCTCTTCACTGCTTTCAGGCTACCTCCGTTCTTTACAGCGTATTCGATCCTCTCCATACTATACTTCTGTATGTCAGCTGTCTTACGCTTATTGATTAACTTCGAAAGCTCCGCTAGTTCTATTCTGTCAGCTGGGGTGGAGATTGCCATGATTTGCCGTTTCCTAATTAGATCTTTAATCTCCTGGGAAAGTTTACCAGTATCCTGTCTAGCCATCGTGCCCCCGACTTCTACTGCACACTCCGTGATAATGCGCGTAAGGTTGTCGCTGGCTTCCTGTGTCGTAAGCTCGGCTTCCTCGGTAAGAGCTGAGTATCGGTTCTGCAGCGCGATCCTGAATTCTTCTACTTTACGCCTTACTGTTAGCTCATTAATCGGCTTCTTTCGTACTAGTTTGAGTTACGGTCCCTCCTTAAATCTAGCTTAATTCGAGATCTTACCATACGATGGTCACTACACCTTACCCTTTAGAGCACTTTCACATCCTTCACGACGCCAGGGTTATCGCATAATATGAAGTCTATTTCATTTTTATGGTCCCCATTCGGGCTCCTCCACGTCCACTTCCGGCTCTCCCGTTTACAGAAGAAGGTGTTCATCATGCGTAGGTTATTCCGTTCTGCAAACTCAACTAGTAGGTCCCCCCTGCTATTTCTACAGTTCAGACCATAGTTCCCAACTGCCTTGTCTCCAGCCTGATTCTTGCCTACTTTAGCATTAAAGTCCCCCATAACTACGGTATACTGTGTTTTTACTTTAGCCATTGCCGATTCCACATCTTCATAGAAGCGTTCCACTACCTGGTCGTCATGGTTGGATGTGGGGGCATAGCCCTGTACCACCTTGAGCTTGTACCTCTTACTGAGCCTAATTACAAGACCTGCTGCCCTTTCGTTAATGCTATCGTATTCTTCAATGTTACCAGCTATGCTTTTATTGACCAGAAATCTCACTCCCAGTTCTCTTCTGTCCTCTAGACCACGGTAACATAGGACGTGTCCATTTTTCAGCACCGTAAAGGCTTCACCTGTTCTCCCAACCTCACTGAGCCGTATGACATCCCATTTGATGCCCTTTAATTCCTCGAACAACACCTCTAGACTCGCTTCACTAGATAAGGTTCTCGTGTTAAACGTTGCCAGGTTCAGATTCCAATGGCAGTCTGTCCGGGTCCAGGTATTCTTAGCACCCTCTGCTGCGTCACAGGTCTGACCGCCGCCGTGGTCAGTTGTTTCGCAGCCACTGGAGACTGAGGGCCGTGGGTTAATTGGCGTATTCATGGGAGGTTGTGGCCGTTACTACACCAGGGCGGCCAATCCTGCTCTGGTGAGGGAGTGCGTTACCGGCAATAGTCGCCGGGGTCAGGCCGCACCCCAAGCCCCATGCTATAAGCCTTTAAATGTTATAGAAAACTTCTTTCTGAACTACTTGTTGCTTTCGTCCATGGCGAATTTCCCAACGCGACCAATCGCGCTGCTACTAAATTATTACGAATTGCCCTACGTCTTTCGACGAACGGTCCGTACGCCCTGTAAAGCCATCTCAACTCAAAAATGAAGGAAGCTCACACTAATGCGTAAGACTTGAAGGTAGCAAAGCTGTACGCAACAGTACCGTTTTTCCTCTTTTTTGCCTCACGGCGTTCTTTGAGCCTCGCCGCTGTAAGAGGGACCACAGCTGGATCTTTGTCTTCCTCTATCGCACATGGTTCTGTGCCGCACGTGGCCTCGTGGCCTTCCTTCGTGGCGCGCGCTTATCGCTACGGTGGCGGCGGCCTCCTCGCCTTCCTACGCCCCGTCCCGCGCACGAGTCCCGCACACGTCTCCTCTCCCTCCTCGCCTATCTCTCCCCTGCCGTCTATCTCTCCCTGTTATCGGGCCGCTGCTCCGTGCCGGGCGTTTGCGGAAGGGGGTGGGGTTTGACCTCTAGCGCTCAAGGGCCGCAAAACTGGTCACCCCGCGAAGACTGCCCGAGGTAGCGTAGTGTAGCTTGCGCTACAAAACCGTCGGTGTGTAGCGCTGTTCGCAACCAGAGCAGACCACTGAGACATGGGAGGTGGCCCTCACTAGCTCCGCCCTCTCTCACCAGGTTGCGCTGGTCGAGAGAGCGAGCACGGGTGCTTGCGCCTCGGGAACCTTAGACATCTGCGTCCGCCTGTAGCCTCTTCCATTTTTCTCACTTGTACCGCTTTCATTTCTCTCAATGAGGTTTTGCAGCAGAAGCGTATGGTCACATACCCTCCCAGGGAATTGACCAAAAAGCTGTAATTAGAACTGGATGACCACTGATCGAAGTTAACACCGCACATTCAGCAGCGATTACATCGCATGTCAAGTTAATTTATTTCTTACTACAATGCCGGGGCTCGCTCAACAGTCCCGCATCTACTTTGTAATTGTCCCGGCCTTGCACCTCTGGGGAACCAGCCCAAGGGTCCGGGCGTTTCCTCACTGCAGGAATATACAATGCCACCCCTTCACCTCAGTGCAGCAAGCGCTATCGCCTCCTTGTGAGAGTTTGTGCGCGAGGCAGACCGGGCATAACGAATGCGATATCCACCTTCTTCCCTTTCGGTTTCCTCTTACCCAACTAGGCCACAAATTTGCCACCGAACTGCATAATGAAGTTCCATAATTCATTACGACAACGTTTTTTTTTCAGCCTAATTTTATGCCGGAGGTCATCGAATAAAGCAATGGAAGAGCGACATCTCAGCTTTGATGGAAGTGTGACTCTTTTAACCGATACGCACAGTTCATCGTCACATACGCACAAGAAAAAATCGGTCTAACGGCTAGTATTTAAACTCCCCGGACTCAAAACGAATACGCTGTCACAGCGCTATAAGGACATGAAAGGAGACAGTGAAATAACTACTGCTGGTGGTGGTGGTTGTGAGGGCTTGCTTTGAGCTTGAGGTGGCACGTTAATTTTTTTTCAATCGATGGGCCAAGGAGCCTTCAACTTAGATCAACTTAACCGACTTAAAGCCGACGACCGCCTGCTTTAAACTGAACTAAGTTTACTTGAGCCAAGCACCCGCCGCGGTGGCTAAGGCCAAGGACGCGGGTTCTATCCCGGCCACGGTGGCTGCTTCTCTGATGGAGGCGAAAAGCGAAAACGCCCGTGTGTCGAGATTTCGGCACACATTAGGTATTCCCAGGTGGTCGAAATTAATCCGGAGCCCTTCACTGTGGCGGGCCTCATAGCCCATTGTAACTTCGGCGCGTTAAACTCCACAATCAAACTTGGGCCAAGTTTCTCGTTATCTCTTCCTGCCTTGCCCGTTTTCGTAACACGCTTGTTTTCATCCATGACGTAATATAAAAATAGAGAAAGAAAGCAAAGAAAAAAATGGATGCAACGTTCCACTCAGGAACAGTGACTCTCCAGTGTGTCCCTTGTGTTTTTGTTGTGAGTACCTTGTGTTTATCTACTATGTATGTGTGTTTTGCTTTTGTTTTTCTGCGATTTTTTTTCTTTTTCTGTGCCTGACTTTCCTTTTCTGCCGTTGCGGTTGAGGCTCCTTAAGCTTTCCTTCGCTGTGGTTGAGCCTTGACTGCGGCCTGACGACGCTAGGGATTTTCCTCTTTCCGTTAACGCTTAGCTTCTGCTCCACTTTGTCGCAACCGACGAATCGGCCCTCCGGTGTCGCTGTCTTTCGCGAGCAAGCGCCCGCTGTCACTCGACCCGTCTCAACTGTTCGGTGTCCATGGCGGAAAAAGAGCGGCTCTTTGTTCGCTGGGTGTATGATTAACTTCACTTTCCGCACGCAGGAAAGCGGAGAAAAGGGGCACAAGCAGGGAAGAAAGAACGCTGAACTAAAATGACGAAAGAGAAAGCAACGTTTAAAGCTTTCATTCTGAAATTGTACGGCCGCTATCCCGCCAGGTACGATGGACAGCGAAAGCCATGCAGGAAGGGGGCATATAAGTTTCGGACTCGTGGCGTTGCGAGCGTTTGTCCTCATTTCGACGCATTGGGCAAAGGGGCATATTCGTACGTACACAGCCATAACGGATGTGCCACAAATCGTGCATTCGTTTTTTTTTTTTTTGTCTAATCCGCCAAATGAACGGGCAAAAAAAAAAAAAACGAAAGGAACAGGCCGGCCTGCTCACACTCTTTCAAACGTCAACGTGTAATAAACAACGCTTCGAAGCTAAAACCCTCCCGTTCCGACGCTTCCTCCGTAAATGCAGAGCATCCCAAGCATCGCAAAATGCCCCACATGCGACACGTATACCCAGACAGACTGCTCTCCTGCTGCAGGTACGTACTGCTGCAGTTTCTTCTACCCACTCACCAGCTTCCCTTCAACCACCAGGCACAGAGGCCATCACCATCCCGGAGGCCTTCAATAGGCACGTGAAAACCACCGCCACCCGGACCTTATCCAACTGAGCAAGACACAAAAAAGATGGCGTGGACGTAGGTCAGTTTTTGCGGGGAAATAGAGCTTACGCTCTCTCAATCGGAAACTCCTTCATTACACGATCACTGACAATTACTCGAGTTTAGCTCCAACTTGGCAAATTCATGCAGACGCACATTCCGGAATTTCGACATTAGGAACCGTGGCAGTATCCCTGCACCGGCCCCGTATTTTGTGCAACGCGAGCAGGCATGGGGGTGACTAAGGAAGTTTTTTTTTTTCTTTTTCATTTTAGTGAAGGTTGGAAAAAAATGCAGAATTCTGATTCCTCGGAGATCCACTTTTCTCCTGAGGGCTCTTTGTCGTTAAGAGATCATGGGTCCATGCCTCGTACGTCGCGCGCGGCCTCTTGGTAACCTTGCGGCTTCTTGAAGTACTTCTTTTTCAGGTTTTCTAACATCTTGTCCAGCTCTGCGAAGCCGTCCTGCGAGATAACAAAAAATTCCCTCGATCACGCCAAGAAAATGCAGCCCACAGGGACAGCTGCTGGCGTATGCAGCTATTCGATCACAATCATTGTACGAGGTCAATGCTTTATGCGGGAAGTTGTGAAGTTCCAACTTCAAAATGAAAAAAAAAAAGCTCCATAGTATATCTATCGCGTCCATATGCCGGTATCGGTCTGAGGCAAATGAACCTTCAAAACCTTCGGAATGTCCAAAGAATGCTTTTGCATGCGCCATAATATGGCAAATAGGCGATTCTTACGTTATAGAATATGCAACAAAAGAAATGTTAACAAAAAAAAAACGTGCATTAAAGCGTGCCTAATAATAGGCCAGCCGCACGTTACCCAATGGGTAGCGGCATTTTTAACGCGGTAGCGTTACGGCCCATGTCGCAGAAAAGGCGGCATCGGCAACCTTCGGACGCAAAAATCCTGATTGGTCGATACGACCTCGACGAATGCGAGCCACGCCGTGTCATTCTATGAGCGCTACAGAGGGTGTTTGTTTACAGAATGCATGACTGTCTGTGTCGCGGCAACAGCGGGAGTGAAAAAACCGCCCGCGTGTCCGCCGAGTGTGCGCCACCACGTGGTGGAAAAGAGAGAGAGAAGAAACATTTATTAGAGCAGACGGTGGTGGTGGAGCCGTCACTCGGTGGGGTGGGTTCACCTCAGTCCAGGTAACCTTGAGCCTTGGCTGCAGCCCTGGCACGGGTGACCAGAAAGATCTGGTCAGCGTGACGGGAGCTGGTCAGCAGGCCCTCCCACTGCTCTGGGGAAGGTCTGGAATTGGGGGTAAGCGATGGGGTGTTTTGACAGGCCCACACCATGTGGTAGGTAGAATTAAGAGAGGGGCAGAATTGGCAGGTGAGGGTGGATGATGATGGTTGGATGAGTGTATTGACTGCTCTGGGGGCGAGCACTTCTGTGCGACCCCCCCCCCCCTCCATCTGACAACGGCAGGGTGTATTGGGTAGGGGAGATAGCGTGGAGGATGGGTGCGTTGTAATATGTGTTTGTTTGTAATCGACGCCAGATGACTGCTTCCTCCTTGGAAAAGAAACAAATTTTAATGAAAGGAAACACAGAGGTCGCCCTGAGGAGGTGCTCTGGTCAGCCATAGGTGATATACTAGTATGAAACTATGTGACCAGCTATATACTCTGCGTTGGGAGGAGCAGAGAGAGAGAGAGAGAACAAACTTTTATTTTCCGCAGGACCTAAGTCCAGGTCCTAATTTGGAAGTTCAATTCACCGGATCCACGTAGTACTCCAGAATGCCCGTGCGGATCCGGTGCACGTGTTTGTAGAGAGCTTCCTGGGCAGCCTGGATGTTTACTGTCGGCGGGGGAGACAGCCGGAGCTCCCAGGAGGTGATGGAGGCGAGGGATGGGGCAAGAGATGGCGGGGTGCAGTCCTAATAAGAATGAGGGATGGATGGGTAGGAAGAACAGGTGGGACAGGAAGGATGGCCAGGGCGCCGATAGATGCGGTGAAGAATGTGATGGGAGGGGAGTGAACAGGTTTGAGCCTGCCGAATGAGGCACGCAGTCTCACAAGTTAGACGGGAACTGAGCGGTGGGTACAGGGTGCGTGATAGGCGTTGGGCGTGTAATTGGTAACGGCGGGAAGCGTGGTGTTGAGTACGAACCGTCGGCGGGTGGTACAAGGTTGGCCAGGACATAGGCGGACCCGGGAAAGGTACTCGGGTGAGCGCGTTTGCTAAGGCGTTTCCGCACATTCCAGCGTGGCCAGGAACCCAAAACAGTGTGAAGCGTGGCCGAGGATTTGATGCAAATATCGGAGTGACGAATTCAGTGGTGTGTGGGTGGATCTCATGGTTAGCGAAATTACGGAGGGCTGACTGACACTCGGAGAAGGTATATACTTGCGTGGTGGTAGGAACAGTAAGAGTAGCGTGTTCTATTGCAAGGGCAATGAATGGCGTATTCATCGATGGAGTTCAAATCCGGTGGCGAAAGAAAAGAAGCGTGGCAGTGTCTAAAGAAGGGAGTTGGAGAAATGAAGCAGTGCCCGTTGAGTTTGAGGGGATGTCGCTGGCGTCAGTGAGGTAAACGATGGAACCATGGGAGAGTAGAAAATTAAGTCGTTTGGAAAGGGCCTGAGCGCTCAGTGCACGACGAGCAGGGTGTCGATCAGGGTTCATGTTGCGGGGCAAAGACTCAACCCGTAAATTAGCGAAAGCCCAAGGAGGGAGTTCCGGTGGTATGGGGGGGCAGTTGCGAAGTGGGGTAGTTAATTGTATTGAGAATAGCACGAGAAGTCTGCAGGCGTTCGAGTTGGGCCTGGCGATGGCACGCGATGTGTTCGTCAAGAGTATTGAATATCCAGAGTTCCAGAAGGGTGGCGCTGGGGGCGCAGGAGGCTACTCCCACAGCGAATGGCCTCGAGGGACGAGAGTAGGAGACGAGGGGAAGCAAAGGAGAGATGTCGCTTGACTATGACAGAGAACTGTATGCAGGCCGAAAGTCTCTTCACACATACGTTGCCCAGGACGTTTGGCACATGTTAGATGATTTACATGACGCAAAGTACAGAGCACAACTCAAGTCGTACAGTCTTTGTCAAAATTTTGTGGGCCACGGTGACCGTGGCCGGAGCAGGTGTGCTGCCGTGCAGGGGCGCTGCGCTTGCCACTGTCGGCTGGTTGCGCGGCTAAAGAGAGCGAGGGGAACTTTTGCTCTTGCTTTTGTAGTGTGTCCGGCGCGACAAGTGCTGCGCAAAGTACGTGCGCGGAAGCGAAGTGCGCCTGCTCTGAGAAGCCGGCCCCGCTGCACTTATCGCGCCATCCATACTACGAAGGGAAGTGCGAAAGTTCCCCTCCCTCTCTTTAGCCGCGCAACCAGCCAACAGCGGCAAGTGCAGCGCCCCTGCTCGGCCGCGCGCCTGCTCCTGTCACGGTTCCCGTGGCCCACAAAATTTTGACAAAGACTGGACGAGTATACATCGAGCGTGGTGGCGCGACATAAAGCGAGGCACTGCGGGTATTCACACCTCCAGCCTCTCCAGGACAGACCGCGAGTGAAGGGGCCGAGGAGGCTCTCTGCCAAGTACGGATGAGCCACGTACCTCCGCTTCATCTCTGCTTTCTGCCAGTTTGGCGAACTCCGCTTTTATGTCCTCCCAGCTGATCAACCTGGGCGCGGTGTTCGTTGCCCCAGCACCCGGAATCTGCGTGCAGTGGAATGTTAACGAAAACCCGCAAATTACAACGCACTGATTGGTCAGCCACACGTTGCACAAGGGCCAGTGCCACTTTTAAAATGAGGGGAAGGAAATGGCACGACGATTATTCACCCTTCCGCACCATGGCACTCTGCACGGGCATGGTGAGGTAAAGAGCTTAGCAACGAAATCTCCGGTTAAGGACGAAGTTGCTACGTACGGGCACGCCCACTTGGTAATTCACAGGCTTTGCATGCCCAGCGGTCGCATCGTGGACGCTTTTGTCACCGCTTGCTGTTTCTCCCCCTGGAACCTGCATGCAACAGCAGTGAAAGGGCTGCAAACCCCGTGACGGCGAAGCAAGCGTTCCACAGTGCGTGGTTAGCGTTAATAAAAAAGCTACACCGCGTCTTGAGAAACCGGAGAAACGCCGTGAACGAGAATGGGGTTCGGTCGGCACCAGAATCCCGGGACGCTCGCCGCCGAGTCTGTACACAAAGCAGCTGCGTCGGCGGATTGCCTCGAAAGCGCGTCATCCCTATTTCATATTTGCCGCGCTTTCGAGGCGCTTTTTCAAAGAAAGTGCTACGAGTTGTGCCGCGCCTCCGCCAGATGGCGCCACGGGTCCCACGACCGAGAGAAGACGCAGTGAAACATCCCCCTCGCGAGGGGCACGATCAAATGCAGAGCATTTCCGGGGGCGCACGACGTTAAGTAGTTTGCGTTACGTTAATGTTGTTGCACTTGTGGCAACTGCTGACGAGAGAGCGCTCGTCAGCAGTAATTTGAATGAGTCAACGATATAAGGCGCGTTCCTAGCGTCCCATTCTGTGTCGGCTTTGTGGCGCAGTGGGTAGAGCACCATGTACATTGCGTTCCGCCCGCAGGGTCGAGGGATCGAAACCGGGCGCCGGATAGTATTTTTTTATATATATAGTAGGGAGGGGACGGTGCGGACTACGAATGTCAACGCGGGTGACATCGTGAGTTACTGAAATGCTCTGCATTTAACACAAAATGACCGTGCTGCTTGGTAACGCAAGGGCGTGCGCAGAGCCACGCGTATAAAGAAGAAAGTGTGGCGGTGGTCCGGCGGCAGCGACACGCCATCAAGCGCGCGGGCGCCGCGCTGGCCTCAACCAGCGGCGCATAAATAACCAGCGAGCCAGGGCGCTCTGCGAGGCAACCTTGATCCTCAAAAATATCTCCGAAATGATAACGCTTCACAGCCGACATGCTGACGTAGGAAAGTTAAACGACCCGCACCAATTGAATAGCAAAACCCGAAAACATTACTGTATACCGCAAACGCAACAGAGCACTGCAGTGGCGTTCAATCGAACATTATTGCTTTCGCATTCCCAATTCGTAAGAAGAGCTTTGGTGTCCTCGGATTTTGAAGCTAAAGCCTCGTGCGCACTACGACGCGAAAAATCAGGCGCTGTCCATCGTTGAAATTCCACGAGCTATGCGCTCGTGGAATTCAGGGCCCTTCAGTGCCCTTCCACTCTGTGCAGAAGGATGACTACATTGTATAGCGTAGCTGGACATATTCCAAGGAGTGCACGAAACAAAACACTTGTTTGCGATTGGCGGTTAAGCACACTCCAAACTAATTACCTCAGTGAAACTTTGAAGTCCACAGTTCTATTCTAGCGGACAACCATGGGGCTGTTCGTTTCTCTCCCGCTTCGTAATCATCTTTCTGTAATTGTGCACGCCAACACAAGGCACTCGACTGGACAGCAGTCAGGTCGCATCAGGCCGTGTGACGTCCGCGTTGAAATCTCCCACCAGCGCAATCGGCATGTCATCAGTGAGCGCATGAAGCTGCATGGCTGCGCGTGCACGCCCACTCCCCCCAACTAGAGCCACTAGATCAGGTGTAGCTTATTTAATGGCTCTACCGACAACCCGCCACCCGTGTACGCATAAACGGGCAAGCTGTGATGCGCGTGCTTAAATGTGAAAGACACCGGCCAAAATTTCTTTCCGGAAGCTTTTCATGGTGAACGGGAAAAAAACACTGGCCAAAACGTCACACCAGCACCTTTTCCAGAAGGAAGCGCAAAACACCAGATCTTGGGTGCGAAAAATTTCCCTTCAACGTCGAATTATCCACGCACGCTATATGTGGAAAGCGAGGCATATACAGCTTTTCTGTAAAAAATAAAACCCAAAGCGAGCGTCAGCCCCTCGTAGCTCCACGATCACGCTCCCTTCCGCCAGTCTGCTGGCGGAGCTGCGGGTTGATTCGTGCCGTGTATCGTGATGAAAAGTGCTTCGACGTCGGGTATTTAGCCAGTTTCAGCATCGCCTAAGCGCTGACCATTGCGCCAACAAGGCCGAAGCGTAGGGGGCAACGGGGAGAGCCAAACGGGCACTACAACTGCCGTGCGGAAACACGATGCAGCAGCACATACTTCTTTCATAAGAATCACGAACTAAGTCATAATGCTTTCGCACTCATGCCATGTATGTAAGGAGACTCAGTTGTGCCCCGACGCGACAAGAAGTGACCGCCGCCTTGCTTCTTGCTCGCCGTTGCAACCACACGGTGACGGCCTCTGGCAACGAAGACAACATTCCGACACGTGTTCTGTTTACTGTTCACTGCGCTTCATAGAAATGTAACAAAAATCACCGATGCAGTTCTTTATAACGTGGCGGAATTAGCACTTTCGGGCGACCAACGAACGTTTTTTTTGGGGGGGTCACAGGCGAGGAGGAGGAGAAATGACTATTGAAGCCGTGATATGACTTTGGGTGATCATCCTGAGCTGATCACCCAAGAAGGATGATTCAGGCAGAGTGAAGCAAGAACCCTATCTGGGTCACGGCCGGACTGGAGCAGCGGCGAGCGCGCACTTTCATACGGCCTGCGCACCCAAGAAGGAACCAATACAGCAGATTCTTTACAGTGGGGGCGCTTCGAACCAACCCTCTGCCCTTCCAACCCGCCTTTCTGTTAGTCGACGCATCGCCTCTGGCCGAGCAGCTGTGTGTTTTTGACAGTGCGCTTCGCTGCCGGCGGGCCGCTCAGCCCGACCGGAGCGTGAATAGCAGAATCACGTTTAGCTAAGCGATAACCCTATCTCCCTCGACGGGAAATCATTCGCGTCACTGGTCGTGCCCTGTGCCTGTGCCAACGTTTTTAGATTAGGTCAGTTGGCAAAGAGCGCGGCCTTCCAAGCACAGCGGCGCGGGCCGGGTCTGTCGCCGACCAGGCGGTGGCGCTGCGGTAGCGTTGAGATCGGTCTCGGCGCGTCGTCTGCTACTCCTTGCTCGGAAAGGCGCCGGTGAACGACCACCGCACACCGTTAATGTTCTTCTTTTGACATGCGAAGTCCAACTTCGCTCTACTAGTGACAAGAGCTTCACATTTTTATCGACATTATAACGAGAAACAAGCTGTACTTAAGAAAAAAAAAAAAGGCTAGGCAAACACTGCACAATCCGCTTGTCTTCGGCTGCTTCCCGTTCCATTTATTTATTTTTCCATTTATTTTTTTCCCAGTACGGGATCCCTTATAGCTCAATAATATTTATAGCACACCCGAACGCGTCTTACGCTACTGTAACTGCGGGAAAGCCTACAGTAGTCGGCCATCTACTTGGAATCAAGAAAAGACGCCTCGACATTTTTATTTATGCTGTGGAATTGGAAGCAAATGCAGTAGGTACGTTTTCACAAGAACATATTTACAACCCCAACAAAACTGATCAAGTGAGCCGATTGGAAACCAAGTGCTGACGTGCGCGCTCACGCGCACGCGCTCAGCAAATTCTTGGTATTTTAAGTGCGGACACGAAAAATTACGATTTGTTAAACAGCTTTGCTGTTTAAAAAGAAAATTGAAGCAATTATTAAACCAATGTTTTTTTTTTCATTTCTTTGACAGATATAAATGTGGTTTCTTAAAAGAAATAAACGTTGTTCTCTGATGAGAATGCTTGTCGTACTGCTATTCTTTTTTGTTGGTTTGTAAATCTGATGGACTATCTGTTAGGGTCACAGAAACTTTCATTTATCGTCTTGTAGCCCTGATATGCCGATTTTTTAAAGCGTTTAGCCTTCATTTATCTTCTTGTAGCCCTGATGTGCCGATTTTTTAAAGCGTTTAGCCTGGTAGTTTTTCCGTTGAGCCATCGCTTATGCTATCTTCTGCGTTGATTTTTCCTGCTCGTTTCTTTTTGCAATCTACAGATAGGCAACACTTCTCAGATTTGACTAGTCAGATTGATTTACAAGAGGTTTAACGCGCCGACGCTTCACAGGCGATGAGACGCACCGTAGTGGAGGGATCCGGATTAATTTTGACCACGTAGGGGATCTTTAACATGCGCTGAAATCCCGAACACACGGGTGTTCCCGCTTTCCGCCTCTATCAGAATAGCGGCTGGGAATCGAGCCCGAGTCCTTGCGTCCAGCAGCACGGCGCCTTAGACACCGCGCAGGCTAGGGATCTGATCTGACAGCACCGTGAATATATATGTTGTGCCACACACACTGCATGCCCTTTCACGGCAGTTGTTGCGGATGAAACGTCTGGAAACAAGTAATTTGTTCCAAGGGCTGATCTTGGAACAAATGGGATGATGCTACATTCTTCCACCTTGCCAGCTGGGGCTGAGTATTCCCATTTTTATCGCTGTAGCTACACGGCGGGACAAGCAAACCTCTTGAATTAACTTCAACCGACAAGTTTTGCCCGACTACTGCAGCCTTCTCAATCACACCCAGAATCTTCGAGCTTGTAGAAGATAACCTGGGTAGGCGAAGCCTTCATATTCTACGATTGAAATGTCGGACATTTGCTGAATTCCTGCATAACCGCGAACCACAGATCAGTTCCCAACGTACGTGCTGACTTCGGCGCTTTCTACACCACTCATACTGCCACTTAATTACGCCAGTTTCATCGCGCAAAGGCCCATGATTTTGGCAGGACGCAACATAGGTCGGAACTACTGTCATCCATTTGGGTGGTTTTCGGCATGACTTTGACGTTTTTGGTGCCGACAGATGCTCAGGTATGTCAGGGAAAATACGGGGCGCCGCGCCGACCCTCCGAGTCCACCTGCCTTACGGTATCCTTACAGTTTGACCGTTCACGACGTGTCAGTAACAGTTGACGATGTCTGAAGGATCACAATGAATGTCACAAACGTATGTTTATGGCGTAACCTTGAAGTTTTTCCGCGGAATCGCGCTTTCCCACGCCTTCAATCCGTCAGGACCCTTCGGCGCTTTGAAGAAATGCCGCTGCACGGACTTTGCCGCTTCCGAAGCATACCCCGAACGGCAGCCCGGCGCGCAGCACGTCAACAAACCGCACCGACACTTCAGAGATCCACTAAAATATGTATGCACGATGACAGCACAGAGCTAATACGTTAATACAGACGTGACGAACATGCGAGCACCAACAGCACAGCGAAAACACATGGCCGGGGCGAGCCTCGCTCCCCAAACTAGATCTCAAAGCAACGCCAGCGCCACCCCTCGGAATGGCGACAAAATGGTGCCGCCTCTCGAGGCGCAGTTTGCAAACTGACCTAATCTAAAAACGTTGGCCTGTGCAAACCAAGACATCATCCGAAAGGAAAAATAAAAAATAAGAAATTATATTTCAGTCATGAAAAGTGCCGTGTTTATTTGCCTGTCTCACCATTTTCATATAATACAGTCGCTGATAAGATATGAAGGCCTCGCATATTTTTCTTCATGTGCCCCGAGTTAAAATGTTTCTTTCAATTTTTTGATTAGGCGCTTCCGAGTGATAATGTTAGGCTGTTTGACCCAATTAGACCGAAAATTCAGAAGGGGGGAGGAGTCGCCTATTTTAATGACGCACATGTAAATTTACACGGACAGGTATCGCGTGTAGCCACGGCAGGGCTAGAGCTGTGGCAAGTGCGCGCGCGCCGCCGCTCTACCTACCCCGCGCGTGCTGTAGGTCAACCGGCGAGGGTTGGTCCGCAGCGACACGAACTAGCGGCGGTCAAAGGTGGGAACTATACCCGAAGCGCAGGCCGTATGAAAGTGCGCGCCCGCCGCTCCTCCAGCCCGGCCGTGTCTGGGTGTGCCTGCTTCACCTCAGTGTACCCGACGAGCAGTCAGAGATCAAAGAAGGCCAATTACGAAGCCCATCCTACGATGTGGCTCAAAAAATGGGGTCTGCATAACAACGCAAGCATGACGCAGCGCAAACATGTATTCGTGGCGGACAGTCAGATCTTTGGTTCGTGAAACGGTTCTCTGTATAGGTTTCTCAACGGTCAGCACATGCTTGCAGGGTATTGACCGGGTCCTCGATGACGATTAGCGTATGATAGCGTAACGGCGAGCTTCTTGCGTGTGAGTTGGCTCCGTTTGGACGACGAGGAGCCAGAGGCAAACTGTCTAATCCATGGCGAAGTAAAGAGCATAAAGAGCATAACGACGTTACAGTAAACAGGGTTGCGACAATGATTCCAACATGAGTGCTCACCTCAATGCCATAAAAGTTCTCAAGCTCTGTCTAACACGCACTGGCTGAATGCACGTGGACCCCCTTAGTGTTGATGGGCACGAGCTTACACGCCGTCTCTCTCAACTAGGAGAACAACCGCACGTCAGAGCTTACGTCATCAGTACGCGCAGCCAATCCCCGACGCGCCTCCACACCCGAACATCTGTTCAGTTCAACTCAGCCAAAGTCTAAAGCCAACGTCCGCGCTAAGAACCCAAAGACAAACGCCCCAAGGCGTTTGCCTTTGGCTAAGCGACCCAAAGACTAAGCGCCCCGAATGCGATGAATATTTTTTACTGATCATGCATGGTCTCTGCATGGATCGGTCCACGGGGCTGGCGCGCTCCTGCCATCCCTTGGGATTTGTGGAAACTGAACAATAGTATACTCTGGGACGGAATTTTTCAACACACAGAGTAGCAGCTTGCTTGAACCGATACATTCGAACTTTCAAGCCTTAGTATTTTCCAAAAATGGGACCTTTTAAAACAAGAAATCAAAAACGTAGCTATAGAGGCGTCGGCTCGGTCATCCTTTTTGAAGCGACTTCACATGCGTGAAATCCGCAGTTCCTTGATGCAATTACATGAGGCTGAAAGAGCTGAGGCCGGGACATTTTTTGATGAAATATGCAATGTTAAAGCTCAAATGTAGCAGCATATGACTGAAAAATATCGGGGAGCCCTTGTTCGATCGAGAACGCGTAGGTTTTTGCAGGAGCCGCCAACACGACGCGCATTTGGAGATGAAAAGCAGACAGCGCTAGAAAAAGTTATAGTCGAAATTGAGTACGGGGGCCAAAGCTACTCTGATAGCCGCAGTATACTTGGAGCATTTTGTGCCCATTATGAAAAACTGTTTAATGGCAACACGGTTACCTGTAGTACACCTGATTTTAATGTATTCCTCCAGCCTTTTCCTAAGCTCAGTGACGATGAGCGGGCTCTTGTAGAAGGACCAATTACGCTTCAAGAAGTGGAAATTGCCATTTCAAACCTGCAAACCCATAAGTCACCTGGACCTGATGGCCTCACTTCGGAGTTCTACCAAAAATTCTCGAGTATTCTGGCACCTGCCTTACATGAGGTATTTACAAAGGCCTATGAACTTGATGTGCTGCCTCCTACGTTATACTGTACTAATCCCGAAAAGTGACAACGCAGAAAAGTTGAAAAGCGTGGATGGCTACAGGCCGATATCTCTGTGTAACGTGGATTACAAGATATTCGCGAAGGTGCTGGCACGCAGGTTACAGATTGTAATCACAAGTCTGATAGGTTCGCAGACTTGCGGTATTCAGGGGCGGAGCATTCAGACCAACATCCATATTGCTCGTTCAGTACTCGAGTGCGTATCCGATGGTGCTGAGCAGGTTGCGCTCCTTCAAATTGATCTTGCCAAAGCATTTGACAGGGTCAGCCATCCTTTCCTTTTTGCTATTCTGCAGTCAGCTGGGCTTGGGGAAGCCTTGTATAAAGGCATATCTCTCTGTTATAAAAGCTGTACGACCCGGTTGATTATAAATCGCGAACTCTCTAGACCTATTCCCATTAGATCTTCCGTACGGCAAGGTTGCCCGTTGTCACCCCTTTTATTCGGTTTGTACCTTGAGCCCCTGTGCATTAGTATTCTCCAAAGCAGTGCCATTCATGGTTTCTGACGGGAAAACTATGAAGTCAAAGTTTTAGCGTATGCAGATGACCTTGCCTTTTTTTGTACGGACAAGAAAAGTGTTTTGGAGGTAATGATGCTGACACAGCGGTTTTGCGATGTAAGTGGTGCTAAGGTGAACCTTGAAAAATCAAGAGGTTTTTGGAAGGGCTGGTGGGGTACGCAGCCACGTCAATATGGAGGCATAACATGGGACTCTGAAACAATGCAGTACCTTGTGGTTCCTCTACTTCAGATTCGGAACAGTGGACCTCATTGGTCTTCTGCACTTACTGTAGTGAAGCGTAAAACGCAGGCATGGATGGGGCGGGAGCTGTCTATATTTGCGCGTGCAGAACTGTGTAATGTATTTCTTGTCTCCAAACTTGTTTATGTTCTGCAGGTCCTTAGTTGCGCACGAAAAAACGTTCAAGCATTTCACAGAGTGTTGGCTACCTTCGTATGGTGATCCAAGTGGGAGCCCATGCGCCGCGATAACC
Source organism: Haemaphysalis longicornis (assembly GCF_048455015.1). NCBI lineage: Eukaryota > Metazoa > Arthropoda > Arachnida > Ixodida > Ixodidae > Haemaphysalis > Haemaphysalis longicornis. The sequence continues at coordinate 434,549,976 of NW_027526203.1, read as the reverse complement.
TCTTCCTCCCGTTAAGGTCTGGTGGTGTTGGATTGGTGCATTTGTTTGTACACCAACTTGTTTCGCGGTTCTTTTTTATCAAAACGGCTGATCATCCATTTTTTAAAAGTTTTTATTCAGCATAAATTGAGTGCTCACTTGCCTTTTTTATTTGCTCCAACCCACCCCGCGAATCCTAGACAGCTTTGGGGATTTCTGAAAGAGGTTGCTGACACTTTCAAGTTTCTTATTGTGCGTTTTTCTCTCGAGTATTTGTACGGTCTCTCCAGGAAAGAATTGACGGGCATTTTAATTGAAAGTTTATTTCCAGTGCCCATTTACCGTCAACCATATCTGATGTTTTTAGATGACAGTGTGTTGAAGCGCGTCAAGAAAATGTGCATCCAAGCGGCTGCAAAAACTTTCTTCTTTAAGTTGCACACATCAACGTTGCCTGTTAAAACATGGCTCAATAGTAAAGGTGTATATGTGCCTTGATCTGTTGATCACAATTGATCAACAGACAATTGGAGACAATTGATCATGGAGACAATTGATCACTGTTGGAGACAATTGATCACAGCTTTGTTTTATGTCGGGATGCTGTGTTTTTTTGGGGATGTTCTGCAGCGAACTCTTAAAAAATACATAGACATCATTACAGTATACGATTCCTGCCAGTGATGAAGAACTGTTCTGTGCCATATGACCTTTTCGTGCTGATAGGATTGTTTAGCCTATGGAAGTGTCGCATGATTGACCGCCATGCCGAGGAACCTCGTGGAACTAAGTCAATTTTTCGCGAACAATGTGCGCTTGTGTACAGTGTCTATATGCGGCGCAATCGCAGCCGCCGGACTGGTTGCATCTTCTTGAAGCGTGTGTGTGCCTGCCTGACTTTCAAAATGTATTAGTGAATGTACCGTTATCGTAGTTAGGGTGGGACTTTAAGCTATTCGGGATAGTTTCCCATGCAATAAAGAAAAAACAGCGATGATAGCGCAATCGGATAGACGGCGGTTATATAACGCGAAGGACCCACGTTCGATTCCTACCACGGTACGCGTGTTTTTTTTTTTTTTTTTTTCTCCTGGCGCGCCCTCCCAACACCTGCTCGTCGGCTCCTTGCCTCTTTTCCACTTTGGTCCGCCGAGCTTTGAGCGACGCCAGGCACGGATGCAACTCCGCTGTTAAAAAAAAACGAAAAGGAAACCTGTTTTCTTGTATTAAAAATTGTCGTTCTTTTTTTTTTTTTTTTTTTTTTACTGCGAAGCAGTATATGTCTAAGCCCCCAGGCAGTGGCGGTCCCAGGGGGGGGGGGGTCGCAGGGGGCGAATCGCTCCCCCCCCCCCTCCCAAAGAGGTCCTCAGCTTCTTATTTTTTCGTTTTTTAATATTTTATATGCCTTTTGAATTTGCCTCACAATATCCATGTTTTTTAAGCATTCCACTTGCCCGAGGTTAAATACCACTTGTGCGAGGCCGCAAACGTGTCGCGACCGTCAGAAATGCGGGCTCGAGCCATCCGTGGCACCACCTAAGAGGCGCCAAAAACCACTGTGTCGCTAAGTGATTTGTGCACAAGCGGGTTACACCGCATACGCGCACACGCCTGCATGGTTATCACCTCCTCCACAGAACTGGCGCAAGGAGGGGAGCGGTTATTTATTCACCCCACCCCCCCACTACCCCGCCCCCCCAAAAAATCCCCCCCCCCCCCAAAAAAAAAAACAATCTCTGGGACCGCTACTGCCCCCAGGTTTCATTACGGTGAATCCGATTTACTCGGCGCCGCTCCCGGGCTCCTCCTCGCCACCGCTGACACCTCTTTCGCAACTGCTTTTCCCTTCGCCTCCACCGATGCCTCTTCGACAAGTTGCGCAGCCGGCTGCTAACGGCGGCAGTGCCGTTATCAGATGATTGCGAAAAATAAACAGAAGCACGGATGGGCGTAAAAAAATGCACTGAAAATTACTATACTCCCTAATGCGAAATTTGGGCGCAGCACGAGCTCCAGTCTTCTCGGTCACAGCGCGTATCTGGTGCGTCTCAGGAAGTGATCGCGTGATCAGCGAACGCACGGCGGCGCGCGCTTCTCTGCTGTTATCTCGCATCGCGTCGCCGCTGCCGCCCAGCGCTGACTGATTGTAAGGTTTAATCGCGATGGTTTAATGCGCCGACGCAGGGCAGGCGATGAGGCGCGCCGTAGTGGAGGGCTACGGATTATTTTTGACCAACTGGGGATCTCGTGCGCCGAAATCTCGCACTCACGGGTGTTTTTGATTTTCGCCTTCACCAGGTTAGCGGCCGCCGCGGCCGGGAATCGAACCAGCGACCTCGTGCTCAGCAGCGCAACGCCTTAAAGGGACGCTGAAGTGAATTTGTCAAGCTCCCGTTTTAAATGCAGAGCATTTTAGTAACTCACGATGTCACCCGCGTTGGCGTCCGTAGTCCGCATCACTACGTAGTCCGCACCCTACACTATATAAAGAAAGAATACCTTCCGGCGCCAAATTTCGATCCCACGACTCTGCGGGCGGAACGCAAGGTACACGGCACTTTACCGACTGCTCCACGGAGCCGACACAGAATAAAAGGTTACGCACGCGCCTTATATCCTTGACTCATTCAACCGTCGGCCACAGGTGCGCCCTCTCCCCCGCGTCCTCCTCGCCTTCTCTCCGCTCGCAACACCCTCTCTCGCCGCGTTCGGTTCGCGTTCATGTGGTGGCGCTAGCGTCACTAAATAAGCTACGCTTAAGAGTACCGCCACTTCGTGCGCCCGGAGGCGTCTGGGGGCCATTTTGTTTCTGGCTTGCAGTGTTGCCATCTCTCCGAACGAAACCGCCGCCGGTTGTGACGGGCAGAGTGCGACCGGCCGCTCTAGCGCCCTCGCAGCCGAGAGAGAGAGAGAGAGGAGAGGCGCCCAAAAACAAAATGGCTGCGCCCATATGTAAACAAACATCACGTGGTGCCGACCGACCAATGGAAATCCCGGCGGCACATAACAATGAGAGAAAAGAGTGCCGATACTCTAAAAGCCTTTATTTAGTGACGCTAGGTGGCGCGATTTCGGCGCTATAACACTCTCTCGCGAAGGGCATTGGATTGGATTCGATTGGATTGGATTGGCTTGGCTTGGCTTGGATTGGATTTGGATTGGGTTGGATTAAAGTGGATTGTGTTGGATTGTGTTGCGTCATAGCCGCGCCACGTTGCGTCGTAGCCTCTCCACGTTGCGTAATAGCCGCGGCAGGGGGTTCACGGCACGTTTCACGTTTCACCATCGACTTCATCGACAATGTCTACGCTGGAAGACAACAATTACAACAACAACAACCAATACGTAATCCATAAGACTTGCAGGCACGCCCCCCGCGGAAATGCTCTGCATTTGATCGTGCCCCTCGCGAGGGGGATGTTTTTTTTGCTTGCACTGCGTAGACTGGCTCAAATTAGCACACTTTTCATCGTTTATCCGGTTGACAAATCGGTAATTATTTTACAAAGCGCGAACGAAGAAAAAAACATCCCCCTCGCGAGGGGCACGATCAAATGCAGAGCATTTCCGCGGGGGGCGTGCCTGCAAGTCTTATGGATTACGTATTGGTTGTTGTTGTTGTAATTGTTGTCTTCCAGCGTAGACATTGTCGATGAAGTCGATGGTGAAACGTGAAACGTGCCGTGAACCCCCTGCCGCGGCTATTACGCAACGTGGAGAGGCTACGACGCAACGTGGCGCGGCTATGACGCAACACAATCCAACACAATCCACTTTAATCCAACCCAATCCAAATCCAATCCAAGCCAAGCCAAGCCAAGCCAATCCAATCCAATCGAATCCAATCCAATGCCCTTCGCGAGAGAGTGTTATAGCGCCGAAATCGCGCCACCACATGAACGCGAACCGAACGCGGCGAGAGAGGGTGTTGCGAGCGGAGAGAAGGCGAGGAGGACGCGGGGGAGAGGGCGCACCTGTGGCCGACGGTTGAATGAGTCAAGGATATAAGGCGCGTGCGTAACCTTCCATTCTGTGTCGGCTCCGTGAAGCAGTCGGCAAAGTGCCGTGTACCTTGCGTTCCGCCCGCAGAGTCGTGGGATCGAAACCTGGCGCCGGAAGGTATTATTTCTTTATATAGTGTAGGGTGCGGACTACGTAGTGATGCGGACTACGGACGCCAACGCGGGTGACATCGTGAGTTACTAAAATGCTCTGCATTTAAAACTACCATGCGCGGTTTGCGGCGGCCGCACCAACTAAGCTGTGACGTTGGGAGGAGGGGGCACCGTGATTGGACGATGCCCAAGGTTAGCAATCAAACAAGTTTAGGTTTCGGTTTCGGTTCTGTAAAACAACATGTTTGACATCCGATGGCGTCGTTGGATGGGCATTCTCAATATCCCAGTAATCGTAGTACCGCGCTTCTGCCATGTTGTCGGCTGTAAAATGCATAAGATACTCGGTTACGCGGACGTAAACAGACGCCGCCCCCGCGAAACCCAGGTAACAGCTTCCAAAGGGCTTTGCCCTAAAACGAACGAAACCCGTCGCCGCCGCTGAACGTGTAGCCCTCGCCCAGTAGCTGCGACACCCTCCCGGTTGAAGAGCAACTTGCCCAGTTCGAACGCCGGCGTGATCCCATACCTCTTCTTCAGCTCGGAAGGCCTTCCGAGCGTCATTTTCCCCGGTGCCTTTCACGCCGAAGTGTGCGCCATCACCGGTTGCCGGTTTATGCGTGCACGGTTTGGGGATGGAAGGAGGGGGGTGGGCATGCACAGACAGGCTTCATGCCGCTAGCGATTGCACGCCCGTTGGGCTGGTGAGATAATTAAACCAATTAAACGTCGAAACGGCATGGCTCAATGAGCTTTTTCGGCTGTCCTTAGTCGAGGGGTTCGGGTCTGGGTTGATGTGTTAGCTTACGAAGAGGAAGGGAAACGGACAGCCACATGTTTGTACGCGAGAAGAGCTCAAGGGCTTCCAGGTTTCAAATCGTTGTGGGACGGATCCATGCCGTTCGTTTAGAGGAAAAAGAGCTAGATTTGAAGAAGCGTCGGCCCGAACAAAAGCGCGAATAGAAGCGAAAACAACGGAAAGCCGCTGCCACCGCCATTGCCGCCTCAAGTTCCAGCTCGTCGAGCAGCGGCGAATCTCTCCCGACGAACAGCAGCTTGCAGCAACTTGCCCGCTTGAAACGCCGGCGTGAGCCAATATCACTTCTTCAGATTAAGGGCTTTCAGAGGGACATTTTCGACCGCGTCTGTCACTTAGCACGCGTACATGACCGGTGGCCGGTTTATGCGTGCACAGGTTTGTAGGAGAGAATAGTGGGAGGGGGGAGGGGGGGGGGGCGTGCACGCGCAGCTATAGATTTCATGCCCGTACAGTCATGGACAATTCAAATACGAACCGCGGAGCGCATGGCCGAAGATACCGGTGCCGTCACCTGGCAGCGGCCCTGGAAAACGCACGGACATGCGCAGTTGAGATGTCGGGAGCGAGGCTGCGTGTCCCACTGCGATGTGTTGCCCCCTGCTCGCTCGCATCCTTGCCTTCTTGCCATGCCGCAAGAGCGCTGAAAAAATTGTTAGCGGTGCCGCGCAAGATCGCATCTGCTGTCACTGTGTGCTCGGCTCACATGAGCGCCTGCTCGCCGTGTGTGCCGGCGTCACATTGCTTTGCATGCGGAGTTCAGTAAGTGAAGCAAATAACGATGGACACCTGGGTCACTCCCAAACCAAGCTCAGTGCTGCCCGCTCCGCAGATTTCTAAAGTACTGAGGGGCCTGCAAAAAAAAAAAAAAAAAAAAAAACGAAAGAAGCAGGCCGCCAAAATTGTTGGGCAATTTGCCTATAGAATGGTTGGACCTGCCTCTTTTCCTAATTTTTGTTAATATTAGAATTCTGCCAGTAATTTTCCCAGACACACAATGCCTGCAGTTAATTTACATCATTGGAGGTTCATTCTGGTGGTATATCTATTGTTTGCTACTAGCACCAACTCCGCGAAATGACTCAGCCATGACTCCGTTAAACAAAGACGCATTCTTAGCGGCCAGTTCATTGTTCGATTCCCGAGCCACTGCACCACAAATACAAAACAATGCAGCGCCATCAGAAGTTAGGCGGCATGCATTTATTTTGGCTCCATATCTGTGCGATTGTTTTCTTCAAGAAAGCATGATGAGCTCAACCTCATTCTTTACGAGAGCGTGCACGCGTTTCCCACGCAAGCACTGGCCGCAGCTGCAAGCAAATACGCGCCGCATTGCTAGCTCTCAATGCGACCAACACCTTAGATGCAGCAGCGCTGGTACTTTCAGTGCTTGCACCCGCCGCGGTGGCTCAGTGGCCAAGGCGTTGCGCTGCTGAGCACGAGGTCGCGGGTTCGATTCCCGGCCGCGGCGGCCGCTTTTCTGATGGAGGCGAAAAGCAAAAACGCCCGTGTGTACGAGATTTCGGCGCACGTTAAAGATCCCCAGGTGGTCAAAATTAATCCGGAGCCCTCCACTACGGCGCGCCTCATCGCCTGCGTTGCGTCGGCGCGTTAAACCCTACAATCAATCAATCAATCAATCAATCAACTTTCAGTGGTTGCAGCGCTCTTGCGGCGTGGCGACAAGGCAAGCATGCGAGCGAGGAGAGGGTGACATATCGCATTGGGACACGCAGCCTCGCACCCGACGTCTCAACTGCGCATGCACGTGCGTTTTCCACGGCCGCTGCCAGGTGACGGCACCGGTATCTTCGGCCATGCGCTCCGCGGTTCGTATTTGAATTGTCCATGACTGCACAGTCACGTGCGATTTGAAGGTAACCGCGCGAGCGTCCACCCACCACGACGATAACACCCCCGCGCGGCTTGTTTTACTGCGCCTGGTTCGTATACAGTATACCCATTCGTCTTTCCCTCAGTAGCTGTTTATTCGAGCAGCCATCACTCCCGCGACAGAGCCAGTAACCCCTTCATTTTTTTTTATCGCGCACGCTGCGAAGACGTCCCACTTGTATCTTACAGCACCTCTCGAAAAGGTGCGCACAAACACATTGTCGGAAATACTGCGCACTTATAACAACGGGTACTAGCGCTGCTCACGATAACCAAGAACAAAGCGCACACATGATTACAACCACACAGAATCACCACAAAGCGGAAAGGGTGGTTTAGTAGCCGCGGGAGTGACGACTGCTTGCAGGAATAGCGACCGAGGGAGAGGAGAATGCATAAACTAGGTCCCAGGCGCTCGGAAAAATGCCGCTCGAGGGCGTTATCGTCTTTATCGGTCGAAGCTCGCGCGATTACCTCCAAATCGCACGCGACTGTACATATGGATGACATGTCCGCAGTGCTGGCGCGAGGTTTAAACGCGGACGTTAAACGGACCAATGGGACCTGTTGGGTGTCCTCAGTAGTGCAGCGGATTGGGTTGGGGTGTTACACAAACAGTAAGATTCTTGCGACGCGGGAGGGGCACAGGTAAGAACAAAGCTGGGGTCCTTTAAAGTTTGATTCCGCTAATTGGCTAGGAAGTATGGTCAATCGCACATTGCAAACAAACGTGTTTTGTTTCGTGCACTCGGGGGACTGCGTCCAGCTTCGCAGGCAATCCTTCACAGAGTGGAAGGGCACTAATTTTTTTTAACCACTTACATGTATATTCGACGCACGCCGGGCTGGCATCACCACCACTGGAGAGGCGCTGCGTGCGAGCAAATGCAGAATTGGCGGCCTGTTACTGGGACACAAAACAGCTGATTCGTGACGCAAGGCGAGGGTTTCCGGCAAACTCGCGTATACCACACATCAACGCAATATTGAACGAAATGAACCACCCGCACAAGGCAAGACACAATGGGAGGCGCTACGGATCTTCCTATCGGGCGACAAGGTTCGAATACGAAGCTGTGCTCTAGTTACCGCAATAGGTTTCTGTAATTCTGCACCGATTTTCTGTTCATGTTGAAAGGCCGTGACCATCCTATAACCAGACCACGCACAACCCTTTCATAACGCCTATCGCACTTACATTCAGAAGTTTCACTAACCGCGAGCGACGAACACTCTGTCCACTCTGCTTGCCTGTCTCCCTCGATTCCGTGTGTCAGCAGTATACCTGCAACGACGAAAGTGATTGCGAGCGCCTACGCCATAATATCTCTTTAGTATACGTGCGCGATACATTCAAATACGAACAACGTAGCGCGTGGCTTTCAGCATGTGCTGCGCATCCCACGGGCCGCGTATGCGCAGTAGGAATAAGTTACGAGAGTTCGCGTCTGAAGACCATCGTTCGGTATGCGCGTATTTTGCTTGTTGGGGCCACCGCCGCGTTTAGCGCCCGTCCACGCGACCGTTATCTATCATCGCCGCAAAGACAAGACAAGCAAACAGCGTCGCTTGCAACTCGTAACGTTTCGGCAAACTCTTTTTGCCGGGCTCTCGGCGCAAAAAAAAGTAATAATAATGTAGTGTCGGGCGCTGTTCTTACCCTACGCAGCGACAAAGTTAGATATGGCTCGAGAACGGGCGCCAAAGGCTACGGTGGATCGAAAAATAAAAAAATTGGCCGCGTATCTGCTCCTTTAGTTGCAAATGTCGTCAATTTAAATGTCTTTGTAGACATTTGCCAAGGAAACGCCCCCCTTCGTTTTCCCGCTCACTTCTCATGCTGTTCCTGTTCCGTCGCGCTCATCCCAAGGTAAACAAACTAAAGGTAAACAAACTAAAACAAACAAACTACAGGCGGGGTTTCTCTATGCCAGCGCTGCAGTACGGCGGAGACGCGCGTGAATCGAGGCGGCTGACTTCAAGGTTTGTAGAACCGCACTGCCGTGCTCCACGTGCGTTCCAAGCAGAACGTGAAACCAGCTAGTGGAACCTTTGTTTGATGTTGCCGTGTGATTTCTCATATGCCGCCAGGAGGTGGCGCGGGCAACAGCAGGCGGTACGCGTTGTTCTGCAGTAGATGAATATTATTTGCTATCGAAAAACCAAGCGCACATGAATTGAACACTGCAAATGTCCCTTGTGTACTATTTCCTGCCTTATATATGCGTAATGTCTTGTCCTTGTTCAACAAAGTTGACGAGTATAAACATATAAACCAGGCTTAGACGTTTAAATTTGATTTGGTTGATTGTAGGGTTTAACGCGCCGACGTAACGCAGGCGATGAGGCGCGCCGTAGTGGAGGGCTCCGGATTAATTTTGACCACCTGGGGATCTTTAACGTGCGCCGAAATCTCGTACACACGGGCGTTTTTGCTTTTCGCCTCCATCAGAAAAGCGGCCGCCGCGGCCGGGAAACGAACCCGCGACCTCGTGCTCAGCAGCGCAACGCCTTAGCCACTGACCCACCGCGGCGGGTTTGGTTTTTATCTTGCAAGAAAATTTACGCAGGCTGAAGATATCAAAGACATTCTAAGGCATTCTAGACGTTTACATTTGGCTGTGAGTATATAAGACTATTGTGTAATAAGCATTTCTTTAACTCACATAAGCATTTCTTTAACTCACGTGTAGCGTCCGCAACAGCTCAGCGCGCAGGCACGCCCTCTCCCCCACTCCTCTCCCGCATCACGCTACCCTCCTCGCTCTCAACAACAGGTCCGCACCCCTCCCCCTACACTATATAAAAAAATACTTACCGGCGCCTTGTTTCGATCCCACGACCCTGTGGGCGGAACGCAAGGTACATGGTGCTCTACCCACTGTGTCACAAAGCCGACACAGAATGGAACGCTACGAACGCGCCTTATATCCTTGACTCATTCAAACTACGTCAAGAAGCTGCTGATACAACATACAACGCATTCACTACCTGTGGGCGGAACGCGAGGTACATGGTGCTCTTCCCACTGCGCCACAAAACCGACACAGAATGAAAGGCTACGAACGCGCCTTATATCCTTGACTCATTCAAACTACGTCAAGAAGCTGCTGATACAACGCATTCACTACCACCAACTCCCCAAACACTAAACGGTAACGCAATACACCCACCCCCTATGCGACGCATTTACTCGAGTCCCCCTCGCGGGGAGATGGGCCCTTTTACTTCGGCCGGGTGGCTGAAACGAGTTACAGACGGACAGACAGACAGATACTTCCTCCTTCCATGCGAAATAGCCACCTGGTCCTCCTGCCGAAAACACCACAATCCGGTCCAATTCCAAGCACATCCGATTTCCGCCCGATTTCCCTTTTGTCATCGGACTACAAAATCCTGGCTCGGATACTGGCTCATCGACTCGAGACGGCCCTTAGTACGGTGGTGGGCCCACACCAGACTTGCGGTTTTAAAGGGCGAACAATAAATTCCAACATTCACTGGATGAGGACCGCTTAATTGTGAGGCGGGAGAGCTAGGGTTAGCACCACTGGATGTGCTACAGCTCGACAAGGCATTCGACAGGGTACAACGGCCTTTCCTGTTCACACTCCTCAGGCACTGCGGAGTAGGAGACACCATGATGGAGTGGATCCAGATATGCTACACTCAAATCACGACGAGCATAATCGTTAATGGGCAAGTAGGAACCCCCATCATGGTACAAAACTGTCCGCCAGGGCTGTCCAATGTCTCCACTACTTTTTGCTCTTTACCTGGAGCCGCTGTGTCGCATGCATGGTTGCTGCGTCCACCAAAATCGAAGGACTCGTTATGGGCGGACGGGAACTCTGAGTGTTGGCATATGCCGACGACGTTGCCCTTATCTGCACAACAGCTGCCCAAGCAGGAGTACTCCGACTGGCACATCAGTTCTGCGGTTTCTCCGTTGCAGAGCTGAACCTAGAAAAATCCGAGGGAGCCTGGTTGGGGTGCTGGGAAAGAAAGCCGCGCAAATGCTTCAACATGCGGTGGTCGGACCGCGTTGAGACATATCTAGGGGTAAAGATCGGAGTGGGCCAGGCGGTGGCGCCTTGGTGGAAAGCAAAAGTTGACGCGGCCGAATGGAAACTTCACCCCTGGAGGAACCGTAACATATCCATTTACGCAAGGTCCCTCTTGTGCAACATGGTAGCTTACCCCGCGATTCTGTACGCAGCGCGCATCACCACCATCGATGCCGGCTCGATAGTTTGGCGGTCACAATACCAGCCCATGCGCCGCACGAATCTCTTCTGGAACGTGGAGGTGGGAGGCATTGGACTGATAAACGCACAACTCAAGCTCGTCGTCCAGCGCTTCATTTTCTTCCGCGACCAGGTTGACCCGTTCCTTCAAGCGGCCATCCAATGCCTAGGCTCCTTTCACTTGCAGCCGTGGCTTGCCACATCAGCGTCTGTCGATCACGGCTCTCGCATCACCGGGTTCTACGGGGGAATAGCGAACGAGGTGGCATCACTGCAGACGTGTTTTTCTTGGGAATACCTGCTCACTGTGAAGCCAAGAAAGTTATACTGGGACTTAGTAGCGCAGACATTGCCACCACCTCTGTACCGTCAGCCTCCGGTCCCTCAGGGTGGAGGCAATGTGCTCAAGCGAGTCAGGCAATCGCCCATCCCAGCCGGCACAAAAGATTTTTTTTTTTCGTTTCCACGCGGCAGTGTTGCCAGTCATGGCGCGTCAGCAGGAGCGGGGCTTCTTCCTTCCCTGGGGCGCCGGATGCCTCCTGTGTGGCAAACCTGAAACCGCAGAACACGCATTCCTTGACTGCAACACAGCGATGTATTTCTGGCACGAAATACAATCGTGCTTCAGAACATCGTGGAACGTCACTTGCACGGGCCTCAAGTTCCTGTGCGTGGACACAGAGCACCCCGCTTTCCGTGATTGTGTACTAGCCATTGGACTCCACTCCCTCTGGAAAGCGAGGGTAGATGCAGTGGAGTGCGCCCTCCACCCACAACCCGCATGGCGGCACCTTCTGCGGGAGGTCCAATGGACGGTTAGCGCATTGGGCACATCTGACTGACCTGGAACTGCGAAGGAAGCTCGCCCGAGGCAGCCATGCGCTGAAGCGCTACAAAAAAAAAAAAAAAATGAGGAAAGACGCAGGCAGGGAAGCGTCTAAGCCATTAATAAAATAAAAAATGTGATTGGACCTTTTAACGAGCCAGCGCATCTACGTTGACCAGCCCCTCTTTTGAGGCACAAGAGAGATTAGCGCCAGCTAATAGGGCGCTCACAATTCCTTCAGCCCTTGTTTTTGTATAGTCTGTGTTGCTGTTCTCATTGTCCTTCCTTTTTGTTTCGTTTCTCTTCGCCTTTGTGTTTTTTTTTCTTCTCCTGGATTTACGTTTGTTGTCATCTTACCACTTAAAGCATGTAACGGACACATCCGCTGTCAGAGCTGCTCCTGAACTATGTGTAACACTCGGCATAACGTGTATATTTATGTGTAAATAAAGTTATTGTTTAAAAAAAAACAGACATACAGACAGACCAAAATTTCCGGGTTTAAGTAGCCCAAGAAATACTATTAAAGACGATATATATTCTTTCCTGGGCTACTTAAACCCAGAAATTTTGGTCGAGCCGCCGCCCGATCCCGCCGCGGGGTGATCAGTTTATTCAGACCGCGAAAAGGATAGAGAGACCGCACGCGAGTGTCTGGTCTTACGCCGGTGCGGGATTGCGATCCCGGGAGCGGAGAGAGAGAGAATAAACTTTCTTTATTGAGAAAAAAAATTAAAATGGAGTCTTCGGGGTGGCTTCCCTAGTCCAGGACGCCTTGAGCTCGGGCCGCGTCCACAGCCCTCTCGACCAGCTGACGCTGATCCTCGAGGGTGGAGCTGGCCAAGGCTCTCTCCCAAAGCTCATGGGTGGGATAGGGATTGGGGCGGGGAAGCGGAGCTTGGTCGCAGCCTCCTACAATATGATAGAGTGTCCCGGGGGCCTCGCAGAAGCGGCACTGCGGGGGGAAACAGGTAGGGGCCAAAATGTGACTTCTGGTGGGGTGGGGGAAAGTATTCGTTTGAAGGGCACGTAGGAGTCGCTCCAGATCTCTGGGGAGTTGTTTGTGCGCTGGGGGGTAATGCTGTCGCTCTAGTCGGTAGTGTAGCGTGATTTCTCGGTACGTGACCATCGGGTGCATGCGCTCAGGCTCACTTCCGGCAACAGCGGCTCGGCGGGATAGCTCTCGAGCCAGGAGATGGGCGGTCTCGTTGCCAGGAACGTCGAGATGAGCGGGGGCCCAGATGATCTTGATGGAACGGTTTGGGGGGCGTTGTGCAAGAATCTTGAGGGTTGTGCGGTGGATTCTTCCGTTAGCGAAATTTCGGCACGCCTGCTGCGAGTCCGTGATGATGACAGTAGCTGTGGTTTGACTCACGGCGAGGGCGACTGCCGCTTCCTCCGCTTGCAATGGGTTGTGGTGTGGTATAGTGAGACTGGTGTGGTGGTGCTTCTTCATGACTACAACAGCGGTCGTGGCCTGAATCCCGGGGTATGTGGCAGCATCCGTGTAGGCAGTGTCGGATTCGTTTCCGTATCGCCTCGAAATGGCTCTCGCTCTGGCCTCTCGTCTCGCCGCGTGGTGCACGGGGTTCATGTTGCGCGGTAGAGGGGGAACAATGAGGCATTGACGGATTGTGTGTGGTATGCTTCTTAGGTCAGGAGGTGAGTGTTGAAGTGGGACTGAAAGTCCCAGGCGGGAGAGAATGGCTCTGCCCGCTTCTGTGGCTCCCAGTCGCACTCTTTGGCTTGAGAGGTGGGCCTCGATTAATTCTTCTGCGGTGTTATGAATTCCAAGCTGGAGAAGTCGGTCTGTGGAGGTGCTTGCTGGGAGTCCGATGGCTTGCTTGTAGGCTTTCCGGATTATCGTATCTACTTTCTTGAGTTCTCCCGCGGACAGAAGAGCATACGGTATAGCGTAGGTGATCCGGGATATTATGAACGCTTGGACTAGTCGAAGCGTGTCTGCCTCCCCCATACCTCGCGTTTTGGAGGCAATGCGTCTGATCATGTGGGTTACTTGTTCTGTGGTGTGTTTTAACTTGTTGATTAGAATGGAGGATGTGCGGTCTGCTTGAAATGTCATGCCAAGGATCTTGATGTGTTGAGAGGGGCTGATGGTATGGCCGTCCATGCGGATTTTGATCGTCGGAGATCCAGGTGGTTGGTTTTTTTGGCGGGAGACCAGTAGCAGTTCAGACTTCTGGGGGGCACAACTAAGACCGCACGATTGGGCGTAGTGGTTCACTACGTCCGCCGCCATTTGCAAACGGTTCTCAATCTCCCCTATCGATCCAGTGGACGACCAGATGGTAATGTCGTCCGCATATAGGCCGTGCCGGATACCCGGTATGTCGTTTAGGAGAGAAGGAAGGCCGAGCAGGGCGATGTTAAACAGCAGGGGGGATAGGACTGCCCCCTGAGGTGTACCGCGCCCACCCACAGAGAAAAGATCAGTGGCGTGGTTCCCGACCTTGAGGATGGCTTGCCTGGTGGTGAGGAAGTCTCGGACGTACTGGTATGTTCTTGCGCCACAGCCAAGGAAGTTGAGTCGAAGCAAGATGGCGGTGTGCTTCACATGGTCAAATGCGCCTTTTAAGTCTAGTGCCAAAATGGCAGTAGGAGAATTTCGCGTGGCAGGTGCCATTACCTCCTCTTTAATTTGAAGTAGGATATCTTGCGTGGAAAGATTACGGCGGAAGCCTACCATAGTCCCGGGAAGCTTTCCTGTGTCTTCTAGATACGTTTGAAGCCGGTTGAGGACAATATGTTCCAGGAGCTTCCCCACGCAGGACGTGAGGGAATTGGGGCGTAAATTTTCTATGCTAGGTGGTTTTCCCGGCTTCGGTATTAGGCGGACCTCTGCCGTTTTCCATTCAGCTGGGAGAACACCAGCCCGCCATATCTGGTTGAGGTAGGAGGTGAGATCTAATAGAGATTGATCATCCAAGTTGACCAGAACTTTGTTCGAAATTTGATCCATGCCCGGTGCCGTGTGCCTTCGAAGACCGCCAACGGCTGCCGCAACCTCGTGTAAATGGATGTCCTCGTCGAGTAGGGGGTTAGGGCTATCGGTGTATGGCGGGAGCGGTTCTGACGGGTGAGTGGGGAGGTAGCGATCCCGGAGGCTATTGAGGAGATCTGCCATAGTCCCGGGGTGTTGTTGAATGATTCGGGTCATGTGGTTTTGTGATTCCGCCTTGCTGTTGGCCGGATTGATGAGGAAGCGAAGCAGTTTCCAGGTTTTGCGGGTGCTCAATGTACCCCTTAGCCCGTCGCAGAGCGTGAGCCAATTCTCTCGGCAGAGCATAGCTGCGTATTGCGCTGCGTCGGCCGTGAGCTGTGCGATCCGCTTCTTAAGCTTGCGGTTATGCTTTTGTTTCTTCCACCGTTTTAAGAGGCTGCGGCGGGCCTCCCACATGTGGAGAAGCCGAGCGTCGATGCACGGGGTGGTAGTTGTGGTTTGTAGTTGTTTGGTGTGTTCCTGCACGTCTTGGCGGAGTTGTGCGATCCAGTCTTGTATGGACAGTGGGGTGCGGTAAACTCCGGGTTGGTTTCGTTGTCCTCGGACCTCTCTCAGCTTGGCCCAATCCGTGAGGCGGGCGGTTCCTATTGTGGCCTGATAGTCTTCTCCGTATATGGTGGTGGCCAGGATGGCGTGATCACTGCCCAGGTACTCACCTAAGTGGGACCAGCGGGCACGGGGGACAAATTTGGTCAAGGTGAGGTCAGGGGTAGTGTCCCTGGTGACGCTGTTGCCTATTCTTGTGCTTTGCTGGGGGTCAGTTAGCAGGGTGACATCTTGATCAATAATAAATGCGTGCAGCGCTCTGCCCCTTGGGTTGGTGTAAGTATATCCCCAGACGGGGTGGGCTGCGTTGAAGTCGCCCACTACTAGCAGCGGATGGTTGGCCGCCATGTGGGCAGCTTGCTCTATTACTTGCTTCAGGGCGTGGGGAGAGCTCTTCGGTCTGCAGTAGATGTTGAGCAGAAAAAGGGTGCGTTTTCTCTTAACCGCTTTCGGAATTAGCTCGAGCAGTATTCCTAAGGGCTCTGACTGTTGAAGGGGGTGTTGAATAGCGACAAGTCGCTTGCTGATAAGGGTGTGAAGACTATTGCCTTTTTCTGTGCTGTATGTGATGAAGCCGGGAAGGTGGACCTGGGTGTTAGTCTCTTGAAGCGCGATAATTTCGGGTGGGGTAGATGATGCCGAAAGGTACTGGGTGAGTGAACCGTGCTTATTCTTGAATCCTCTACAGTTCCACTGCCAGACAGTGAGTTTCTGTTGGGTGTTCGGTTGCCTACTGCATCGTTGTGCTGCCATCCTGGGGGAAAAGAGGGGTGACTTGGAGAGGGTCAGCCATTTGGGAGGTTTGGTTGCTGTGCCACTGCTGAGGAGCCACGAGCGGAAGCATATGTTCCTCTAGCTTGACTATGCGTGCCGTCACTCTTGCATCGAATTGCAACATGCGGTCGGTCAAGTACTTTTCTAGAGTAGCCTGAATAGATTCGGTAGATCGTGTTATTAATTCTTCTATCTGCTGGAGGGTCGGTATGGAAGGTGTGGGTTGCGCGTTCTGGGGATGGTTGGGATGCTGCTCTTTCGGCGGGATTGGGGGTTTTTCAGCCCGTTTGCGTTTTTCGGGTGGGGAAGACTGGGTGCTGGCTTTTGCAATGCTGCGTGTGCTAAGGAACTCCTCCCGCATCGCAGATAATTCTGCTCTGAGAGATGCAAGTTCAGCTTTAAGAATAGCATTTTCCTCTAGTAGGCGGGCATTCTGCGCCTGCACCTGTGTTATTTCAGGGTGGTGAAGGGGGGGCTGAGCTTTGGGAGAGGCGACCTTTGCCCAGCTCACCTGAGATGGTGACGTAGTCGTCTGCGATGCTCCGATTCCCCTCGTGGTGCTTCGTGGCCTTGTTTTGGAGGCATGCTTGGATCGGGATCGGGAGCGACGTCCTGATTCCTTTCCGCTTTTGGTCGGTGCCTGGGAACTGTCTCGCCTGTTCCGGGATTGGGACCGGGAGTTTGGAGTCCTTTTGCGAGCATCCACGGACAGTGAGCGGGAACTCCTGGCGTTCGTGGGTGGGCCTCCTCCCTTTCTGCGGTTGATCGGTGGTAGGAACCTCTTGGGACATGGCTTACTTGCCGTTGTATGGGCGCCTCCGCAGAGAGTACACTGAGGGCGGCACTCGTGCTGGTCCGAAGTCAGTTGAACGCCGCAATTCTTGCATTTGGGCGTTGATGGGGGGTGCGGGCACACGTCTGCTCTGTGGCCGGTCTTGTGGCACACGTGACAGTGGGCGACCGTGCGCTTGTAGAGGTAGCACCTCGTCTCTACCCCACCGACGTAGACCATAAAGGGCACTTTCTTCCCCATAAATGTTATGACGATGGTTGTAGACTTTCCTAACCTGCGGCATGTGAGTGGTTCGAATCCTGGAGCTGAGATGGCTTTCATTATTTCGTCGGGCGTTGCTTCGAGGTGGATGTTATGGATCACGCCTTTGCAGGAATTATCCGGGGAGACCCCGTATGATGAAACTTCAAAGGTGCCATTTCCAATTGTGAGTTTTTCTATCTTGCTCAGTGCCGCGGCAGTGTCTGGGGAAGGGGTGCTCACGATGAGGATGTTCTGATTTTCGTCGATGCGGGCTCTGATTGTTGTGCCTTCGGGCTGGAGATTCGCCTCACGCAAGATGCAATCTGAGAGGGCCATGGGGCTCACCTTGCTTAGTGGCAGGCCGTTGCGAGGTCTGATGGCCAGCTTGTAATCGTCGGCGGGCAGCGGTGGCAGTTTCGGCTTTCGCGGTGAGCGGCTGGGGCGAAGATCCGATTTCGGAGGCGTCAAGGTCGTCGTCGGCGCGATCGCTTGTGATTTCATTCTGCGGCGCTGGGCCCGGCTTGTGACGGTGATCCAGTCCGTGGTGTCATTATTCCCGCCGGTAGTAATTCCATCTTCTTGCGAACCTCGCAAATCCATTTCTTCGTCGTCTGAGATGTCTGTAGACGACCGGTGAGCTTGGGCGGCGTCCGCTAGAGTCATGGCAGACGCCATCTCCTGCGACGAGGCAGCCGATGTCGTGGCAGCCGATGTCGATGTCGGGAGCGGAGCCTTCAGGGCAGTTGGCGAATGCTCAGGAGCCAGGGCCGGCCGACGAGGCCGTAAAAGAGAAGGGTGAGGCGACGCAGCATTGCCCGCCGAGTGCCAACGGAGCAGCGGCTGTTGCTTTCCCAGCGGCAGAGGTGGGATTCGAATGCGTCGCAGTTGGTGCAGTCGCACCACGGCTTCAGGAGTCGCCGCCCGATGCTGGCTCGGACCGGTCAGTAAATCCAGACAGCGGGCAATCTCAGGAGAACGCAAGCGAGGCTGTAATCCAGGTAATCGAGCAGAAGGCGCAGACTAACTACGCGGCCGCAGTATCTGAGGCCGCGGGGCGTAGTGATCGCGATCACCGCTCGCAAAGCGGCGCGGTGGGCAGGCAGGGTGCTTCGGCAGCGCTCGGCCCGCGAGGTGTTCTCGACGACACGGAGTGTCGGGAGGAGCCAGCTGTCGCGGTTCCGCGAGAGAAGCAGAGCGACAGGGTCGAGCAGGACGCTCTGGTATGGCTAACACGCCCCTCGGGCATTGTTCTGCAGCAATCAGACGAGGGGCGCGTACAGGGCTCGGCGGGGCAAGGGCACAAGCCGCTCGAAGTTGAGCGTCCTTTCGCGCAGGAAAGATCGCGTGAACGGACAGGCGAGCGCAAGTGTTCTTGGAATGAGGGAGAGACCGACCCCTTGAGTATGGGCAAGTGTTTGTTCACTCGCAAGGGCCTTCCAGGCGAGGTTTATTATTGTCGAGTCAGGCGTAGCTTCACACCCAGGCGCGGGGAGTTTTCTCCGACGCAGGTTGAATGCCCAGCGGCTGCCAGGCGCTCATTTTGGGTGGCCTGGGGTTATTTTGGTCAGGTGTGGCTTTTCGGTGGCCAGATCGAGCTCGAGGTCGAGTTGCGCCAAGGGGCAGCTCTATGTGAATACGGAAGGGCTTCCATTTTTCTGCGGTGTTCCTAAGGGAGCGGCAGTGTTCGCGTGCGGGTGCATGGCGGGGAACCTTACAGTGAAATCGAGAACTTGATGTCGCAACAATGACCGGTGGTGCCGATGAAGAGGACAGCGATACGAGACGTTGTGGACTGGCACCGGGCGTGTGTGTGTTTTCTAGCGGAGCACAGCGGACTGCACGCCGTGAGGCGCACATGGTGCTACACCGGACATATGTGCTATCGTTTGGAACTGTAATTTTATTTTGCGGGTGTCCTTGTTCGAAGGGTTTGTGTGCATACATGCTCGTGGTAGCGTTGGTAGCGTGTTTTCAGTACACGAGGATGAGTCGTTCTCATTGTCGCTTTGCACGCCTGCCTTTAGTTTGTGTTATTCCGGTAGTGACCAGTGGGCCCCTACGTGAATCTTGTGACGGGCTTGTAAGGGTTGCAGGCGCCAGCGACGCTTACAAAGTCGAACGCGTGGAAGCGGCCGTTTCCTGAAGGGCGCAGGACGGGCCTTATAGCAGCCAGCCTGCTAAGAGCGAACGGCCTTTGGATCATGCCGCTTGCGTGAAGACGAATTGTCTTGAGCCTCAGCTGGGCTGTGGCGTTGTTTGAACGGCGTGTTCCAAAGCACAGTACGAGGGTGGGAAAACATTGGTAGCCTGGCGACTCAAATGGCATCCCAGGGGCATGGCGGCAGCTGGCTCGGGGCCCACCGCGGTTTCCATTAGCAGGTTGTAAAACCATTTGGTCCGTCGAGCGGCTGGAGACGGGGGAGCGTGGAGCTGTCAACTGTGGTTAGACAGTGGCCGATTTATGGCGATAGCTTTCCTTTTGTTGGCCCGTGCGCGCGCGGAGTGGAGGCGTGCGAGGGTGTGCACGTTGCGGCCCGGGATGGGCGCGGCAGAGGCGACGCCTGAGCCGGCCGCCGTGTCCTTTTGTCCCTACGCGCTGTTTCTGGCTCACGGTCCAATTAACGGGGCATCGCCTGTCAACGGCGGAGAATCTTGGGGACGCGCCGGGTCGTTAAGACGGATGTTTATGGGTTTCAGCTGGCTTGAGTGGCTGTCCGGTCTCGGACGAGAAGCGTGGGAACGGGCGGCGCAGGCCGCGTTCGCAGAAGCTTGTTCCCGGCCGCTTGCACGTGTCCCCGCGGGTTTTTGAGTGTTTGTTGTGTTTGTTTGGTTTGCTTTTGATGTTTTTCTTCTTTCTGTTGTGAGAGAGGGTGACCGATGTCTCAGGGTTACGGGGGGCGGGTCCCACCGCGGTTCAAACCCGGATGTGGTAACCCGCCCAATCAGATCGCCAGGGGATGCTGATTGGCCTGTGTATCGGGGGGTGGAGACTAGGTCACCCATTAAAACCACGAGACACGAGGTCTCGGGGTCGAATCCTCAAGGTTTTAATGTGCTATGCACGGCCGGCGTATTGCCGGGCTAGCCAGGTCAGGCTAGGGAGGTTCTCACCACTTGGGTAGTTTTAGGTCAGGGTCCGTCGCTGACGGTGCGTGCACAAAGTCTTAGCTGACCTAGAACCCCACTTTATTTCTTACTCTGTCTACTTCAGTCTGTAAATATCCTGTATGTGTCTTCCGTGTAAATATACAGTTTTTGAAAAACCCTCCATCAACCATCGTCGTCGTGTCATCAGTGCCGCAACCATCAGGCACCAACGCAGATCATCATCATCAATCAACAACATCGAAAGAACGAACCATCATTTACTCGCTATTTAGTTAAGTACTGAAATGGTAAATACGGATGCAAAAAACAAAGAAATATAACCAGAGTTATTTCGTTGGAACGGGGGAGACGAAACGAAATTAATCATTGTTTCACATCTCTGTTTCATTTCGTTCACTTCTTCCGTTCAATTCGTCGTTGACATCTGGGTGCAGATATTTCGCCGATCTCCTGATTACCGTCTGAATTCATAATAAGCCAGCTCCGAAACGCAAAAGACATCTGGGTGCAGATATTTCGCCGATCTCCTGATTACCGTCTGAATTCATAATAAGCCAGCTCCGAAACGCAAAAAAAAAAAAAAAAACAACTTCCGAAAACCCCCATGAAGCAGTCTGAACGTGCACTCAAGCCAAAAGCAAACTCCCATTGGGCAAATGCCTTTAGCTCATTTTGATCCGTGAAACAGCAGGATCTGGCTCATTTTAAATACGAACTACAATCTGCGTACACGTGTTCAGGGCGTTATCTCAACTATTTTCTAGCCACTCCTTTTAGGGGCGAAGCTCCTAAAGCCATGGGTCTGTCCATCCCTTGTGTCTCGTGGTACGTGACCGCCGCATGCTTTCGGAGATGTCGCAAAGTGGGCCGCGTTGCACGCGCAAGAACCGGCTGCAACCGGCAGCGCAAACTCGGCACCGGGAGCGCGAGCTTGTCTGTGTTCGCCAACGGAGGCGCGAGCGCACGTGCACTGCGAGGGGGAGATCACGCAAGAGATCACACCACGAACGCAGGCAGTCGTTCTCGGAGATCGAACGAGACGCAAGGACCTTTGCTCGTTTCCTCTCGTCTTGTTCGGGCACAAGTTCGCCCTAAATAAAAGTTCTTTCTTTACCGTTGTGTCCCATCCTACGTGACAAATTGTGGTAGAGGTGCGGGGTAGTCCTCGATGGCGCGGGGTCTTTCACCAGGTCTGGGCCTGGGAGCATTGACTCCGAAAATAAAAGTTGATTTGTATAATGTACGCACACAGTCTTACGTCTTTCTTAATGATGTAATGGGCGAACTTTCACGGGAGAGTTACGGTTACCGATGATCTCCCCCTCTCGAGCTTCGCCCCACTTATCATCATTCATTCCGTGGATATGGCGTGATTTTTTTTAGGGGAAAGTTGCTTAGTTTTTCTTGTCACTGCAGCTTTATCCGACACAGTTTCGGTTTCTGGATCTGGCTCATCTCCTCCTCTCCCCCCCCCCCCCCAAAAAAAAACGCCTCCTACAACAAACACATCCCAACTACTAATCTTGCATATACTATGATTTTAGTAGAATAAGGCGTAATTACTAGCGAAACAGAAACAAGGACAAAAGACAGACCACTTGGCGGCGCTAATTACTTAACTGCGATTTCAGTCATGACTGTGCACTGCCATTTCTACGTATGCCTTGTCAGAAGTGCAACCTGGTGTCCCCATCGGTTACATTGAAATTAAGTTTTTTTAAGTGGTCACAGGGTCTGAACCTGCGGCCACTACCTATCCAGGGCAGACGCTCTACCAACATATAGGTCAGACTGTTTCGTTTACATCATTAGGTTGCATTTCAGGTGCTTGCCACTTCTACCTTTACAGAAGCTTATTCGACCTTGGAAGATTCCTTTCAAATGTTAGTGAGTTCAGCTATTAGTACTGGTAAAAAAAGAATGCAAAAAACTTTCAAATAATTCTCAGTAATAATGAATGCTTGCATTACTATAAAGTTTTTGTGTGGGGGTGTAGAACCTGGTGTCTGTCAAATGACTTTTTTTTACAATTCCTATTAACATGAGATTTTCCTGGACCACAAAAGGTAAATTTTCTTGACCAGAATACTAACGCATTTTAAAATAGGTAGCACCTACTTCAGGAAGAACTCACGCCATTGATGTTCCAGAACAGGACAAGCGCACGTACTACAAGAAAAATGTACTTTTGATGCCTGAGAGAGTCTAGCTTCTTTTTGCTTTACTTGGTAATTTTAACTTCCTTTTTGAAAGTTAATTAAAAAGGAGTGTATACTACTTCTGTTTCTAGTCTTTATGAAATACCAACAGTCTGTTGTTTCTTACTTTCTGCGAAATTTCAGCCCTCAATTAAAACACAAGGTGTCTGCTACCGGGGATGACTAATGATGTTATAAAAGCTTGAGACAGTAATGATCGAAAAGAACCTAGGCTATTGAGGGCTTCGCTACGCTCTTTATGTTTGTGTTCAGCGACACTCAGCGACATGAGGCTCAGCGACACGGGCCTAATTCAAAAACTTTAAATCTCTTCACTCTGAGACTTTCGCTCTTGCCCTTTTACTTAATTTCGTTGGTCCCTCTCTCAGCTTGCATCTCCTTTCTGCCCTCCTCTCTCTTGGGCCTTTCTTCCTTTTCCCCCTCCCCTAACAGAGTAGCATGAAGGCGATTTTGTACGCCGGCTAAACACTCTGTTTTCTAATAAAGAGCTTCTCTCTCTCTTATGTTTGTGTTGTGTTGTAAAATAAGTGATGTTCCAAAATACTAAATGAACTACCATAACATCAGTTGAAATCGTGGGGGAAGTTTATTTCAGTATCGTTTGAATACGCTCAAATAATGCGTTTTATATTTAAAGGAGCACCGGTCCTTTCGACAGTACGAACGCGCCCCTGACTCGGGTGTGATATGCCCGTTAACAATCAAACGAGGCTTCTTTGCACAGCGCTGTTGTCATGCAAAAAAGCCAACACGAAGGCAGCTCTTTGAAAGCGTCAAACTTGGCGCTACCAACTGTGGCGTCACCAAGGGCTGCCATGTGACATTATGACGTCAGAGTTTCAGACGGTGCAGAAAATGATCTCTCGGCAGCTGCCGGGCTCCTGCGACGAGCCCGTCGGAAAAAGACAGACCGTTTACGTACTCACGTACAGATTATCAGCCCTTCAGCCTGCAAGACAACTAAAGTGACAACTAAACCCAAGTTGACGTACTGGTATGTAACCTCTTCGTCATTAGCAAAAATCATCACTGTTTAAGGCATAATCACTACAAGTGATTTTTGGGAGCGACGCAATGGGTGCCATCAGTGTAATAATTTTATGGGGGCTGTGGCCGACAAAGACTTCAGGAAGCGGTGTCACCTCTCCCGTGCCTTCTTCACTTACCTGCAGTCCTTCTGAGGGCATGAGCGACACGGACATAGAAGGACCGGCTACCACTTCGACACCCTCCCCACTGCAGCCTGCACACGGGCCTCGGCCAGCTTGCATGCCTCATGGTGCTTGCCCTAAGGAGCCTGACCTGTTGGCCGCTCCAAGGGCATCAGGTGACGAAATGGATTTGACACCATTCTTGCCAGTGCCACAGAAACAGCACTCTCTTAGCCCCAGAAAAAATTGCCACCTAGTTAGGCAGTGATTTTTTTACCTAGAAACACACATAGACATGAGTATTCTCTGAAATGAAATATATGGATTAGAGCATAACCTAATGGAATTGTAGGGGCTTACTAGCAGAAATTCCTTACAAAATACAAGCACACATATATATATATATATATATATATATATATATATATATATATATATATATATATATATATATATATATATATATATATATATATATATATATATATATACATTTTGTGTGTCTCCAGGGTAGACACCTAAACTCAAGACAGAAACAATTCCTTACATGATACATAGTTTTTGGGGAAAGATGGGGTGGCCGTGCTCATTCCTCAGGAAGTGTAGCTATATAATTTTACCGCCGTGATAGGGAGGCAAGGCAGGGAGGTGGTGTCCTCGTGGCTGTGAAAAAACAACTCGAATCGTTTGCGCTCAACATACCATCTGGCTTAGAAATCGTGTGGATATCTGCAAAGCTGTCGCATCGTAGGATAGTTTTGGGTGCTTGCTATCGTCCACCAAATTCGTCGGCTACCTTCGTTGCTGACCTTCACGACACGATGAACGCAGTTGTATCCCGATACCCGACATGTCCTATTTTCTTATTGGGCGATTTCAATTACCCAGACATTGACTGGTCCGCCACAGTACCTTTTTCAAGACCGTTTTCATCTAGTACCCAACAATTTATAGACTTTTGCTTAGCCTTTAACCTCACACAAGTAGTATCAGAACCTACCAGAGTTACGCAAACTACCGCAAATATATTAGATTTAGCTCTTACAAACTGCCCTGATCTATGTTCGGAAATAACATATATGCCCAAACTAAGTGATCATGTCCTTTTGAATTTTTCTGTAACAATACCAGTGCAAAAATGTTCTAAAAAACGAAAAACCATTCGAAATTATCACAAAGCCAACTTCTCAGAAATTAATTGTGAGCTGCATTTATTTTTAATTGATTACTTAGACGGATTCGATGAGCGATCGCTGGAATACAACTGGGCATTATTTAAGAACAAGATCATTGATTTGACCGAACGCTTCATACCTACTCGGGAAATATCGTGTAATCCAAAGGCCCCCTGGTATAACTCCAACCTAAAGCGTCTATCAAACCGAAAAAAACGTCTGTACCGCAGCGCCAAAACATCTCGCAGTAGTTATAGATGGTCTTTGATCCGCTCAGCAGTCAATGAATATGTTACTGCTGTCAAAACTGCAAAACAAAAATTCCTTACCAATACGATGCCTAGTTTTTTGCAAGATAATCCTAGGAAATTTTGGCGCGTCGTTAACCCAGCTGACAGCTCTCGCATTACTCTAACTGACACAAACGGTGAACCTATACCTCATGACGAATGTGCTAGTGTGCTAAACAAAGTGTTTTCTGATGCATTCTGTAACAATCCCACTTCTTGTCTACCCAGTTTTAAAAGCCACGACTACATACCGATGTACCCTCTGCAGATTGACCCTAATGGAATAATTAAAATTATTGACTCCCTTAAAATTTCTTCTAGTTCAGGTGTAGATGGTATTAATTCAAAATTCCTTAAAAGTACTAAACATAACTGCTCTATTATCCTAGCAAAGCTTTTTGAGCAATCCTTAGAACAAAGTAAAATCCCCGCTGATTGGGAAATAGGAAAAGTGGTACCAGTCTTTAAATCTGGTGACAGACAGTCCCCCTTCAATTACAGGCCAATATCTATCACTAGCTTACCATGTAAAATTTTGGAACACATCATTTACTCTCATGTTGCCAGCTTTCTTGAATCCAATTCATTTTTTGACCCTGCACAGCATGGATTCCGGGGAAGTCTTTCTCGTGCGAAACCGAATTAATTTTGTTTACTCACAAACTTCACTCTATTCTTGACAACCGTTCATTTGCTGATTGCATTTATTTCGATTTTGCTAAAGCATTCGACAAAGTTCCGCACGCGTTACTCCTACTCAAGCTAAGAAATATTTGTCTCGATACTAGCATATTAAATTGGATTGAGTGTTTCCTAGTGCATCGCCAGCAATTTGTCACAGCTAATGACACCAATTCATCTGTAACCCCGGTTATCTCAGGTGTACCCCAGGGCACCGTCCTTGGGCCGTTACTTTTTCTTATCTATATCAATGATCTGCCCAAATGTATCTCATCATCAGTACATTTATTCACTGACGATTGTGTCATTTTTCGGGAAATAAATAACGATACTGACTTACACGCCCTCCAATCTGACATTAATGCCATATCCCATTGGTGCAATACATGGCAGATGGTTCTAAACACTACAAAATGCAAATCAATGCGAGTTTCCCGCATCACTACTAACGCGCACACATATTTCCTTGATGGTAACATTCTTGAAGCGGTTACTTCTTATAAATACTTGGGCATTCATATCACCACTGACCTATCTTGGAATCTTCACATTGAAAGCATCACCAACAAAACCAACCGTATGCTTGGCTACATAAGACGAAATTTTCATTCCGCTCCTTCTTCGATAAAACTGCTCCTTTTCAAATCACTTGTACGTTCACAACTTGACTATGCATCACCGATATGGGATCCATGTACTGAAATTCTTAGTCATCAACTCGAAATGATTCAAAACAACGCCGCACGTTTCATTTTTTCTAACTATCAGCGAGCAGCCAGCGTATCCGGAATGAAAAGTAACTTGGGTCTAACATCTCTGACGTCACGTCGCAAAGATGCACGATTGTGCCTATTCCATAAAGTATTCTCACACAACATGCTCCGGCACGCTTTACTTACTGCACCATCATACATATCTTCGCGTTTAGATCATGTTCATAAAGTTGGCGTTCCTTCTTGCAACACTAATGCCTTTTTTCATTCCTTCATCCCACGTACCTCTAGCGACTGGAACCACCTTCCTTCTAATATTGCTACAATTAGCAACCCGGATTTGTTTCGTACCGCTGTGTCTAATATTATATTTTAGGTCATTTGATTCTGTATAACGTTGCATTGATTTCTGCGAATTCCACTTGTCCAATGTATGTATTTTTTTCATATTTTCAATGAATGCCAAAAATTGTCATCCATGCAAACCTCAGCCGCACTTCTCTCGTCGCAGCAGGAAGATTGCGACCTTATTGACCCGTATAACTTTGTTTTGTAGAGGTTATAGTTACTTCTGTTCTGCTGTTTGTACTGCAGTTTCCTGATTTGTTGTAATGTATTTACCCACTCCCCTCTTCAATGCAATTGCCTTGAGGGTATTCAAAATAAAAAAAATAAAATAAAAAAAATTCCCTAGAAGCCAGTTGCATGCCACACACCCAAACTCCAGACCACTATTGGAGCCGCAGCTGTGCAAGCAATAATCTTTGATAAACTAACAACACTATGTTCAATATATATCTGATCACAGTTCCATACTACTGAATTCGAAAACCTGGTCAACCAACTTCCCAAGCCTTTTATACTAGCTGGTGATTTTAATGATGCCATAATCAGGTGTGGGGTTACACGGATTGCAATGACCAAGGGGACTTATATACAATTTTTTCCTTTAGTCTGGTACATGCTCATTTAACAAAAAAACACCCAATGTACTACACACTACACGTTTTCTGCAGTTGACTTGGCACTAGCCTCACCAATACCCTTGCTTTAAGTGGAGGAGAGTAGAACCTAACATCTGTAGCAACTATTTTCCAGTTTGATGGAAAAAAGCAGCCTTGAAATTCAAACACATGGAAAAAAAATTTGTTGAGAAAAGCTAAGTGGAAAAATTCAACCAGATGACTCAACTATCGTACACAAGTTCAGATCACTTAAATATTGAACAGACAACAGATCTACTTGCTGTACACACAATGGATGCCGCATGCGTGAGTCCCCACTTAGCAAACCTGCAGGAATGCGAACCAACCAACGCCTTGCTTGAATGAGGAATGCACGGAGGCATGCAGGAGACAGAATAAGGCCTGGGGGCTTCATAGGAGGTACGCAAAGAGTAAGATTCTTGGAGCTTTTAAACATGAAAAAGTTCAAGGCTGACAAATTCAAACTGCTGCAAGTATATGCATACTTCTAACAAACTTCTTTTAGTGATTAATTATACACAGATATGCAGAGTCTTGAAAAAAAATCACCCCACGGACATTACACATCCGCTTGTTAGCACAATTAGAGACACACTTGAAGATCAAGCGAGTACCCTCAGCCAACACAAGCGGATAAGTCTACAGTTCGGCTTATTAGACTACAATGTTCATACAAGATAAAAACAGCTGAAACTCAACCCCTCAGAAAAAAATAAAAATCAGCAGTGTCATGAGCCATGTATGGAGCTAACTTTGCCTATACGTAGCTAACTTTGCCTATACGTAAACTTCAACTGAAATACCAGCATCTTCACTGGAAAAGAATATGGTATATTCCTGGCCGTGGACTGGTATTACAAAACAAAAAAATATATAACTGCATTGGCATCATGCAAACTTCCTGAAAACTTCATTTTTAATTACCTTGCAGGAGCACCAATGTCAGCTTATGCATTAAGACTTAAAACAACCGTGTGCTGGGTTCCTGGACCCTGTTGCATTATAGGTAATAAAGTCGCAGACCAGAATGCTGCCACGGCTGCTCTTATGTAAACAAACTTCCCGTCCAAGATCTGACGCAATTTAAGCTCTGATGCAAATGGCATGAAAATGCGACAAAAACTGGTAACAAATTACACACAATGAAACCACGTGTAGGAAAACACAGTACAGAAAAACAAAACAGGTCAATGGAAGTAGCTATCTGCAGATCATGAATCGGGCACACACATGCAACGCATTCGCATCTCAACACAGTACAGAAAAACTAAACAGGTCAATGGAAGTAGCTATCTGCAGATCTTGAATCGGGCATGCGCATGCAACACATTCACATCTCATCGGTACACAAAGACCAGCCTGCAGAAAATGCGGGGAATAACCATTTATTCTCAATGTATTAAAGGCCATCTGCACTCATATTTTAGCTTGGTTAAATTATCTTAGGCATGCAGTATGTACCACCAAACCAACCTGAATATGACTGGTGGCCCCGTCAAATGCATTGTTAGTCAGTTAGAAATGTTTAAAATAGCTCCTTCACAGACGACGGTGCACCTGCTGGCGGATCGCGCAAACAGCCATGAAGCGGAAGTGACATGCTGGCTGGCTGGGTGCTTGGTTCTCTGGTCCTTGGCCAGGTGAGCTGGTCGAGTGCCGCTGGGTGCTGTTACATTGGGGAAGGCGTCCCCGAACCGGGCTGTCGCCTCCGTCAATGCACTGGTAGCGTGATGGACGAGCTGCCAGCAGAAGTTGTTGCCTTGGTGTTGACGACAAAAAGCCAAAAGCAAAACTTAACTGGTTTACTGCATAGTGAGAGATGATCAGCGACAGTACAGGAACATCACCCTTCTGGGCGAGCTTACGGCATGGCTCGAACACAGCGACAACGGGATCCGATGCTGTCAATCGAATGCATTATGTGCTCCGAGGAACCACATATAGATCCCCCAAAGCACTAAAGGTCAAACAGCTCCCCTAGTGCTTTTGCACTCGACCCGACACTATACAGACACCTACAAACGCTCTTTCCAGAGTTGGGGGGAGAGGAGATCTGAGAGAGGGGGGAGAGGAGATCTTAGCGAGCGTCGTCCGCTGGCAAGTTCAAGTCTCTACATACTAAACAGTTTGTTTTGTATTTTGCAACTACCCTGGCATGAGTCATTGCTGGCGCGGCCAGCGCGGTGAGTGCCTGTCTCAACATGTTCGAGGAAGGCAGGCTTTCCGCAAAGCACAGTGCTTCACCACACTACACGCAGCACGTGCACACAGGGTAACGGCGTGCTGAATCGTAACAACACACTTCTACAAGGGCTGTCACGCGTGTAAAGCCGTTGCACGCAGGTTGGCTCAGGCCGGCCAGCCTCTCGCTCACCATCTTCCACGTCCCTTCAGCCTGGACGTAATGGCTGCGCTGTTCTCAATTTCGGTTTCGAAAATCGCTAATTTTTGCTGGTTGTTTTTCGCCGTGCACGTGCATATTTCAGCTGTCATATTTTGTACTCGCGTTCTTTTTGGCAGACTATACAGAAATGTGGTTTTCAAGAGGTCAAAATTTTAGGCGCAGTTGCCAGTTGGCCTTTAACTGAATGACCAATTTATGATACAAAAATAAGGCAACACTTTAGAAAAAAACAGTGCACATTTACATTCCACAACAGCAGCACACTATTTAGCAGATGAGCCAATGTTAATTTTTAAAAAAGTTTTAGATTACCATTTTCAGATTGAATTTTTGGGCCAAATCTCTTATTCTGCATTAACACAGCCTCTTCTTCACATGTGAGGGCAGCACTGTGTGCTCTGATGCAGAATTAGATATAGAGAAATAACCTAGGCAAAGAAGAAAGCAGATTAAGGATGAAGCCATGGCTTGATCAAAAGAAATCAGAAAAGGAAGACGAGCAGCTTCGGACGCCAATGACATTCTTAGCAAAGAATTCAGCTTAATGTAAATTCACTTATTCTTATTTCTTTATTGTGGCCTGTGATTCTGGTCTTCAACAGGGAGCCTCACCATTCTTGCGTCGACTAGAATTCTGCGCTGAGGTGTGCTGACTTTGCATGCAAGTACTTAGAGCATTAATTGACCGATTTCAGTGTTCTTAATTTTTATTTACTTTTTTGTGTGTCTCTACACCTGTATGTTTCAATGCTTTGAACTTCACATCCGGCATAATGTATTTGATACTCGGCCATGATTCCCTTGCACCATAGAACATCATCACTGTCATCAAAAATGGCACTATCTGTAGAGCGATGGGAGAGCGCGTTGCGCAGTTGCCAGCTCGAGGACCAGGAAGCCCTGATCTCTCGGGCGAAGGCGGCGGCGACCCTGCGCGGCCTACCGGAATAGGATGGCCACCCACCGCTCCTAACTCTTTCTCTCCCCCTCCCCTCTCCATTTTTCTGAATAAACGTTTTCCTCCTCCTCCTCTTGTGCACCATAAGGATGCGCTTTCGTTAACATTCAACTGCATGCAGGTTCCAAGGGGGTGAAACAGCAAGCAATGACAACAGCATCCATGATGGTACAGCTGGACATGCAGAGCCTGTGGATTCCCCAGTGGACGTGCCCGTACGTAGCAACTTCATCCTTAACAGGAAATTTCACTGCTCAATCCTTTACCTCACCATGCCCATGCAGAGTGGTGGGGTAAATAATCGTCGTGCCCTTTCTTTACCCTCATTTTAAAAGTGGCACTAGGCCTTGTGCAACGTGTGGCTGACCTATCAGTGCGTTGTAATGTGCGGGTTTTCGTTAACATTCCACTGCACGCAGATTCCGGGTGCTGGAGCAACGAACACCGCGCCCAGGTTGATCAGCTGGGAGGACATAAAAGCGGAGTTCGCCAAACTGGCAGAAAGCAGAGATGAAGCGGAGGTACGTGGCCCATTCATACAGAGCCCCCTTTGGCCCCTCTGCTCATGGTTTGCCTGGGAAATGCTGGAGGTGTGAATAACCAGCAGTGCTTCGCTTTAATGTCGTTCCACCATGTGGCATCGCAAACTCAATGGCACCGCGGCGGGTTTGCGCTCCTTCTCCCTCCTCGACGCAGGTTGTCACGCATTCGCCAGTGGGGTTTATACAGAACAACACGGCGTGGCTTGCATTCGTCATGAGACTATCGACCAATCTGTATTTTTGCGTCCGAAAACCACCCATGTCAGCTTTTCTGTGAAATGATGTCCCTAACACATTAACATTGGTTTTAGCTGTTGTGCAGCGTGGGGCTGTTCTTATCAGTGTTAACGCAAGTGTTTTCATTAACATTTCAGGCCATGGAGGTCTAGTGTAAGAATTGTCTGGTCATTGTTGTATGGGGTAAAAGGGTTGCTTGGTGATTTTGCATGGTATGTGGGTGTTTTCTCGGTCTGGGTTTTCTGCAGTTACAGTGGTTAAAAGGTATATACAGGGTGCCTTTGTAGGGGGCACTTTTTCTTGTCCATCGTCTGTCACTGAATGTGCATGGTTGTGTGTTCATCCCTGTGTGTTGGTCGTAGGTGCCACAGCATGCACAGGTGCAAAAACAAAATTATTGTGACGCGAAAGTTTGGAGGGTTATCTGCCCCTGACCAGTATTGGTATATGGACACTACACCTATACACGCTGTTATTTTTGTAACGACGATAGTCTTTCCAGGGCTACTTAAACGTGAAAATTTTGGTCTGCCTGCATGTGTCTGTCTGTCTGTCTGTCTGTCTGTCTGTCTGTCTGTCTGTCTGTCTGTCTGTCTGTCTGTAACTCGATTCAGCCACCCGGCCAAAGTGAAACAAGTTGCACAGTAGGTTTATATACCCACAGCCATATCTAAACGTCTAAGTCTGGTGCAATATTTATACTTGTCAACAATGTTGCACAAGAACAAAATATTACACAAATGTGAGGCATAAAATCAATACATAAGGGATATTTGCAGTGTTCCTTTATAAAAAAATTCATGGATGCTTGATTTTTGCAGAAAAAAGCATTCACTCCGTCGCCTGCTGTCGCCTGCACCACTATAGCTCCTGGTAGCATTTTAAGAAATAAAACGGCAACAGTTACGAAAGGTTCCACTAGATAGGTTCTGCGTTCTGCTTGGAACGCACATGGAGAAGGGCAACGTGGTTTTATAAACATTGAAGTAGGGCACTTCGATTCACGCGCGTCTCCGCCGTACGGCAGCGGTGCATCAAGGCACCCGGCCTACACTCTAAGCTGGGTAACCCTTAATAGAGGTATACATTTTCGAATTTTTGTAACCTATAATTTATAAGGTACAAATGTAACCTATATCTTCGTAACCCTTATATACGTATACACGTAAGGGTTACTCAGTTATGGGCTACTTTGCCGCTTTCAGCATGTATACCTATATATAAGTTACATCTACCGCCGTCCAAGGCCACACACCTGGAAGGTGTCATGTTGCGCGCCAGGCGCGCTTTCGCCGGCGCAGCTGTGGGGACGCCCCGAAGGCGCCTTTCCCGCGTGGTAAACAAATATCGCGTTAGTGGAAGACGATATGTGCGACCATGCTGTCCATTGCGCAGTCTAAACGTTTGCGTCGGGTGTCTTTTATTCGTCCCTTGAATAAACTGCCGGCCACACGGCTGGGGCTAAAAGAGAAGTTACTTTTATAATTCCTAAAATTGCGGTGCTAAAAAGCTTGAAAATGTTCTCTTAATATATATGCATTGCATTACCTGTTCGATAATCGTTACCCAGGTTGTCACCCCAAAATCTTTGTGAGTTTTGGCAACGCTTAAGTCTTATAAACTGGCATACCTAAATTTGATGTTTGCATCAGCTTTGTGTCGTTTAAGAAACCAGTATCAAACATGCATGATAGGTCTTCTGGTAAATAGTGGGCATGAATTTTAGTTTTAGTTAAACAACATTAGGCTTTAGTGAAACCAAGCGTTAGTGGAAACATGCACTTGATAGCATACTTCAAAGGGACGCCAAAGTTATGATAACATAGCCTTAAGCCAAAAATTCTTGTCCGACAATTCAGGACATGATTATCAAAAGAGAATTGCAGTACATGCACACATATTTGCGCATTTAACAGGAGCTCATTTCCAGAAGTTTGGCATCAGTAGTTTTGAACATTCACATTTATTATTATGAAACACGTGTGGGCTATTTATTAAAAAGCAAAGCTGCGAACCACCCCAATGTAATTATCGTTCCTTAATGAGTAATAGACGAGTGCGGATTCCTGGGCGAACTGGTGTTTCCTATATTGCTTTAAACTTTCAGGTAAAAGTCGGTTTATTCATATATCCTTATTAAACCTGTTTAATAAATGTTGCGTGAAGAGCTTCACAAACATGGCCAAATATACAGATTCTTTACCTCAATATTTGCACGGACGTATGCAAAGTATTTCGAATTGTTTGGTACTGCAATTGAACCATTTCAGACGAATTCGAGTTTGAGCTACATTTATAAGATGGTTCTCAGAGGTCCACTTTCCCAGTACAGCATTATTGTCATGGTTCCCCACAGAAAAAACGCAGAATGTGGGAAAGTAGAAAGAACATTTATTACAAATTCACTGTTTCATACAAAGCAGTGTTTAACATTCTCTGTTTCACTCAGAGTCTAATATTACACTTGGAATTCACTTGTCTTTACGAATCCATCTTTACACTTCCCTCTTAAGTTCCTCTTTACAGTTCCACCTGAGTTGTGATTCCCACGCCAAGTTATCGTTTTTTATGCAGCACTAACAAGTTTCTAGGCCGATTGCAATCTGTCTTTTGGACAAACTTTAAATGGGATCTATAGTTTCCTGCATGAAAAAAGGCGCTTGGAAAAATTCAGAGATAAGTTTCGCAATTTACGTAGTACACAAGCAGACACAAAATCAGGGCACGCTGAAGAATTCCCGAGGTCATCTGAATAACTTGTTCCCTGCTGCCGCAGATGGAGGTATATATGTGAGGGGCCGTCACTTGAATTTCCCCACCTTGAAGAGCCATCTACAGAAAATTTCAGAAAAAGAACAAAATCCAGTGCAACCATAAGCCCCTCACACCAAAACACAGGGCATGTGAAGTACGAAAAATATATTGCACGAAAATGAAGACGCAGACCAGAGAATGAAATGAAAGGCCACACCAGAGAAGGAGTGATTTACGGCCTTTCAAATAATTTCACATCATTTCAGTTCTCGTTACACAGAGTAATTTGGCCGCATTGTTCAGAACAACGCGAAGCCACTATAGTCATACCGGCCAACCTTCCCGAATTTTAATCGCGCCGTGTTCCTGTTTATCTCGCGAAATGTTTCTGCATGCTCACCCAGAACAGGCAGAAACTTTGGGCTACGAGATAAACTGACATACATTTGCAAACGAGAAAGCAAAAACATTTCCGCGAATTCATGTGGAATCACTAGTACACGCAACAGGGCGAACGTCGCACTAAACCCAGGAAACGTCCTTTCACGATGCTGACGCCGTCTGCGTCACATTTTTGGCTGTACTTAAACATCTCCCTCCCCCCCTTGTACTGGCAGTTTCATTTTGAACGAGGATCCCACGTGGAAGCCGAAACGTTTTTCATTTCAGTAAAGTGTTCTTCTACTGGTGGTTTTAATTACTCGGCTATTCGTAAAAAAGAATCGGCAACTTACATTTTTTCTTCGTTCAAATGTGTTGTGGGAGAGGATACATCTAGAACTTGCACCGATCTTCAAGTGGCATTCCCGGGAGGTCTGTACCTGTAATGACTCAAAGGGTTATTTGGGTTATAATGTAATATGCTTTAGAAGTGGGCAGTTCGTATACATTCACAATGAAAGAACACCTCAAACTTGACAAGAAGAAGAAAAGAACACAGCACAAGCCCTCACTAACAACTGAAGCTTTCTTAAAGAGCTCTTTTCGAAAAACAGTTCTTCTTGTTGGCTCTGCAAAACCACGCATCTTATAGTATATGTAGAGTTGCTGAAAAACTACAAAGCTCCATGCTGAGGAAATCGTTATATGAATTCATAACGTTCATGTAGTAACGAACTGATAGAAAGAGTCACAAAACATGAGGCAAAATAAGATACGAAATATAGCACACTTGAAGTAAGGCCTCGCATTTTTACAAGTGATTCATACTTTTGTCTGTGCAGGCCTGGGTGCCATCTTTACAAAGAATATTTGAATGAATGTGTTTTAGTTATTGCATTTTCATACCGTTGTTTCCACGGAAATCAGACTTCTTGCGCCGGGAGTCCTGGTTGTCAGCTCAAAGAACACTGCCTGCAAGAAAAAGAGTAGTGCTCATAAGTCATAGCATAGGTAGCCAGATGCAACCACACTTTTCGAACAGCCACGAGCCGATGAGGGTGCAGCACCCGTTTTTACATCTGCACTTGTCTCTGTTTAATTCGTCACAATTTCTGTATCATCAAAAAACAACAACAATCAAACAGCCTGCATGCTGGCTCATACATACCACCATTCTGTAAAGTCGCTTTACTGCACTACACTAGTATCACGCGAGACAACCATTTGCCCGGCAATACCACGCGAACAAATAAACGACTGATTCGTGCGAATGAGAATAATAAACCCACTTAACATGGTGAAAATGCCCCGCTACCTCAAAATGACTAACACCAAATTTACCCACTCAAGGAAAAGAATGACAAAAATGAAGAGTGTTGTACATATGAAAACTTTTATTGTGCGGTAGGGCAAACTTTCACAAAAAAAGAGGCCTGTGCTGGACAAAAGTGAGTCTAGAAATTTCGGGCAGCATTTAGTGGGCTACTTTTCTGCAGCACACACCTTGTGTTTATCCGGATATATTACTACAAGACAAATAAACTAGACACCATTCCGAATATATGCACCCAGAAAAATGAATATTTCCCGACGGCTGAAACAAAATGATAATACCCAGAGAAAAGCGCGATAATATAAGACTTCATTGGGAAAAACTTCAAATATTCAAGCAGAGCTACCTGACTATTACATGGGCCAATAACTCGTCAAGTGCGCCCGATGCAGCCAACAGCGTAAACAAAACGCTCAACACGTGACGAAGGCGCGCAGAGCAGAAAGCAGGTCACGAGCGCCGTTATCTGTTATAATGTACGGGCTTTCCCAATCGTCCGCTCTAGTCTGACGCGACGAACGCAAGCCCGCGATTTCATTCAATTGCCGCGGCGGGCAACAGAAAACGTCCAGCGAAGCAACCAGTCGGGTAAATAAAATCCCTCTCGAATGCTGCAATTTCAAATTGAAAAGCCCCCAGCGAAAAGATACATACAATGAAAACACGGAAACCGTTACGGGAATATACTCACCGAGTTCGCTTTCACTGGCACCGGGGCATTGGTCCGACATGCGAACTTGATGCTGGTCGTAGAAGAACGGGCCGTGTAGCGCTGCCAGTCACAAATGGGCTCGCCGCAGCCTCCGCGACTCACGCCGACATATAAGTCTTGTAACAGCAATCCTCGCTTCATCGTAGGGGTATCACAGCGGTAAAAAGGCTCGAGTGGCGCGAAAACGCGGCCACCGGACCTGCGGGCGCCGCCATTTCTCTATATCCCGTCATGCAACGGAGAAATCAACGGCCGCCTGGAGAGAAGGCGCGACGAGCATCTCTTATAGGTTACAGGGCATTTTATAGGTTACAACGTAAAGGTTACATTTCGGATTTTGTTGATGTAACCTATAAATCATTAATGTAACCTATAAACCGCTTTTAACTTCACGCTTGTAACCCTTAAAATGGACTGGGATAAAGAAAACATCAAAATGTATCCATTGTAACCTTTATTTTATAGGTTACTTCCGTTTAGAAGTTACATTATGGGTTACAAGGATTAGAGTGTAGTGCAGTGGAGTGCAGTAAATTTAAATTGACTTGAGCAAACCTCCAGCGTGTTTACCTTGGGAAGAGCGCGACGGGAGAGGAACAGCATGAGAGCTGAGTGGGAAAGCAAAGGGAGGCATTTACTTGGCAAATGTCGACGGAAGGCTGTCGTCTTTTGTCGACATTTGCAACTATAAAGGAGCAGATACACGGCCAATTTTTTCTATTTCATTTTAAAGCTGCACCTACACAACTGTACACATGAAATATTGACCTCAGAAAATGATTTTACTCGCATAGCCGTACATCAGCACCTGTCTCTTAGGCTTGAGAGCAACTTGGTGAAGGATCCAGTGTCCTTGTTTTGTGCTAGAAAGACGCGCCATTTGCCGGTCTTTATGTTGTTGTATAAGATCTCCCAGGGGCAAGAACAGCCCCGTAGAGTATAGGCGCTGAGTGGACGTATATACAGTGTATGAAGTGCAACCTTAATCTGATGTCTTTGGTGGCAAGTCAGAGAAAGATATGGAATTGTATAAAGAAGTTTACTTAGAGCTAAGGCATGTACTAGCTGCCTAACTTGACCCTCATGTAGCCCCGCGTGCTTGTTGACAATGCAGGAGTGCCTGGCTCTGTAGCCAAAATTAACGGAGCAATTTCTGCCTTAACAACGCTCTGACCACAAACTGGTAGGATGACCATGTGTGTGATAAGCTGCCCTCCTCCCCTTTTCCCACCTATCCCAATAGGTCATCCCTCCTACATAAACGTAGTACATAACTACATTTGGAGCCACCAGGTAACTTTGAAGTCACGCAACTGCAACGGTCCATGAATGTTCAGTTGCCACATGGAAAGCCCGTGCATTAGGCGGGCCGAATTGGCCCGAATCAGATGTATAACACTCTCATTAGTAAAGCTTATAGGCTCTGTCACAGTATGCAACATCACACTTTGGCATCAGGAAGGAAGGAACCTTCTGTCAGTATGCCTACCAGCACATGATGTGAGCAGTTTTCTTTTAACAATGAGAACAGATAATTTGGTACTAATATGTGAAACCCTGGTGAATTACCTACTATATGGTTCATACCTCAAGCTTCATGCAGCCGGACCGATGTTTTGTGCCATTCAAAGGCTGTTCCATCTGGATAACCAAGGCATGTGGGGATATGTGCCTCTGAGGCCCCAATGCCTAAAAAGTGACTTCCAACGGCGACCAGTGTCGGTTCCTGGCTATGCTAGTGCATAGTGTAAAATCAACCCTATAAAGGCAGTGAATGTGAAGCAAACGAATAATGCTTTGTTAAAAATTCCCAGCATTACTTTATGGTGCGTTAGTATGTATTTCGCTAAGTTTTTTGTTGTTGGATGTTCTATTTAGACAGAATGGGAATTCAATCAGGGGGGGAATTACAACTTTTAGGGGCTTTGTTCTTTGTGATTTTATTATTTTTTAAAAGTGAAATGGCTGAACACTGAATGTAAATCAGAAACAAGGAGGGTAAGGTGATTAACCCAAAATTGTTTTTTTTTCTTTTTCCCGTACTGAGTGATACATACTGCCAATCAAGAGGCAAGGGTCACGTGATTAGAGCTTTACATTTCTCTCCCTTTTTTCATATGAAAGAATAAGTTTGCTTTGGCCGGGCAGGTGTCGTGGTATTAAGAAAGGCAATTTTTGTGTATGACCTTAAAGGGACACTGACACAAAATTTTGAAGGCGAGATAACTTCGGAGATAGATTGGTGGGAACACATATACATCATCTGCAAAATATCAGCGGTGAATACAGCCTAGAACATATTTAAAATCAATTTTAAAGTGTGCAAAACGCAACCGAGCTGCCAGCAGAGGACCACGCGCAATCGACATCCCGAGGATATCGTGTAAATAAACAACATCCAAACACGTCACGAGTTTGTGTTTGCCGCTTCCGCACTGCCGGCGTTTTTCGCCGGCTCGCCCTGCTCGCCGCTCCAATCGGAGGGCCGGAGGGCGAAGCTTCTGCTCTCGAGAACGAACGACCCGATCGTTGGCGGCGGAGGCGCCGTGATTTCGTCAGCTCATGGGGCAGCCGGCCGCGACCAAAGTTCTACAACGATTCCAGGCACTCTGTTTCTATTACTATTTATTACCATTGGATGCGAAAACGCGCCGGAGGAACGAAAAGCCCACTGAGCTAGCCGCACGGTCGCTGTGCAGGCGGTGGCCACGGCCGCGAAGTGGCCCAGGCCGGCGCAGGTAGCTCGAGTGATAGCTTGTTACCGCTGCAGGAAATTGTCCCCAAGTCCCGACCATGATGGCTTACATGAGAAAGGAGTTAATGATGCGATGGCGGGTTGCATTATAAAAAAATCCCGCGCCTTCCCGCGAGGGGAACACGAGTAAATGCAGAGCATTGGGGCCTCAGTACTGGTTGAAGGCAGTGTTGCTTCCATCGCTTCTTCCGTGATGCTGGAGTAGCAGACACGAGTAAACGTGGGGGCGAGCGTCAACCAAGGAAGGAAGGAGCAACGCAGTGACTGAAGCACGAGCGACCGCTAGACGCTTTATATTTGCAGCGCGCGCAGTAGAGGGAGAGCAGTACGGGGGGGGGGGGGGGGGGGGGGGGAGAGCGCGCCCTTCCACGCTCCACCGCGCTGCTATCACGCACCTGTTACGCCGAGACCGCGACGGAGCGAACGGGCTGACTACGACGCATGCGCGCGCCAGCTGCTTTTGAGAGAGAGGAGGGAAGGAGGAGAGGCGCACCTGCTGCGGACGCGGAGCTGTTGACACCGTCCGACGCAGGAAGAGGCGAGCCTAAGAAATGCTCTGCATTTAAAATTGTCATCTGCACCGCTTACGAGAGCGGCACTCGAATATCCGCCACAGTGCTAAGCCGAACACATCTGTAGGCGGACCTGTAGGCAGACCGGCCGGCTGCTCCCAGCGCGCGTCTTGCCACCCACCGCCTCGAGCGTCGCGCGTCGTTCTTTAGCCGCGGCAGCATTTGCACTCGCAGCGCCTGCGTCACATCCACGGTCGCTTTTTAATTAAGCGCCTCACGAGATCAGTACGTGGGGGCATTCGCAGAAACTGCCGTCGATGCGGATTCGACAGTGCTACGGCGGCTCTGCTCTGTGATATCCCTCCGACGGTCACGTGGTCAGCTTTGTTCACACAAAATCCACAAAATCCATCGTTTCGCGGCACTCGCTGAAACCGAAACTGCGACTGGCCGCATTTAAAATGCCTCTAATTAAACAACCGTCGCACGCTGAAGCAAATGAGGTTTCTACAGGTTATAAGTAGGTCACTAGCTACTTATCGCATCAAAAAAAAAAAAAAACAAGATGCAAAATTTTTGTGTCAGTGCCCCTTTAAACTTCCTTTTGACATGGAGTGAATAACCACCAAGACAGCCGATGGTATGCATTTGCACGACTTATATGTCTACACTGGCATTGAGGTTAAAGAATCGATGCTGTATTGAGCTTTCAGAGAAAAAAATGGATGCAAGGCTAAAATTGCAGTTTTGACTAAAAGCATTTTTTTCCATGTGTAAGCATGAGCCACTCCACTATCATTTATGAGAGGTGTTAATATCAACTAAAAAGACTGCAGTAGCACCTACTAATGAAAAATATTTCACGCAGGAGTTGTAATATGAGCAAATGTGTAACCAAATATGAGGAACGCCAGTTCGCTGCACACTAATTGAAGCTATATTACAAATTCCGCAAAAAAAATGAAATACGTTTTTGCACCTTTGTGACAAACTTCCCTATGTGGCGAAGTGGCTTATGATGAATAATCCTGTGTGACCAAAGGGCCTGATACAAATCGGCCCATGACGAAGGCCATGTGACAAACAGGCAGTGATTTCACTTCACACCCCCTTAGAGGAGGGGGGGGGGGAGGGCGTGTGCCCTCCCCCCTTGTGGAGGCACCCCCTTAATTTGTGGCGAGCTTCCGTAAATTTTGGATTTTTTAATTTGTCGTAATTTTTTCTCATTTTTTGTGCAATTAATTAAGAATATAATTAGAAATGAATGACTACCGCTTCTGGCTGGTCTATACGCACCCCTCCCCCCCTCCTAGAAACTTGGACACCCCGTAAAATTCAATACCTGGGGAAACGGGGAAACCCTGCGAAAGGGTCTGCACCCGTACGTGGCAGCAAGAGTACAGCCACATGCACGAACGCACGTGGCCATCAGCACACAGCCAGTGGCATCGAAACACACAAATCGCCCGCGCTGGCGCTTATTGGACAGACACGTCGCTCGTTAGCCGGCACGAGCAACT
The DNA here is from genome assembly GCF_048455015.1 of Haemaphysalis longicornis. Taxonomy (NCBI): domain Eukaryota; kingdom Metazoa; phylum Arthropoda; class Arachnida; order Ixodida; family Ixodidae; genus Haemaphysalis; species Haemaphysalis longicornis. The sequence goes on along the minus strand of NW_027526203.1, from coordinate 434,508,287 downwards.
GGCCAGGCCGGGCAAGTGGAGCAAGGGGGGCGTGTCAAGAAGCCCCTTTCCCTCCGTTCGCGCAGCCGCTCCAGCCATCCCGGTCACGCCAGTCACGTGGCAGGGAGCCGCCCGCCTGACGCACGCGCCCGGCCAACGGCGGAATGCGCGCGGGCGCTGGAAGGGAGAGAAGAAAACCCTCTCGTGCGCTGCGCACCGCACAAGGGGAAATGCTGAGGGTGTGAGCGATTTCTTTTGAGCTGGTTCGAGCGCTGAATGACAGGCGCGTAGCCTTTTTTTTTCTTCTCCGAAGGGGGGGGGGGGGGAGGGAGGTTGCTAAGGTTGCATACGCCCACTCGGTGGTTTACAAGCACCTTTCGGACCACTCTCATGATGTCGTTGATAAGGTTTTTTAATGCTAGATGCGTAGGACAAAAAACCACGATGTAATAGTCTCCCTTATATATCAACCCTAAGTGCGCAAACTGCACGAACAAGCCCAACAGCGTAGTTATCGGCGAAAAGATTACGCAAGCACAGCAAAATGAACCCTCGCGCGGCGCAGAGGGCATTTTTGTCAAGCCACGCAGGTTGAAATTTACCCTCCTGTTTCCAGCCCCTGACGCATTCTAACTCGTAGCCAATGGGACACGAACACTCCAGCTTTGTAACCTCGTCAATCTGGTCAAGGGGTCTTCGTAACTGTTTGTGAGAAGTTACAAGCACATTCGTGACGCTTGTGGGAACAGGACCTGCGTTCCACCTTCCACATTGTGCGTGTGTGGCCGCGTGCATTTGTGTTCATGCGTTTGCAAAGATTGTTCCCCGAATCTCTTAATCTCCCGCTACTGTCAAGCCAGTCATCGGCACTGCGCATAGCGGTGCGCGCTGGTTGGGCATTTACAGGGCTCGCGTCCCTTATTTGAGACGCGCCTGCAGCGGACAGACAACCATACTTGCGCAGAGTACGAGCTACGGCCGGAGTGCCCTGCCACCCACCACCCTTTCACAAGGACGTCCGGGTCTTGGAGAATTGTCTTCGCCGACCGTCGCACGGCCTGAGCTATTGCGGGTAGGAATTGAATGTTGTTTCGTGGAAACCTTGCTTCAGCGAACGATTCTTGACGGAAATGCTACGAGCTTTACGCAAAATTTCCCAAGGCACAAGCTTGCTTTTAAGCTTCTCCGCTCCATGTTCATAGAGCGCCGCACAAACACGACAGGGCTTCAGATGCTCTAAAAAATATAATAGTGACTGTAGAAAGTTTAAACTCGCATTTAGTCAATGCCAGAGGGGCACCTAACTGCGATCATAAAGAAGCGTATTTGGTTCCCGCGCAGTGTTGACTTTACTTACTGTCGCGCGATATCGGTATTAGCGGTACCTTCTTGCGTTTTTGAATGGGCTGTTATGAAAGGTTAATCAAGCTTTCTGGAGTTCAAAAAAGTGAAGTCAGGACCGCAGAGGTTGCTTCACTGCAAGTACCGCCTTACTGAGCGAAAGCCATCTTTAGGAAGGAAGATGTGGTTGCAACGGCGTCGGGGCCATTTTTTTAGCAGCAAAAATCGTGTTATCGTCATTATTACCATATTAATTGCTGAAAAGCTATAAAATCTGAAAAATACGAATTAAATCAGCATACATGCATGTAGCTAAAACGTACAAATTAAATGTATTGCGCTAACTGCATGTCTTATACGAGCTAATTCTATGCCGATGCCTTTTCGAGCAGATACAGGCTCGATGCAGTTGCAATGTATTATATCGGGTGGATCGTGTAAACCGAGCAGCCACTGGCATACGTAGGCACCCCCCCGCATACCGCGAGCACCCCGGGAAGGGGTTTGGGGTCTGTTGGAAATGGACGAAACCACTAACTCTGAACAAGTGAACTGAGACGGGCTAGTTGGTGCATGATGCTACTTAGGAAAAACAGCGCCAAAAACGATACGATAGGAAGTAAAGACAAACACTGCGCTGAACTGCCACCTGAGATTTATTTATAACAACGAATATATACTAGAATCAAGAACAAAGAAGACAGGGAAATCTATAACAGAAACACACTAAAAAGGAAATTGATTGTGAAAGTATCCACGTGTAATGCGTCGATCATGATCCTAGGTATTTTATCTCCCTGTCGTACAACTCGATAGAGGGTGTTCTCACGCACCTATCTCCCATTGTGTGGATAACGAATGCCTCGTGTAGCTCCCTCATGCGCTTCTCACGATACTGCTTCAAGATGACGGCGCCATCAAATACTGGCGGGCAGGGCTGGAAGCGTTGGAACTTTGCACAGTGTGCAGCTAAATTGCTGCCAGTGCCTGTCCGTAAAGTGTCTGCGTGCTGCCTTTCCCAAGCCTCTCCCACGGGGCACGAAGGGAGAGAAACGAGCGAATATGCTGGTGCTTTTGGACAAGGAAGGTGGCTTCGCCGTCTTTGGCTCCGGCAACTACGAGCAAAGGGTATACAAGCTTCCAGAGGGCAATTTCTGCCGAGTCAGCGTCAAGCCAGCCGGATTGAAGAGGGATGCCCTTAGCCTATGTGAAGCAGTGGGCCTGACACGCTTAGCGGAATCTGTCGAGAAGACGAAGGAACTCTGCCTCAGCATTTTCTTCTCTGCGAAGACTCATAAGGAGGGGTGCCCTTTACGCGCGATTATCTCCGAAAGAGGCACTTGGCAACGGTTGGTGGGAACCTTCCTTCAGAAGCATCTATCGGCGTTGTCTGTGTAAGACCCGTTTCTTGTTAGGAGCCCCATGGAAGTTTCCCGTTTTCTCGAGCAGTTGTGTCCGGCCGAAGTGACAGCGCTATCGGTGGACATTAAGGACTTGTACTACTCGCTCCAGCAGGATAAAATACTCGATTTGGTCCAAGAAGCCATCGACGAGTTTGGGGCCGTCCGCTTCCAGAACGCTTGCAGGACCTGCACCAGTGGCTTTATGGAGCTGCTTCATTTTTACCTGCGCTCCTCTTTGGTGGAGCTTTCCGGTGAACGCTCCGTTCAAAAGTCTGGTGCGTGTATTGGTCTTGCCTGGCACCCGTATTAAGTGACCTCCTGCTAGCTCGGTATGACCGCGCCGTCTTGAACAGCCTGGATAGAAATAACTTTGTACGCGTATGTCGATACGTGGATGACTTTTTATTTAATCTTATTTGTTCCCAAACCAGGCCAGTCACGAGTGCTGTCACATAAAATAGTCACCACCTTCGAGAACACCCTTCGCGACTTCACCTTAACGAATGAGTTCCCGTCGGAAAACAGCCTTAGGTTTCTTGATCTAGTGTTGTACGTTCGCCATGATCACGTTTGCTGGAAATATGCGTCTCGTTTAAAGAAGAGCCTGCTGCCGTACACATCAGCCCATATTCGAAGTCAGTGAAGCGTGGCATTGCGCTTGCGGCAATGCGAAATGCATTAGAGAGGTTATGCCCTCATGGTGTGCAGGTCAGCTTTGAGGGCCAGATTGCAAGGCTGACCGATGCAGGTTTTCCGCGCGAGCTGCTCGGCGCGCTAGCGGAGACCTTGATATCGCAAACCCACAAGCAACGCACACCAAGCACAAGGGAAGAAGGGGCCCCAAGAATTCCGGTGATACCAGCGTGTCCCATCGGATTAAGTAAGACGGGTGGTCGCGCGGGCGTGCGTGTTGTTTTTCGGCTCCTAGGAAACTTAGCGGTATGCGCGGTCGGGTGAATGCGGGGCCTGTAAACAGCAAAAAGTGCAGCAAAAAACATGCGAATCGCTTTAGGGAGTGTATAGAAGGTGTGGTATATAAGATTGAGCTCTCGTGTGGCAAAAGCTATGTGGGGCAAACTGGCCGCTGCATTAACGATCGGCTCAGGGAGCACGCAGACACTTTACGGACAGGCACTGGCGGTAATTTAGCTGCACACTGTGCAAAGTTCCAACGCTTCCAGCCCTGCCCGCCAGTATTTGATGGCACCGTCATCTTGAAGCGGTATCGTGAGCAGCGCATGAGGGAGCCACACGAGGCATGCGTCATCCACACAATGGGAAATGTGCGTGAGCCCACCCTCTATCGAGTTGTACGACAGGGAGGATCATGATCGACGCATTACACGTGGATACTTTCACAATCAACTTCCTTTTTTGTGTGTTTAGGTTATGGATTTCCTTGTCTTCTTTGTTTTTGATTCTAGTGTGTAAATAAATCTCAGTTGGCAGTTCAGCGCAGTGTTTGCCTTTACTTCCTATATCGTATCGTTTTTGGCGCTGTTTTTCCTAAGTAGCACTACCTCTGTCTGTCATCAGATAATGACTACCAATATAGTTTTGTGCCGCAGTCTATGCACCAACGATACAGGGCTCCGATGTATGCTCTCACATTGTCCAGTCACTTTGCCATTTCACATCAAAAAAATATTAACAAAACAATCGGAAAGTTGGGTAGAGCATGGCATCATCCCGAAGACCGCTTACGTGCTTTCAAGGCGAAACCCTGGCGGTACTTATTAACAACCTGTTTACTACCGCATCGTATTTGCATCTGTTTTGTTACTTTCGTTTCTTCGTCTTTGGCTCGAAAAACTTCGACCGGCTTCCTTTCAGCTACACTGTGTATGCGTCTCTTTCTTTGCTGTCGTGATTTCGTTTCTTCGTCTAAACTGGCCCACGCCACAGCTTCCCTAGAATCGGGGATCTGCGCGGCTGGTGGGCACCTGTTCTACACACATGCCATCGTGTTCAGGCGTCACGCGGCGCGCACTATTCTACAACTTTTACGGTTTCGGTTCATAGTTTTGTGAATTCTGTTACGCCGGCTCATTGCACCTCAAAGCGCTCGATACCTGGCCGATGCAAGTGCCCATGCATGCCTCGAACAAAGGAACAACAATAATGACAACTTTTTTTATACGCTGGTAACGTGCGGAGATAACACGGGACGATTAAGCAACGTACTATCTTTTTGTGTTCATTGGAATGTTCAGCCTCGGGGAATGAAGTCAATTTTCCGCGAACAATGTGCGCTAGTGCATAGTGACTATGGCGCTCAACCACGACCGCCGGATTGGTTGCATCTCCTCCAAGCGTGTTTGTGTGTCTGCCTGACTTTGATAAATATGTACATGTGAACCTAGTGTTGTTTTTTAACGCATTTTAGTGAATCTGCTGCTATGTTAGATATCCGGGGATCTTATATCTTTGATGGGTAGTTTTCCATGTTATAAAAAAAGATATCACAATTGGCAGAGCACCGGGCGGCTACTGTGCACACCGGTTAACATCCCATCGGATCACGCATGCGTTGTTTATTTATTTAGTTTTTATTGCGGCGGTCATTTTCGTGATCGGACAACTGCAGCAAAACAACAACGGCGCTTTTTCGTGGAATGGGAAACTTAATTGATTTGATTGAATGTAGGGTTTAACGCGCCGACGCAACGCAGTCGATGAGGCGCGCCTTAGTGGAGGGTTCGGGATTAATTTTGACCACCTGGGGATCTTAACGTGGGCCGAAGTCTCGCACACACACGGGCGTTTGTTCTTTTTGCCTCCACCAGAAAAGCGACCGCCGCGGCTGGGAATCGAACCCGCGACCTCGTGCTCAGCAGTACAACGCTTTAGCCACTGAGCCACCGCGGCGGGTAATGGGAAACTTAAGGCTTTCGCCTTAAGTGCTGCTGCTGCTCGCCATCCCGCTCTCCTTGGCTAAATAGGCAGGACCACACCAAGCACGTTCAGTACTCCTGCAGAAATAGGAATTTATACAGATTCAACAAACGCCATTGGAGTACTAGGCGTCCTACGATAACAGTAAACAAAGTCGAGCTATCGTTGGTATGGTTGCATACTTCGGACAGAGCTAACACGACAAGGGCAAAGAAAGGACGAAACAGGTGCTGCTTTCAGTGCCTGTTTCGCTGAAAGCAGCGCCTCTTTGTCCCCGTCGTGTTAGCTACGAGCTCTGCCCCCGTCGTGTTAGCTACGAGCAAAGCTACGAGCTTCCGCAAAATCAAGAAACTCACAGCCGACAGCCAAAAAATCGGCCTAAATTACCAGATGGATGAGACCCTAGAAATGAAGAGATTCAATGCAGCAAGAAGGCCCTCAGAATCGTTCGGAAGCAACTTTGTCTTCACCCCGAGCTAGACTTTGTACGTTCCACTGGTTTAGACGCGGAAGCCCCCATCGACGCATGCAGAGCACGTACGGCATCGCGTTGGCGAAAGCCGAGCGGACCGTGCTACTAAACACAGTGCCGGACGACTCCGTCCCCCGGGTTCAGCCGTTGGGCGGCAGTGAAGCTAAGGCGCATAAGAACGGGCACAGCCCTTACACCTAGTGCAGCACATTATTATTTCGGGTGGGGCCACCCGCACAGCCCTCTAAACTGTCTGAATGCGGTACCGGGGCACTACATGTGCAGTGCGGGAAACCTCCAGTGGGACTGTTCAGCGATCCGTGTTCAAAGAGAACACTGCCTGAGGAAACACGGACCACTGCGACCGGCAGACTAGGAAACCTGGGTCCTCGGAGTTCCACCTCGCACAAGGTACGTGCTTGGTGCTTTCCTGGACTTCATCCATGAAGGAGGCATTAAGGACTTCTTTTAGTTGGTTTCGCCTACCACATTGATCTGCCCACCTATTCCTTCCCACCCCGCTTCTCAGTTCTTGAACGAGGCATTGGGCCATGGCAAGCGGGCTTCCCGCTGTGATTTTTTTTTCAACAAACCTCTGTGCATATACCGTTGCATTCAATTACAAGAAATTCAACACCCGCAGAACGGTTTCTCTCATTAAGGAATGATCCCACCAACACTATTCACCCTGGCCCCGCTGAATATCCCCAGAGCTCTAAAAGACATACCAGGACTTCAGTACCTTCTATATGCAGGCATCACTATATGGAGTAAACAGGTGTCGCCAGGATAGATTTAAGATACACTGAATGAAGCACTTCGAACAGCAGTGGCGGAAATCCAGCTCAAGTGCAGCGCTAAAAATCTAGCTTCCCCACAGTACATAACCTAAGGTGGCATCCAGCTCCGATCAGTAGCGGTCCCAGAGATTGGTTTTGAAGGGGGGAGGGGGGGGGGGGTGTTGCGGGGTTGGGGGGGGGGGGGGGGAGAATAAAGAACCGCTCCCCTCCTTGCGCCAATTCTGCGGAGGAGGTGATAACCATCCAGGCGTGTGCGCGTATGCTGTGTAACCCGCTTGCGCACAAATAACTTAGCGACACAGTGGTTTTTGGCGCCCCTTAGGCGGTGCAACTGCTGGCTCGAGCCCGCATTTCTGACGGTCGCAGCACATTTTGGAACACGTTCACAACAGTGGGATTTAACCTCGCGCAAGTAGAATGCCTAAAAAAACAAAACAAAAAAAAAAGCTGAGGACCTCTTTTTTTTCGGGGGAAGGGGGGGGGAATCGCCCATTCCCCCCCCCCCTCTTTCCCTTGGGACCGCCACTGGCTCCGATACATATAGACATCAAACAGCCAATATCAACAGTCAGGGAGCCAAAATCTTCGTGCTTCACATACGCACCAGCAGGAAGGCAGAAACGGCGGTAATTAAATAATAACACAAGGGGAGCAGCTCCTACACCTTGGAAAATAATCACCAGCAGACATAAAGACCGATCTCCTATACTTCACGACGTGCTGATTATCACAGATCAGATATACCATACCTTATTGTACTCTAAGCAACCGGAACCACGAAAAACTCAACGCGCTTCTAACAAAATCAATGGGAATCTTAGAAAGCACACAAACTCGATAAGCATGCTAGGCTACGAAGCACGATTCCCGGACAAGACCTCCTACGACTTCTCTTAATCGCCCCAACTATTCACCAGAGGTAGCTACCTCATCAACCAGAACGACTGCGACCGAATCACCATAGCACCCATCTAAAGACAAATGAACAACGAAGAGGATGTCAAAAGAAGAAAGCTCAGAGTAGCAGCCCTATCGAAGAAAAAAATTCCCGCTCCTTCCCGCGAGGGGAACACGAGTAAATGCAGAGCATTGGGGCCTCAGTACTGATTGAAGGCAGTGTTGCTTCCATCGCTTCTTTTGTGATGCTGGAGTAGCAGACACGAGTAAACGTGGGCACGAGCGTCAACCAAGGAAGGAAGGAGCAACGCAGTGACTGAAACACGAGCGACCGCTAGCCGCTATATTTGCAGCGCGCGCAGTAGAGGGAGAGCAGTACGGGGGGGAGAGCGCGCATGCGCAAGCAGCGCGCGCCCTTCCACGACCCACCGCGCTGCTATCACGCACCTGTTAGGCCGAGACCGCGACGGAGCGAACGGGCTGACTACGACGCATGCGCGCGCCAGCTGCTGTTGAGAGAGAGGAGGGAAGGAGAGGCGCACCTGCTGCGGACGCGAAACTGTTTTGACACCGTCCGACGCAGGAACAGGCGAGGCTAAGAAATGCTCTGCATTTAATACGTCGCACACCAAGCTGAAGACGCATCTTCACAGACGACCGTAAGCATAAGAAATGGGCATGGGCCGGCCACCTTTGAAAACGAAGCTACTGAAGCAACGGGCACACAACGGGTCCTTGCACACAAAGAAGTGAAGCGGAAATGTACGCAATTGGACAAGCCACCCAAAAACACTCGCGCGCCACTAATCCCTTTAGTGCCTTTAGCGTGCATACACTAACCCCGAACAGGCATGCACACGCATCTCGCACAATCGGATTCCACCGATGGCATGCACGCTCCGTGAAAATATAAAAAGAACGTTCAAACCCTATTTAGTAACTAGTCATGCCGGTATGGAGGGTAACGAATTAAGAAGCTAACCGACCCCCTAACGACACCGGAACCCGGACTCCATGCATACGACTGCAACCGTGCGCATTCCGAGAGATTTGACCCCACAAAAACTCTCCACGCTACAAGAACTATTGGGCAACTCCAAAGCTCATCCTAAGCCGTACACACACATTTTACCAAGGAAGAACAAGTCCCCTGACGAAGACACAAAGGGTATAATACCCCCCCTTATCCCAGCACAGATGGCCCTTTAACATATGACTACTTGCACGGTGCTCGAGATGCCGGGAACACTTCCTTTCGCTTCCTTTGAACCTCCCTCCCCCTCCCTCACACATACACAGATACTACCATGATATGTTTCGCTGCCTCTTTCCCCGCTTTCTATCAACAAGCCTTTCTTTCATCAGTGCAAACAGCGCAAACGCACAGCTTGGTGCTCTCTGAACATTTACTTTAATAAACGCGTTTAACCACCATCAGCCATTTATCAGGCTCTGGGACGTTTTTCGATAGTGGCACTCTGGCAGCAACATCGGATCTCGACATTGCAAGAATACGAGGCGCTAAACCATTTACGCATCGTTGCATATATGCAGGAGCACGGGGCAACCACGACTGTGATACGTTTAATTGGTTCTCGAGAAAAAAATGTTATGGTTAATGAAAACTAAAAGTGCACGTGAGAACTGTTCGTGTCAGGCGTGTCATCCTGACATTTAACGAAGAGGTTTTTATTTGTTTATAATTATTTTCCTCCCGAAAACCTGTAACATCGCGATGTTGCGGTCGCTGAGCACCAGAAACGCTTAGCTACGAAGGTGCCAAACGCTTAGTTACCAGGAACGAAACCGAAACACTTTGTAGATGCAGAAATGTATGGAGAAGGAGGGGGAGGAGTAAACTTAATTGGGACGACAAAAATAAAAGGAAAAGAAATATGTTAGACATAACTAAGATGTAAAATGTGCAAAAAAAATAATGAAGCTTAACTAAAATAACCTGCTTTTTTCAGGGTGCAGATAAATCCAACTGCGTCTCGCGTCTCGCCTTCACTGCCTTCACGCCGCCGGCCTTCACAGACACATCAAACATGGAGTCCGGAGGAGGGAGCGTTCGTCGTGCGACCGCTAAACTCGCCGAAAATCAGCACCAAGCTCGAGCAGCCGTACGTAACCCTCTTCTGCTTCGCAAATGATTCCGCTGTTTCATCCTTTTCCTCATCGTTTGGTCAAAAGTGGAACGGAGGAGGAAATAACGGCAGTGCCTTTTATTTTTATCCACTTCCAAAATGGCGCCAATTTGTGTGCAACGCGGGTTACCACGATCCATGTATGGCAACGGGAGTATTTTCTTCAACATTTGCAGGTTCCATCGAGGGAATCAAAACCCACATCGTCCACTAACCGCACGGGAAATGATGCAAGAGCTGCACTCGCCGCACTATTAGAGCGCAAAGCTGAAGTGGCCGTATGTATCCCTTTCATACGTTTAAAAAAAAAAAAATCGCGGCTTCCTTCACTTTCTCTTTCTTCTAGAGGAAAATACGGGGGAAATAATTGCGATGCTTTTTTTTTTTATTTCTCGCTTTCGAAACGGCACTAAAGCTTATGGTACGCGGGACCGCTCTACTATAGGGGGCTGTAACGCACGTATTTTCGGTACATTTAAAATACAGGCTATGAATCGCCACCTAACTTGTATGGGGGATATGGAGGGGGTGATCTTTTGGAGAACGTATAGGCAAGAGTTCTGTTAGTCCTGCTTTTATATCGTTGCTTTACTAGAGCGGCGTGACTTCTCAGATCACAATGTTTTTTTGTTGCTGTTACTATTTGCAGAAAGATTTGGCAGATATTGAAGAGACGATCTACACGTACGAAGGGCGTTACTTGGAGGAAACGGATCCGGATGCAAACGTTGTGCTTGGCTGGGATGACTACCGCCCATCGTATGAGGAGAACAAAAAGAAAGATGGGAACTGGAAGGCCAAGCTCAAGCCGAAGCCCAAGGCAGACCGCCTGTTTTCGAATTCTTCAGTCACCTTCAAGGCTGATCGTGATGCAGAGAATACGCGCCCGTCTGAGGAAGATTAACGCTCTCGTTGTCGAGATTCCATGGTGGGCGCAGGTACGAATTGTGACGTGGTGCTAACCTCAGTGGTGGAGATCGGTGTTGCAATTGATTAATAAAGAGGTGCGACCGTATGACAGAGAGTGCAACTGTTTTCCATCAAGGGTTGGTTCTCGGTCTCAGCTTCTCAGTCGAACGGGTAAGATCCGTTTGGCGGTGCTTCGTAGGTTACTGTTGAGGGATTTGGTTTTGGTGCCAAGTGGTAGGGAGTGGGGTGCAAGTTTACCCACAAAAACCGGAGGTCCGGGAGGGGGCAGGGCTTGCAAGAGGGCAGCCCCAGCAGAATTGGTGGAATACGTGGATGAGTTCCTGTGAAGCGGTGTATTTCGCATAGAATGTCATAAACGCGGAGACAGTTGCTCTTGTCCTCCCCGTTCACGTACGAAAATGTTGCGTTCGCAGTCGGGACTATACTGTATTGTCCGAGGGCGTCCTTTCGTCTAGTCTTAAGCGCGGCTGGTTGTGCTGGCGGATGCTACGAGCTTGGCGACCGTATGACATGTCCTGAGAAGGTCGCTCGGGAAAGCGCGCTTGCCTGGCAAGGTACCATGCCTGGGTGGTGATCAGGATGTGTGCACCGAGTCCATGCTGGTCATTGTGGTGGGTTCGTAGACTTCGTGTGAGTGAAGCGCAATTTGTGAGTGATATATGTGCGTCGGTTTAGTTTTGGGTTGTGGTTTAAGACGCTTCCAAGTAACATTGCATGTTTTAGTTTTGCAATTTTTGCAACAGATAGGCGGTGGTCCTTTCCAATTGTCTACCTGGCGTCTAGGCTGTGGTGCCTTCATTTTTTTTTTTAATTCTAGCTTACATATATAACGTAGTGGGTTCTTCGTGCTTTCTCCGGAGATAGAGAGAGAGAGAGATGAACATTATTAGATGCGACGCATCTCTTTAACTCGCCTTGTCCCTCCGGCGTCCGTCCGTAGTCCGCACGCCTCTCCCCCATTCTCCTCGCCGCGCCAGCTGCGCGCTCCGCCGCTTTCACCGCAGCGCCATCTGTGCGTTAGCGCTCGCTCCCGTCGCCGTGCCAGCTGTGCGTCAGCGCGTGTTAGCGCTCGGTTAACAAATGCGCATGCGCTGCTCTCATTCCCCTCACCGTTATCGTGCGGTACATATAAACGCGATAACTGCGCCGCTCCGCTCAGTCGCTCCACCGCCGCCGCTCCGATGACATCCGATGACTACCGATGATTTGAATGGAGACTAACAGGTCTGCTACCGCGATGGTCGGCGCAACCGTAACAAGCACCGCCCAGATGCGTCGCATCACCCCATGGTTTCCCCCCGCGTAAGGATGTGGTCAATTTTTTTGTCCCTATCCGTTGTGACTGTGGCCACACCGGACCAGTGAAGGTCTTCGTGGTTGTAGCCAGCCGGCCGTGCCCTATTAAGCAGCTCAAGCTGGGAACAGGGTTCGGAGTTGGTCAGCGCCGCCGCCCACTGTGAAAAGGTATAGGTTGGGAGTAGGAGGGAGGTCTAGGGTGTTGGGGAATGGCCACACTATGTGGTATAGTGTTCCTGATGCGGGGCACAGCAAAGCCCCTCCATCACGCCCGCGGCCGCCTTTGGGCGTGAATTGGAGAATGGGAAGGGAATATTTTGTGCCACAGAGCGTGTTGTGGGGAAACATGTTTTCAGCTGGCGAATCATGACTCCTTCCTCGTTGGGGTGAGTTGCTTATTAGGGGGGTGGGGGGGGGGGGGGTGTTGGCGGGTTAGTCGGTAGTGGGAGAGTGCGTCATTGTATGTTAGTAGGGGTCCGAGCGTGTAGTGGCTGGGGGTGGTTGGGATAGCCCGCAATGGCCCGGTGTACTGCTCCTTGAGCCGCGGTACGTGCAGCTTCATTGCCGACTATGCCGAATGACTTGGTGCCCAGATAGTGCAGGAATCGGGTATGTGATTCGCCTTTTTTTGCGACAGTATACCGGATGGCATTAAGACCAACGATTCCTGAAGGTTAACTCCCGTTCGCGAACAAACGCAAGGAGGGAGCGGTGGTGGGGTCCCCATATCCACCGATGCAGGTCAGGTGGTCTGCCAGGGTGGATGCCTGTGCCTCGAAGATGTGTTCCGGCCGCTTCCAATGAAGGGCACGTCCATAGCAGGTGTTCTGTGTCCGCATCTTCGGCAGGAGCCGTGCAAAAGGGACAGTTCCGTGCGAACGGGACATTGTAACGTGGTGGCCACTCCCGGGTAACAGCGGAAGAGAGGGCTACACCAACAGGAAGTCTTCGCAGTAAGACCTCCTCCCAGCTAGCGGTCTAATAGGGAGGTCCGTTCCACACGGTGGAATTAGAGCTCCTGTGGCGTTGTAGAAGATCTTTCCATTGTAGAAACTGTCCTGGAGAATCTATTGTCAGTAATGGCAATGGTCGTGGAAAGAATGCAGGGTGTCAGGCACCATCCGCCGCAATGTTAGCGGGGAGCGTACTTCGCCGGACCCACAAGAGCCGAAGAGGGCAGGGGTACGTATCCGGTATATCATGAATGTCCCTTGAGATAGCTCAATTATTTACTCGGCGTAAATCACGCATGGCCGCTCTGGAGTCTGTATAAATTTGTAAAGAAGTTCCTCCAGGGGCTTGATGAAGAGCTGGAGTTAGGGCTTGTAAGCCGCCCCGGATGGCTGTAAGCTCGGCCAGCATAGACGGCAGGGTGCAGCGTGTTTCGTAGAAGCACGTTTCCTTGAGAATATGGAAGGCTGCTGAGGAGATAATGCCTCGCACGAAGTTGCGGCAAGCTTCTTGATGAAATAATGCTTTTGTTCGGGCTTTCAGTGCGCGAAATTCGAGTTCTTACGTTTTTGCTCCATTGTACAGCATGATGTATGCCGGCCTGCAACAAAACCTATGTCGGTACATACGTCCGAGTACCTAGTCATGTCGTCCTCTTCGCTGACCAGCCCATGGACCTGCTTGTCACTAACGTGATGGGACGCAACGATCAACACGCTCACGGCGATCCCGCTGCCCATTGCGCGCAGTGCTTGGCCATCCCGATCCTCTTTATCCGCGGAGCAGCACAAGGAGCGAAGTCAAGACTCCGCTCCTTGTGAGACTTACGAAAGACGGGGGCTGGTTAGCACAGTAGGTCGACGCCCATTGTCGTTCCCGGGAAGCGGGATTAAGGTCCCTATTTTGGTCAGCTAGGGACGTAATGCAGCGGTATCACAACCCCTGTATTCAGGGACCCGCGCCTCACGTTAGGACCACACCAAGGAAGCATATATGCTTCCTGATATGTGCTTCCACGAACACGTATACGTATTCGCACGTATATTCATCAATACAGCTGTAATCGTGTCCTGTGTTCTTGACGATTCCTTTTGAAGGATGATTAACCATGAATTTTTCGGCAAATGTCGAGAAAGGTATTCCACGGTGTTTGTTTCGTTAGCAAGCAAATAAGAGTGACTGCTTGCTACCCAGTCTCGCTTGATGTCGTTCCTACACTGCTAAAGACGAGGCGTCAAGTATGCGACCGACCAGAAGCATCTGCAGGGCGAAGGTCTCTCCTTTTTACTTCCACTCACCAGCACCTTGCTTCGGACGGGGCAATCCCCTGCCGCCGGCATTTCTTTATCACACCTGTATCGACAGTTCTGACCACCTCAGCTTCCCTTCCCATACGTGGTCACCTTGTTACTTGTGTCGCCGACCCATTGTCTCTTCGCATTGATGTCTTCCCAACTGCACCGCTGTTTTTCTGATATGAATCAGAATGCCCTGATCGTGCCGTGATGTGTCTTTTACACTGGTCCTTTATAGCCTGAAATGTGACAGCGAATATATTTTTACAGCGAAGCTGTTAATGTCTCGGCTTCCACACATCGTGTCCGCCACAAAAACCGTGTAGAACGGTTTTTTTTTTCGTACACAGAGCTGGTGTTCTGTGTTGCCATCGTGAAGGGCTCCTACAGGAGTGTGCTGACCGGTGTTTTTCTTGTATAGACACAAGCACCTTGAAGGACTTCCGGAGCGACGTTTTGGCCGGCCGGTGTCATTCCCATCTAAGCACGCGCGCACACCGGTCGCCAATTTACGCGTGCACCGGGGGCGCGGGGGGGGGGGGGGGGGGGGGCGTGCACGCGCAGCCAGGCTTCACGGTCTGATCGATGACGTGCCCGTTGTGCTGGTGGGAGATTTTAACATGGACGTCCCACAGCCTGATGCGACCTGACCGCTGTCTTCCGTACACGCCTACAACGCGGGAGGGAAACAAACAATCCCGTGTTTGTCCGCTGGAATAAAACCCTAGTCCTTCCAAGTTTCATTAAGCTTATTAACTAGGGAGTATGCTCAATCTCAAATTACAAAGAAACGTTTTGTTTCGTGCACTCATTGGACGGCGCCCAGCTTTCGTGTATGTAGAGGGAAAGGCCTCAGTTGCGCTGAAATTTGCTTTTCAATGGCTTTGTAAGACGCCATATCCCCGAGTCGAGTCTATAAGTTCATAGAAGTGGACATTGGTTGTACTCTTCCCAGTGGCAAACGTCGTGGCTCTTACCACAATCTTCGGCCGCATTCTAAATCACTGTGCACAAATTATTGGCCCTCCTTGATTTACTCGTCGCAGCTGATACCAGAGAATGCCGAGCCTTCTTTGGCTTGCTATCAGTAGTTTTGGGGAGTTCAGTCATACGGGATTTGGTGCTGTAGTGATTTTTCCATATGCGAAAAACCGCTATCTATGTGCTATCCATAATAGTTCGTGAAGAAAATGTATTTGTGGGCAAAACCTTTCCAAACAACAGCCACTGGTGGCACGGTTCATAGATGTCTAAACTGCTTAGCGCGCAGGAAGCCTTTGACAGATTTAAGGCAAAACAGAAGTACATAAACGAAATTTACAGCGGTCGTTTGATTACGAATGCACGTCGGATATAGGTTGAGGGAAATAAATCAACCCGGGTACAAAAAGGCGTCTCTGAGAGGCGAGGTAAAAGCACAACAAAAACTGAAGGTAAAGACTCTTCCTCACGATACTACGAGCGGTGCAAGCACAAAAAATGCTCGAGTTGTGTTCGGATAGTTTAAAGAGCACGTCCCATCGCTCGCACTCGCTCGTAGGTGTGCGCAGAGGCTGGGGTTGAATCAATTGCAGATAAGGTTGCCACATTCATGAGCGGAACCATGACTTTTCGCGTAACCAACGCTATCGCGTTGCAACAGACTATCGAATCACTCGCACATGCCTAGCACGAAAACACAAGCTCACGTCGCTGCCCGCGGCCTGCCTGGCCGCCATGAAGGCATGGAAAAGAGGGGTGCCTGATTTGCGGGCCGTGCGCACAACGTCGCCTTAGCCACAGACGCTTGGCCACGGATATGGCGGTGCACACACGTGGTTGCCTGCATGCATTCCACGCCAATGAATACCTCCTATAGCGGACAAAGGCTCAGAAGAGTACAAATAATATGGACACCAGCTCGCGCAGCCCCACCCGGCAACGAGGACGCTCACAACCTAGCTCAAGGACTAACCGGCCGAGGTAGCGCAAGAAGCACTATGGAGCAGCCCTCGCCCAGAACCGGCAGTGAACGCATGGTCACTTACAGAGAAATTATAGATCACTACCGATTGGGGAGGCTAAAATACCTAGGGGCGCACAAAACATTAGATAAAAAAACAATCAGTTGCGTGGAGACTACTACAGACGGGGATGTACCCCAATCCCGTACTGTGCAGTCACTATTGTCCAGAACTGCACGGCGACAAATGTAAACACTGCACAGGAAGGGCCGACCTGAACCACATGCTCTGGGCCTTCCCTGCTATCATCACCACAGATAAAGCAAGAAGAATGACAACTACACCAGAGCAGTGGGAGACGATACAGCTCAGCTCGGACGCCGAGTCTCAGTCTTGGGCTGTCCAGATGGCTGAGGCCACCGCCAAGGAGCAAGGGCTCCTGGCCGATGGCTGAAGAGGGAGGCAAGGGACTTCCAGCCCACCCCACCCCTGACCCCATCCTGGGCAAACAATAAAGTTATTTCTCTCTTTCAACAGCAATGGAATGTGCCTCTGTGAGTGGGGTACCTTAACGATTCCTGAATCTATGCCGCCACCTACGGGGTTGATGCAACGTCCGCCGGTATCAGCATCCGACCTGACCACTCAAGATTGCGCGGCCAAGCGCCAGTGCCTGACACTCCCGTAAACTGTACTCCCCACGTCTTCCGTGTCGTACAAGGTGGTTGTCAAGCCACGCTGCGGCTACACTTACCACCGCCTAACCAACACGATCTTTGTGTGGGTGCTTACCCTGGAAGCCACCGCCAAATTTTAGACCCTACAATCAATACCGGTCACAGAAACGTTTACTCTCCCAGTCCCAGCCTACCTCACCTCCGGAACCGGCCTCAAAAGGTGCGTGGTGAGTGGAGTAGATGTCGGGCAGGAGTAGATCGGGCAGTGCGGACCTCACCTGTTCCACTCATAAGGTGGTGTCGGCACGATACCTTGGACGCAGCCGTATATTCCTCGTTACCTCAAGTGGACCGTCAGAACCACCTGACTGCCTTTATTACTTTGGCTGCATCCTTCGGGTCCGTGAGTACCGCCCATCCGCGGTATTCTGCTATTACTTACGTCCTGGACATATGAATGCCTCTTGCCCGACTCCTACAAAGGACGCGGACATGAAGGCTGCGGCACCAGAATATCGCTGCTCGTTGTGCCGCAGCAGCGATCCTCACATTACGTCCGCGAAGTGCCCAACGAAGCGCCGCGCCACAGAGAAACTGGGAGAATTTCTTCGACAAACGCACCAGAACAAAGCTACCACAGACACTGGTGCAGAGTTAGCACTGTCAAACAGGATTGAAGCCTTCGCGGAAGACCATGGAATGCGACGAATTAACGGAATCAGATGAAACCCAACCACTCGGAGATCACGCGTACGCTAGCGCGGTGAAGCGCCGACGTCAACCACCAGGCACTGCCCGCAAGGAACCACCACTTTCAACAACGAATTGCGCAGGTAGCGTTGCTGACCTGCACCGCCGATTAGCAAATTTAGAAGCAGACGTCGGGAACGTCGTGCAACCTTATAGTGCAACGGGCGAAACAACAGGAAGCACCTCAACAACTGCCACTTCAGTGCAACGTCGCGCGACCTCTGCGCAACGTGCACAGCACCAGAATGCACCTGCTCCTCCGCCTGCCACTGCAGCGCAACTTCGGCAATTACCTCCTAAACCTCCCCACCTTACGGCCACGGAACGTCTCGCTTTGGTGGCAGAACAACTGCAACATCTGGCTACGGTTCTTGTGGCACACCTACGTCCATGATGCCTTCAGTGGTCCCTCAAGGTGTGAATGCTTCTGCAAGCCCGCTACTACACAAGTGTGTACTTCAATGGAACTGCAGAGGTCGCGACCAGGAGAGCTCCAGTTTCGGCTCCGCATAGGCACACTTCAAGCGTGAGCTCTGCTCTTGCAGGAGACAAACTCAATGCCCCGCATTGTGGGATTTACTGCGTACCATTCCGGACCGCCGTTGTAGCAGTGCGTCTGGTCCACCTGGTAAAGTGACGGTGTACGTAGCCACCTGCTACCCCCAGACGCAAGTGCCGTTGATGTCTTGGTGCAGTGAGTTGCAGGAAGTGTTTGCCGTGTTGGTTCGCTACCCCGCACAGACGGGATCATACGTGCGTCCATATAGTGGCAGTGCACCTCGACTGCGAATGGGCTGCCGTGTTCACCTTCGCCGTACGTACCCGGGATGCCCAGTGCTGGTTGATGGGGACTTTCTGCGCCTCATGAGGCATGGGGTTACCCTTCGTCCAGTGCTCGTGGCATTGCAGTGTTAGACACATTCACAAGTCAGCAGTTCGTGCTACTCAATGCTCCGCACACATCGACACGTTGCTGGGATCATCCTCGCGCGCTTCCTTATGCCCCGGACCTTTCCTGGTGGACGGGCGTAACTCCGGTCTCAAGGGACCGTGAGACAGACTGTTGGGGCAGTGATCACTATCCCCTACGTCTTGGTTTGGCCCAGTGTCCAAACGATGCCTCCGGCGCCGCTGTAGTGTGACTGACTGGGACTTGTTTAGGAGGGTGTTAGACACACACCCGGAACCCTATGCGACACAGTGATGCAGCGCGAACAACTTGGGTGTGAATAGTCTAGGCCTGTTCCTGACCTGCATCTTCTTCGATTATGGGCAGCTCGTCGTCGTACTAAGATGGCCGTGAACCGGGATCCAGGGTCGCCAGAATTGCGAGCTTCCTTAAATCGTGCCACAGCTGCCACCCGCCGCCACGAGAAGCGCCTCTCTAGACAAAGGTGGCAAGAGTGGTGCGCGTCCATGGGACAATCCTCGACGAAATCTTCCATCTGGCGCACATTCCGCAGCATGGAAGCTGGGCACGACCACCGAATCCTGCCACTAGTGCGTGCATTACCTCTGGAAAAACACCAAAACAATTTACACCAGACAGCCAAAACATTCTTCCCGGCGTTCGACCAGGCTTCACCACCATTCATCGGCCAACCACATCTTCCTCCTGAGACAAGTGCGTCCCCAGCGCAGATGGACATTGATGGCATGCAAGAGCCCTCTACCAAGGCGGAGTTTGTGGCTGCCATCGACCAGGCAAAGTTGCGCACAGCTCCTGGGCCAGATGGTGTCACCAATGAAGTGTTCACGGGAGGTTCCCATTTGAACCCATTCCCATTCCAACCTTCCCGCTTGATCCCTCCCGCTTCAGCCCGGCGCAAGACGACCTTCCCATTTCGCCTGTTTCCGTTTGAACGTATTCCCCTTTCAACCTTCTCGTTTGTTCCCCCCGCTTCAACCCGGTATAAAACGCCCTTCCCGTTTCGTCTTTTCCCATTTAGCCCCTTCCCGTAATAACGTGCCCAGTTCGACTCAGGTACTCGGACCGAGACGTGCGATTTTTGAAGTTAAAGTTACATCCGTCTGTATTTTAACCCCATGTTTTGAGTTACGTCCAACGCAACCGGAAGTCAAAAATTACTTGCGTCCGCCGTAACCTGAAAATATAAACTGAAGTTGCGTCAAACTTATTACACCGTAAAAACCCTTTGGGCTGGCGGAGCCAAAGTACGGAGACGCCCTATTGACCTGCAACCTTATTTGAATTGTCCGCGGCACCAATTAAAACACAACACATAGATTGCTGCGTTACGTCCGACTGGGTACAGCGTCGGTGCATTACAGCTGAAACCGCACCCCTTCGTCTGGTTCTGCGTTGGTCGAACGGTCTGGAACGTGTTTCTCACATGCGTACTCCGGCAGCGGTGTGGGTGCTAGTCCCGACGATTGCATATCTCAGTTTCAAAGTATTGAATTGTTTTATATACGAATGCACAGGCACTTCTTTCTATAGACGGTATTCGTTGAAAAGTTTAGCGGTCAATTTCCTCGCTTGGCAACACTGGAAATGGCCACAACATGGCCGATGCGCCACGGACACGGCGCAGCCTAGGCCACTGAGGCCGCACGCCAAAGAAAAAAAAAAGACACCGACGTGCGTCATCTGCTCCTTTCCAATCCGATTCTAAACTGTGGCGCCAACAGAGATGTTATTAATCGCACTCACAGTGAACTCAACGCAATACTTTGCGTTCGGCGAAGAGTTCGTAACGTTAAACACAGTCGTGGTTAGCACGGACAAGTGCCGCCATCCCGCGGATTCACACGACGGAGGAACCCTCTCTTTTTGGCCCGCGGAACCCGCTCACGTGACCCATTTTAGGCTCCGCCCCTCGGTGGGGATAGCCCGCGGTGGCTCCGCGAAAGAAAATGCCTCCGCATGTTTTCGCTCGACGGCGGTGGCCCTCGGCGGGGAATGGAACCTGTTCCTCGGCGCTGTCGTCTGCTAGTCACTCCGCGTAGCTCCGCACGTGTGGATGCGCCGCCAGGCCGGATAATCCGGTCACGTGCTGTTGACGTCACATATCCGTCCGCCTCCGTGAGAGGGTTTCTCCGTCGTGTGAATCCCGCTATCATCCACGGCCTCCGCCGGACGCCGATCGCGGAGGCCGTGGGCGCACTCACACGGTTGCATGGAGGAGAAGAGGGGTGCCTGATCTTCGGGCCGTGCGCACAACGTCGCCTAGCAACAGACGCTTGGCCACAGATATGGCGGCGCACACTTGGTTGCCTGCATGCATTCCACGCCATTGAATACCGAGGATATGCAACACACACAAAAAAGGAAAAGAGAATGAACAAAATAGACCCTTTCCGCAGTGGCAACGCCAGTTTGTATAGCGTCTATATATCTCTTGCAGAGAACGAAGTTGGGTCTTGCAAAAAGTACAATTAATAATTTATTAGGGCTAGTACAGGGCTATTGTTTGTTTCTACGCAGGAAAAAAAAAACTTTTTGACAGTGAAATCTTTCCGGCCCTGACTCATTACTTCGCCGGGGTGGCCGCTAGGAGTAGCGGTACGAGAAAAGTCTTCCAAAAGCATGATTTAATTTGTTATAGTGCGATTGTTACTTTTCTGACGAGAGTCGTGAATGAAGGAACAAACTTTTTTTGATTCCGTGAAGAATCCAGACAAACGGGAAATGCGGGAGCATTTTCATCTTCAAAAAGCTTCAAGAGCACAGTATCGGCCTCAGACATTCGCGAACTTTTATCAGCCGGAAATATCGGCCGATTCTCAATTTCAGACAAATTGCTACGTAGACGTTTTTACAGTAATGCATAGCCCGTATCTGGGATAAACATTTTTGGGAACACTTTCAAGAACAGTAATGCATATTTTCAGAAATTCCAATGGGATGGAACAATACGGGTTCAAATGGGAAGGGCGTTTTGGGAGCGGGTTGAAACCGGAAAGGGAGTTTTGGGAATGGGTTGAAACAAGAAGCGGTAAAACGGGAAGGGCGTTTCGGGAATGGGTTCAAACAGGACGGGTTCAAATGGGAATGGGTTGTTTCGGGCTACACCCGTTCAAGAACGCTAATGGTCCCGCTCTTCAGTGGATGCTTGACTCACTCAACACCATCTCGTCCTCAGGGAAGCTCCCAGCTTCCTGGAAACATGCAGATGTAGTGCAAATACGAAAACCAGGCAAGCCAGTCGACCGCATGAGTAATCTGAGGCCGGTTGCATTGACGTGACCTATCTACAAGCTGCTGGAACGTATGCTCGCTACTCGCCGGTCTTGTTGGCTTGAGCGCTACCTGTGGTATCATCCGGCTCACATAGGTTTCCACCCAGACCTCGGTACGGAAAATGGCCTGGAACATCTTTCGGATATGGTGCTATTGGGTTGCAGAACGAATAGTACACGAACGCTCCTAACAATGGATGTCCTAAAGGCTTATGACCATGTCAGTCACTCAGCGATCCTCACCATCCTACGTCAGCTGAAAGTCCCAAGCATTGTCTGCAATTTGGTGTGGTCTTTCCTCGACCGTCGAACCTTTTCTATACGAATCGGCAAGGAACGGGCAGGGCATTTCACCTCTGAGCGGGAAGTACCTCAGGGCTCCGTGTTGGCACCATTAATGTGGCACTCTTTCCCCTCGTGTGGCAGTTAGCTACCGTTCCGGACATTTTCTTTCTCATGTAACCCGACGACATTACAGTCTGGTCGGTACATGAAGATTTGAACAGTCATCAGGCAGGCCTCCAGGCGGCCCTAGACAAAACTGAGCAATGGTGTGCCACGGTCAGCTTGACCCTGTCGGCTGCAAAGACGACCTTCATGTCGATCACAAACAGATGGGGCCGACGCAGTCTTTCGCAGACGCCAATCGACTTGACCTTAAACAGCCATGCCCTCAATCCTGCGTCGACAATGCGAGTGCTGGGAGTATAACTGAACACTTCTGGGTCCGCGGCTTCATGGATCCGTACCGTGCGCGGTAAAGCTACCAAGACATATTGCACCACTTTCGACGGATCTCCGTGAAGACGGGCAGTTCCTGTAGTGGCATGGCACGCATCCTAGTTCGGTCTGTATTGCAGCCCCAGCTGATATACCAAGCCCAGTTTCAGCACCTCACTCGAAGAGACTGAGACCTACTGGAAAGTGTAAACCGAGAGGCTATGCGGATTATTACAGGCCTGCCTCGACTGACCCCAATTCCGACGCTACAAGCGGAGGCCAGCTGAACACCCTGCTTGTTCAACAGCAGAAGAGTGCACGTCGCTTAAAATTCAAGCAGTTCCCGCTGCTGCAGCACTGGCCCACTACTATGATTCAAGGCAACCTATTATATCACAAAATTCACCTGATCTTCCCTCTTGGAATCGAAGCCAATCCACAGACAACCGGCCACTTACCCGGATACGCCACTTTCAAAACCAAGCACAGCAGCCCAACTCTTTCCTCGGAGTCGGATGGAACAACCGATGCACTTCAAGTGTACGTCGACGCAGGAATGGCCCGAAATTTCCTACACACTAGCCTTGTGTGCCCCACTCATCCGAAAGTATAGCAGACCTGCTCATACCATACCGAGGTACTTTCAATCATTGCAGAACTTGTTGCCGTCACGGATGGGTTATCCTCGTTAGAGCCTCGCCTCCGCATAAACCCGCCGTCCTGCCTTCACCTGTATACACAGACTCCACACAGGCAGTTCGTGAACTACGGCGCGTCGCCAAGTCCCTCGACTTGACTGTGATGTCGTGCATCGTATTGTGAACTCATTTCCGTGCCCCGTGCGAGTTAAGTGGAATCGACAATCGACAACATGCTCACACGGACGCGGCCTGCCATCCTCAGAGGGTGACTAGGCCGCTACCCCTGCTACAGTTATCGAAGAGTGATACCCTCATCACTCACAAGGAATCTCTCAGGCGCTCCACGAGTGCCCTTTTTCCTCCGCGTGGATCGGACCGTGGGCTCCGCGATCGGCTACCGGCGGCGCGCCATCCGCCGGCAGCAAATCGCAGAGGCCACGATCGGACCTTCCTGGCCATTTAACCCGCCGCGAGGAGGTGGCGCTCCGAACAATCCGCGTGGGCGCAGCTTTAACCCCGTCGATGAAGTCCTCGTGGAGAACGCAAGTTCCCCCAGAAACATGCCCGTTCTGTGAAGCCCGTGCCTCTGAAGCGACACTGACCTCCTGGGGGAATGTCCGGGTCTCCAGGAAGCACGAGTTTGCCACATGAGGGTCCTCGGGTACCCCCCAGGACGACCACCTGACCTTCACCGCTGGAGGCACGGTCCCCAATATCGGCTCCTCCTTAAGTTCATTGCGGAGACGCGACTGCTTGACTTCATTCAGTTTATGCCGAAGGGCGTACTTGGCAATAAAAAAGGAAGGAAGGCTGTTGGGGACACAAATAGCACTCCCTCACCAGAGGAGAATCTGGTCACCCTGGTGTAGTAGATGTCCGCCACCTCCCATGACTGACCAACTAAACTCTCGGCCTTAAGTCCCCAGCAGCTGTATAGCACCTGTACACGGCGGCGGTCAGAACAGCGATACAGCAGAGGGCGCTAAGAATCTCTGGGTCCGGAGAGGCCGCCATTGGAACTTGACCCTGGCAACGTACAACGCACGCACTTTGTCTAGGGAGAGAAACCTATAGCTGCACTACTAGAGGAGCTCTCTGACATTAAGTGGGATAGTATAGGGTTAAGCGAAGTTAGAAGGACAGGAGCAGGCTTCATGGAGCTCACTAGCGGGCATATTCTGTGCTACAGTGGACCCCAAGAGAAGAAAGAACACGGGGTGGGATTTTTAATCCACAGAGAAATAGCAGGAAACGTGGACGAGTTTTTCAGCACTAGCGAGAGAGTCGCGGCTATTGTGATTAATCCAAACAAGCATACAGGTTAAAGATAGTACAGGTCTATGCGCCAACACCCAGCTTTGATGATGAAGCCGTAGACAGCTTTTACGAGGACTTCGAATCAGCAATGAAGAAGGCAACAACACAGTTCACGATTGTGATGGGAGACCTTAACGCAAAGGTCGGTAAGAAGCAAATAAGAGAAAGGTCAGTGGGAATTGGCTTCTTAATAGACAATCGCAACAGTCTAGGAGATACACTGGTGGGATTTGCAGAGAGAAATAACATAAGGTTGATGAACGCATTCCTTTAGAAACGAAATAATTGGAAATGGACGTGAAAAAGTCCCGATGGTGCAACAAAAAAAAAACGAAATGGACTTCATTTTAAGTGACAAGCCAGGTATCGTGCACGACGTAGAGGTGCTAAGTAAGATCCGGAGAAGCAGTCATAGGATGTTTAGATGCAAGCTAAGGCTGAATCTCAAAAGAGAAAGAAGGAAACTCGTGAAAACTAAGAAACCCCGTGTGGAGTCAGTCAGAGCCAGATCGCAGGAGTTTAAAATAACTCTTCAAAACTAATTCACGCTTCTGAACGAGCAGAACGAGGTTAGTGTAGACAGTCTAAATGACAACCTAACATCGGCACTCAGTGAATCAGCAGAAGCTGTGGGAGAAGCGACATACAGGGAACAAACTGGAAAACTAACTAAAAAAACGAAGGAACTAATTGCCAAACGTAACAACATACGGCGGATCGGATTGAATTAGCCGGGCTGTCGAAACTTATTAACAGAAGCAAAACAAACGACATTCGTGCATATAACGTGGCAGTGACCGAAGAAACGCTGCAAATAGGGGGAAGCTTGAAAGCAACCTAAAAGCCATTGGTAAGCCATTGGCTTGAAAGCCATTGGCAAAGACAGGATCCACGCCCTCAGAGACGAGCAGGGTATACCATTACACACGACTTGGACGGGATAATAAAGGTAGTAGAACGATTCTGCACCGGTCTGTATGCCAGCGACGTTAGACAAGGGGAAACTCCTGAGAGTACAAGCTCAACTTGCTCTGTCCTACTAGTAACCAAAGAGGAAGTTGGAAAGGCTCTCAAAGGCATGAAAATAGGAAAGGCTGCAAGTGACGACGGGATAACCGTGGATCTTTTGAAGGAGGGAGGAGATATTGTACTGGAAAAGCTTTCTGTACTATTTTAGGAATGCTTGAAGACTCAAGAAGTGTCCATAGCCTGGAAAAACGCCTACATTTTTCTGATTCATAAGAAGGGAGATCGCAAAGACCTCAAGAATTACAGACCCATCAGCTACTCTCAGTTGTTTACAATCTGTTTACAAAATTGATAGGTAGCCGCATAGGTGACAACCTGAATTCCCAACAACACAGAGAGCAGGCTGGGTTTAGATAAAAGTACTCAACCATAGATCACATCAATGTCGTCAATCCAGTGATAGAAAAATTCGCGGAGTACACTAAACCCCTTTACAAGGCATTTCTAGATTATGAGAAAGCGTATGATTCCGTGCTCACCGCAGCCGTGCTACAAGCACTAAAAGACCAGGGAATAGAGGAAACCTACTTAAGACTTCTAGATGACATATATAAGGAATGCACGGGCAGAATAATCCTCCACAAGCAAAGCGATAAATTTCCGATCCGAAAGGGAGTTCGGCAGAGAGATACCATCTCGCCAAAACTATTCACGACATGTCTGGAGAGGGTATTTAAAAAGCTTGACTGGGAAACAGGATCAAGGATAAACGGGGAATACTTTAGCCATTTGAGGTTTGCAGACGACATAGTCTTGCTGAGTGAGACTGCAGAACACATGCAAACAATGCTCAAGGAACTTCAATCAGAAAGCACGGCCGTGGGGCTAAAAATAAATATGAATAAATGTAAAGTAATGAGTAATAAGCGTGCCACAAACGTTCTCTTCAGCTTAGGAAACGAAACGCTAGAAGAAGTAAAAGAATATAACTGCCTCGGACAGATGGTTACTGCTGACCCCAACAACGAGAGAGGAATCCTGTGCAAAATAGGTGTGGGCTGGGCCCTGGGAAGCACTCGGCATGCACTCCCAAATAATGAAAAGTCAGCTACCTCTGTCACTCAAAAGAAAAATCTACAAGCAGTGCATTCTGCCGGTGATGACATACGGAGCTGGAACGTGACTCCTTACTAAACAAGTAGAAAGCATACTCAGGTCTGATCAACGGGCCATGGAACGAATAATGTTAGGAATAACACTCAGGGAGAGGAAACGAGCTACCTGGATCAAATAACAAACTAAAGTAGAATATATCATAGTTCAAATAAAGGAAAAGAAATGGACTTGGGCTGGCCATGTAGTGAGACGAACCGACGACCGGTGGACAGTTAGGGTAACAGAGTGGATACGATACCAAGAGATGGGTCTAGAAGAAGGGGAAGGCCACTAACACGATGGAGGGATGAAATAGAGAAATTCGGGGGTAAACTGTGGACTCGAGCAGCGCGGGACAGGAGCGGTTGGAGGTCAATGGGAGAGGCTTTCGTCCTGCAGTGGACCTGAGTAGGATTATGATGATGATGATGACTTCAAAGAAAATGAACCCGTAATAGGAACTGTGGCAAATTAAAAGGAAGTTTGATTATCGTCAGCAGCGATTATGCCCAAGAAATCGTTCAAGTACGGAAGAATGTGTGGGACACTGCGGCAGCAGATAGGGCTGATGGAAAAAATTACGCCCACCTCCCCTCGCGGGAACCCTGGTGTGATGCGACGCTGAAGGGGGTTCCGTTGGGTGTTTCCGTTGGGTCGATTAGTCGAATTGCGTGAAACGCGTAGTGAACGTGAACTGCGTTTCGATCACATCGTTGGGTTCCACGCGAGGGGATGCGGCGCAAGCGCAAGCGCGGGTGACCGTCGACTGAGAGACCGGCCGGAGCGCGGCACTCCGCTTATATGCGCAGCGCACTCGAAGGAGAGGAGACCGTAGAGAGAGAGAGAGTACTGCACATGCGCACAGCGCGCAGCCCCGCGCGCAGCGCCGCCCACCGGCGGAGTGAGAGGGCGCTGCGCCACGCGCCCGCAGATGTTGGGCGAGAGTGTTCGCTATCGGAGAGAGGAGAGGGGGTGAGCGGAGGAGAGACGCAGCTGTGCGGACGCGGACAACGACGACGGACGCAGGACAGGGCCGCCGGCAAGAGATGCTCCTCTCAGCGTCGCATCTAAAAAACAACCCTGGTTAACGATAAACTAAAAGTAGATAACAGCTAGGCTTTATGGCTGGGGCGATAAACTGGAAAAACGTTTCCCTTTGCAGGACAAGCAGGGCAAGCGAGATCGAGATAATGCCCAAGAGGCATCACATGATTCTAACGCCTCCCACCTTCCAAGTGGTACACCCCTAACAACCCCGTCATCAGCATAGCTAACTGTTGCCCTGTTAGCTGCTCGTAGCATGGCAAACAAGATAACTGATCTAGAGTGGTTAATATTATCGCAGGGTCCGCACGTGGTAATCATGACAGAAACATCGCACAGCAGGCTGCAGCCCTGTATACCAAGCGACTGCATTGTTCCAATGCAGATGGGATCGACTCCGATCGAGATTCCCGAGGGGGTGGCGTTGCCATTGCCGTGAAATCTTAGATTCGAGCAGCACCAGTTCTTTGCACGTTGCATGAATCGGTGTGGTGTAAGATCGCTTTCGAAAACCTGGTACTATACTTAATAGGAGCTGTCTATAGGCTCCCCCCCCCCTCGCTACATCGCCTGAATTTTTAGACAAACTAAATAATTTTCTTTGCGACAATGTAAACGGTAGCACATGGTTATTAATGGCTGGTGATTTTAACCTTCCGCATAGCAACTGGGAAGCCTTGCTTCCTGGAAATACCGAAATTTCAAGCGGAGATAAATTATTAAATATATTGCTCTCACACAGTCCTACGCAAATCTTGAAGGGGGCCACAGAAAACTGCTCAAACCCAGTCAATGCGCGACCTTGTGTTCTTGTCAAGCCAGTTGGATGACTACATGGTATCAGTGGAAGTGGGTATATCAGACCACTGGGTAGTTGTTGTCAAAATTACTGCAGAGAAAAATTGGTCGTCCGAAGTCAGTTTCCCAAGTAAAAGTTAAAAAATATGCATAAGCTGATGACACTTCAACTTTAGATTTTAAATGCAGAGCATTTCTTTAACTCACGGTGTCACCCGTTCTTGGCGTCCGTAGTTGTCCGCATCGCTCGCCTCGACATGCCCGGCTCGACGTTTCGCTATCGGCGCGATCAACATTCGATAGCGCGCCCAGGCACGTTTCAAGGACACTCTCTCCCCTCTCTCGGACTCAACGTGCGCCGAGGCTGCCAATTTTACTGCTGACGAGCGCTCTCTCGTCAGCAGTTGCCACAAGTGCAACAACATTAACGTAACGCAAACTACTTAACGTCGTGCGCCCCCGGAAATGCTCTGCATTTGATCGTGCCCCTCGCGAGGGGGATGTTTCACTGCGTCGCCATTTGCCACGCTTTAGTTTCAGTTCCGTATCTCCCCGCCGCGGCCGTGGAGAGAAGGCGGCCGGTCGCGACTCTCGCCACCGCGGCGCTGCGGTTGCGAGTTGCGCTAGGAAAGCGAGCGTCGTCTGCTAGCGGGGAGCGGAACGCGTTCCGCTCGGCATCTCCGGTTTTAGAAGTGCCTTCAACAAATTTTAGTCCCCCTCTGAATGCGAGTTCGTGGAGATATTGCCGACACCTGTCCACCTGTCTTTAGAAAAATTCTGTGGTTTAGCTTTGGTTAACCCTAGTTGATAGCGAAAGTTTCATTGCCCTGGCTAGGCCCATTGTCGAGGTGTGGTCAAGTTGCGGTTTCGCAATTATTACAGATATGTTTGCAATGAATACACTGATTATTCATGATCTTTTTTCGCCTCACGGCGTTGTTTAAGCCTCGCCATGTACGAGCGACCACAGCTAGATGTTCGTCATCCTATAGTGCCTAGAATATACTGCTTAGTGTGCCGACCGCGGACTCCCGGGTGGCACCGCGAGCGATGAAAGCTGGTGGCCGCCGGTAGGGGCACTGCCGGGCGGGAGGGTGCGGGCCGCGCTGTCTTCGCAACCTCGGCAGGAGCACTGCTGCATTTTTGCTTTCGTTCAGCAGACCACATCTGTCATGCAGGGAGCTGATGACAGCTTTCGAGGTTTATTTTGAGTCTTCGACTAAGAGGGGCATATTTAGAGAATGTTCCTTGCGCGAAAGCGTGTATGAAGTTCAGCAAAACTATCGCGGTTTCGCACATCTCATGCTCTCGAAGATGTGTTTAGCGCCGTTTCAACAGTATAGGCTTTCTTTAGAGTGCTCTTCAGCTAACTCTATTTTCTGACACAGTAGGTGAGCTGAGTCAGTTAATTTCATCTACTCTTAAGCAGAAGCATATTTTGTTCCCAATTGCTTCGGTGCTTGAAAAAAGCACAGGCCTACTCCCCAGCGGTCTTCGTAAATAGAAAACACTTCTCTGGAAAATCATGGTTCTGTAAGCTTGGTAGCGTTCCTGAAGCATCCTTTCCAGCATTCACCACAAAGATTTGTCAAGGAAACATTGTTCTACTATTAACCGGTCTCTTTGCAAGAGTGCACACGTTTGGCCCTCTTCCGTTCAGGTGCACACCGTTCATATCCATGTCACTGGAATATAGGATATCGTAATTAGCCGCCGTTGCAAGTGTGCGGCACCCGATCTACCAGCGCTTGCAGCTTCAGAACCACGGCGTATGGTGCCGCCCCCCGCCTGAAACTGCGCCAAAAGGAGTTCTGTTCTTTTTGTTTGATTTGATTGATTGTAGGGTTTAACGCGCCGACGCAACGCCGGCGATGAGGCGCGCCGTAGTGAAGGGCTTAGGAATTTGACGGCACCAAATTTTTCAAGGCTCACCGATTAGGCGCGCGTTGCGCCAAACTCGGAAACACCCGATGGAGCGCGTTTGTGCCACTTCGTTGGAGGCTTCTGCTCAGGAATATTTTTAGGTTTTCGCTTTGCGGGAACTCCAAGCACGATGTGTTCTAGGTAATATGTGATTATCGTAAATATCGCATCACCCGAGGAGGCTGGTTGTAACACCGGAGATACTGAACATGCGCGTGAACATATATAAGCATTTGCTCGGTACAACTGCTCTGAACAAACTTTTCGCAAACAACTGCAGCCTACGTCACCCTTCTATATTATCTTCTGATGCTTCGTTCCTATTCCGCAAGCCGCGTGGCATCCGCTGAATTGGTAAACATGCCCCTTGTTTGGGCGGTATACCGCTTTTACACAGCGGCGCAATTAGCATGTTGTCAATTTGCACCATCACTCTGGCATTGTCAGCTTGTTTTACAGTTAAACAAGGCGGTTTTAGGGACAGGCACGGAAAACAACAACTCGGAACCCAGCCCGCGATTTGGCGCGGCACGGATTCTCGCGCACGCCCGCAGCCCAAAACTGCTGGGAGGGGCTGACGGGATGGCTTGCATGTGCAAGCACCCACGCAGAAGCACCTACGCAACCACGCAGAAACGGTGTATCTCGGCGAAGAAAAAAGGCCGCCTGGTTCTTGCTGCGGCAGGAAACTAAACATCCCCCTCGCGAGGGGCACGATCAAATGCAGAGCATTTCCGGGGGCGCACGACGTTAAGTAGTTTGCGTTACGTTAATGTTGTTGCACTTGTTGCTGTTGGTTGTTGTATTGTAATTAAATGAGGAGACGTAATTGCGTGGTCACGTGACATCATTTATTAGCAGGTGGGTATGATTATTGTGGCGCAGTGGGAAGAGCACCATGTACCTCGCGTTCCGCCCACAGGTAGTGAATGCGTTGTATCAGCAGCTTCTTGACGTAGTTTGAATGAGTCAAGGATATAAGGCGCGTTCGTAGCCCTCCATTCTGTGTCGGCTTTGTGGCGCAGTGGGTAGAGCACCATGTACCTTGCGTTCCGCCCGCAGGGTCGTGGGATCGAAACCAGGCGCCGGTAAGTATTATTTTTTATATGGTGTAGGGGGAGGGGTGCGGACTACTACGGACAACTAGAACGGGTGACATCGTGAGTTAAAGAAATGCTCTGCATTTAAAATACGTTCACAAGCACTTTAATCACGCACGCACAAGGCCACCTTACCGCCTTCCGAAGCGCAAAAACTGCATCGGAACAAAGGCCAGGGAAATAATAGCCATGGGGTAATTGTGAACGAAATCCTGAGACGCTGTCAGAGGATCAACTGGTAAGGGTGAAGGGCTATCCTATCTATCCTTTGCCACTTCTTTACATTCATTTGATCAGATGGGAACCTTTCATTAAAAAAAGCTAGCTGGTAGTTCCACGTACCCTCTGTGGAAAATATCAAGGTAGACAAAACACATTGAAAATCTGTTTCCTGTGCACTCAATAATGGCTGCCTACAGATTGCTTAAAATTTGCAGCTCTTTTTGTCTTCCCGATCATATCAGAATACTGTCAAAGTAGAAAGAATATAGGTATTGAAAGCAACAAATTTAAAAAAAAAACACGAGAACAAATTAACAATAACTGAAGTCTCCTACCTTATGCACACCAAACTTCAAAGTACCATTTAACAGGAGTGTCAAACTTCGCACAAACGGCGATCTTATTAGCTCCACTTCTCTCAAACTTGCACAGCTGGAGCTTGAGCCTCCTTGCACAGAAAGCCAGCCAGTCAGCGGCTGGTTTCCGCGGTAGCTTGAGTGGATGCTGTCCATGGACGGGAAGCTGAGCTCCACCTATTCAGGCCACCCACGAAAGCGAAGCTGAGCTCCCTGCAGCAGCGCAACATGCACGGATCGTTTCCGCGGAGTACTGGGGATGATTACACTTCTCGGCGAAAGTGGTACTGCTCAGCGGGAATAATTGCAGAACAAGGTACATGCGAGGCCGGGCTGCGTTCGGGTATGCAATGCGCTATTAGGTGCTGAGTACCTTAGCACCGCACCATGTCCGTCCGCGTCCGTGCGCATAGCATTTACAATCGCAAGAAACCACCCATCACCGGCAGGATTCGAGCCTGTGTCTGGTAGACCAGTGTCAGTCGTCTTACCCATTGGGCTACGACCGTGAGTATCCGAGAGTCAAACGGCTTACTCCCTCGCCTGTAACGGGGCGGAGTACCTTATAGGACCTCCCATCCGTCCGCGTCGATCCGTGCGCACACCATCATCAAGCGAAAATCAAGCGAAATTCGATTTGAGCCATGAATTGCAGTTTCAATTAGGAAATAATCAAGGTGCAACTCACGGCTAAAATGGAATGACGGTCGGGGCGCAAATCGGATGTCACTCGGGGCGCAACTTGGATGTCATTTCAAGTCCTCGTACTCCGCACCCTCACAATCATTCACGGAGTGGAGATGGTGCCATTTTTAACGATACTCGATTCCTTCACTCGCTGATACTGCCTTCACTCGCGTTGTCATGTCATCAAAGCCAGCTACCTCGCACACTAAAAATTTTTACGCCCAAAAGGGTGCTTCAGCTTGTCGCCGCAGGAGCACCCTAAAAACTGAATATTTTACGCCCTTTAGGGTGCTTGGATTTTGTCGCCGCAGGAGCACCCTCTGTGAAGCACCCCAGAAGACAGGTGCCTTATAAACACCCTTTTCCGCCTAAAAGTATCCTAGGGTGCTACTTAGCACCCCAATCTGTAGGAGCATCTTCTGCAAAAGCACCCACCTAAAGGGGTACAAAACGGGTGCGTCATCCTCGGTTCACAGGTGCAGCAGGTGTGAGACCACATATTGCACAATATCACACACGATTATGGTATGAAACATTCGTGCTCTCCAAGCTCGGTTCTGTGAGACATTCCATTGAAGCTCAACATCAGCTGATAATTTCCTTGAACTTGTGTCACCGATTGTTAAAACATCAATTTAAAAAGTCAGGAGCCACATCTCAGTACAGTTATAACTTTAGAGGTAGTTGATTACCCAAAACTTCGTAAAAAACCAATTATATGTTCACTTTGCCGAACTGCAGTACACATCCTTCGAGATTCACTGCAGAGCCTAACCATGCTGTGCAGTGAAAGACATTAGGTGTGCAACACTTCAACCACACAAAACTTCCTTGAACCTTAAAACCCTTGGCTTCTTAGTATTGCATCAAACTTCCAATCAAGGTAGCTACCTGCAATGTTTAGTGCCTTATTCTTGAGCTGAGCAGGAAGGTTCAATATCAAGGAAGACCAAATGCAAAATGTATAGTTTCCTCGGTAATGCGGCTCATAATATAGTTCCCTCCGTACTGCGGCTCATAATCTACTTATAAAAGTTGGGTACCCAAGCCATTTATTTTCGTTTGCATTATTCTTTTTGCTTTACGGAAAAATATTCATATGGTACAGCACTTGCAAGGTTTGGTGGTATTTGGAGTTTTATAAACATACCTTTAGACTAAATGACCCCACATAGCAATAACAAGAACTGCAAACATCACAGAACAATGCATACAAGTTCCCTGGTGAAGCCCATGGTTGAAATGTAATGCCATTGTTCAGAAAACATTATTTTATCATGAGGCTAGCTTGTACATGGTGCCTTGCATTATGTCCCTGCCGGTGGATGTGGGGTCATTTGTCACTGTTGCAAATGAAAAGCCAACAGCCAGGGCCCATTAGTTTTGGCTAGTATTACGAGGTGCCTCACGGTAAGCATTCTACGTCGATAGACTTTTTTAGAGTTGACTAGAACTGAAATCAGCAAAAGATTCTCTACAAAACATTCATTCTATCCGCAGCTTTAGGGTTTGCTATTTCCATAGTTGGGTTTCTTCTGTCTTTCTTAACAACATTTTTCTTTTGATAAGAAGGTGCACAACCAAAAGCAAAAAGCTTTTCTGTAAACCTTTGGTAGCTATATAATTGTTACAAAATATTTTACTCTAAATATGGCAGCTTAAACTGAGAAGATTTGCATTTAAAAACATTAAAATAAGTTTAAATTGATCATAAATTTTTAGCTGTTTTTACGCAAAACTGTACATGGGATATGAAGTGCACCACAAGGAGGGCTTTGGATTAGCTTTAGCAAATTTGGGACATTTAAGGTGCACTGAAATCTCTACACATGCGCTTTTTCACTTTCTGTATCCACCAGGAAAATGGCTGCCAATTTAGACAGCGATTCTAAATAGTAGTTGACGTGCATTTTAAAATAATCACAAACATTATAGCCACAAAATTAATTTTTACAAGTTGTAGACATTGCCCATTACACCAGACATTGGACTACACTGTCAAGAGCTTTGACATCTACAATGACGTCTACAAAGCAGGCTTATACTGGTAGAATGTTTCATACCATAATTACTGTGTGTTCAGAGCTCACGTATGAAGTATGGATACTGCTGCTTCAGCAAGAACCGAGGATGAGCACCCTTCCTGGTTCTGAAAAAAAATAACAGAGGAAATGCCTTAAGCTGGATTCTGAAACGGGGTTGAATGAAACAAGAATGAACAAGAAATTCTTTCAAAACATGTAAAGCAATGCAAACAAATATTTATTTCAACTTATTTCTACAAAAGACCACCTCATGAAGACTGGTGGTGGGGTATTGGCTCAAAAAAAAAAAGCAGAGAGCACTTATACAAATGCTACAGGGAGCCTTCGCAGCCAACAATTGTTTAAACACACCTAAACTAATCACTGTTCAACAAACTCATAAAAAATGTTTGAATGCATAAAAAACCAGTGGTAAACACAGGAAACAGTTAAAAAAGAATGACGGCACAAGTTTGTCCCATCGTTCTCTTCTGTGTCCTGGGTTTTCCTATGGTTTTTCATCCAGCCAAACATGTACCAGCTAGCCCAGTCCAACGCCTTGGTATCATAAAAATATGGATAGTCATTCCTTACACAAAGTTGCAAAAAAAGAAAGTATAAAGTAGGTGACAAAATTAAAACGACAGCAAATTGGTTGGCTTTTAATTTTAAATGATAATATAAAAAATAATGGCATGAATGAAAGTGAGCAGCACGCGAAGTACCTTGTTGCTAGCCCGACATTCCACTTTGAAGCAAAATGTCCGCTTTCAACACTACATAGGCTAAACATGCAATGGGGCATTCCTTTAGGCACACAAAATATACCATAATTGTTAAAAAAGCTACGAATTAGTTGAAAAAACCTGACCACGACAAATTGGAATTAGTGACTAGATACAGTTTCAGAAATACACAGCGACATCATATAAAAATATATGGTTCCCATACAAAGATTGATCATAACAAAAATTCAGGACATTTATCAGACTGGCATCAATGTGCAAAGCAGCTTAATGAAGGAAGACGGTCTTCACTAAAAACATGTTAATATTGGGAGCTCATGTGCTTCCCTGCAAGTTGGGTGTGTAAACCCACTGACATCTTAACTAACCTGCCTGAATCATCACTTGATAGACATTGAGGAATTTTACGAATTGGTTTATTGTAGCCAGTTGTCTAGTTTATTTCCCTATTTTTCTTGGCATTTCGTGTCTAATTCTAAATTTGGTGACCAGATAGCTTTTACTATGGTCATGCACTGGTGACAACGAATATTTGATTTTACTTTAAAAAAATTTCAGTTTTGTTTTATTGCTCACCAGCCAACGATCTGAAATATCAGAGGTGCTTAAAACGTATGTTGGCATTTCCTTCCTGCAGTGTAGTACAACTAATCATGACTTTTACCATAATTTGTTCACAAATCGTAATATGTGGAAAGTATTCAGCTTAATGAAAATGTCATTTCAGAAGCATGCACAATCAACAAGGCCTCAATGACTCTCATGACGTGGTCCACTTGTTTCTGTCACAAATAACCTGAGTGCAGACACATTCCACCGAAGACGAAGGTAACATGCCCTCTTGGGTGATGAATATTTAAAAAGCCTTACGAGTAAATTTGCTGCTGAGCACGTGAAATTGTGGCATTAAAACAAAAGATCCCTCTGCGGCATCTTTCACTTGGAGGAGCGCTTGACCACAAACTTTGAGAAGCTGGAAAATGCTCCATGAACCGCTCCAGCCAGCAGAAACGATGCAGGACACAAGTTGGTAGGCGGACCGTTGGCATCCTGCGATTGTGAAGATATTTCTGTTTAGTAGATGCTCTTCTTTTTGTACCACTGTTTATTTCACCTTTAACAAGCAGCTGAACTCCTTAACGTTCGCATAATAAAATGCTGCAATGCGGAACAGTTAGCAGGGTTACCTCTATTTTGCTTTTCTACGAATTAACACAATGTAGGTAATCTGCACACAACTACAATCAAAATACAATTTTCACCTACTTCACTGCTAACATCAGCGTTTGACTGCTCAAGCACAAATACAGGTTAGACATGTGAGCAATCTGCTAAACGTATCCCCACAAACTGAACAATCAGGCATCAGAAATCGGCAAGGAAGGAGGTGTCACGTTTAAATGGCACTTTTTTTGTTCAAAACAAAAACAACACCTGGAAGCTTGAAGCGTGAGAGGGGGTCTTTCACGCTGACAATGTCAGAACATAGCTTGCTAGTGGGCACCTGCACGATGTGCACAATGTATTTCTTGAAAACGCGTGCGAAAGTTTGATTGATGTGTAGGACGAGAATTGCAGCACGTTTTGACACAGGCCTTGTGGACGCTTCTGCCTGCTAATGTCAGTGTGGATTCTTGCTAGTCGCCCTCTTCGCTTCTTTCTGAATATAATGCTTTAGGCATTATATTCAGGACAACGACTGCATCAAAACGTGCAGCAATTACCTACTTCCCACACATCGGTGAAACTCTCGCACACATTTTCAAGACACGCAGTGCATACATTGTGCATGTGCCCACTAGCAAGCTGCGTTCTGACATTGTCAGCGTGAGAGACCCCCTCTCACGCTCCAAGCTTCCGGGTATTGTTTATTAGATTCCATGCGCTGAATGCAAATCAGTGTACATTGGCGAAACGGGCAATCTGCACAGAAGATTAATGCAGCACTGGAACGAAGTGAACAAGGGCCATGCAAAAACAAGTCCACTGGCAGAGCACCGTGAGAGGACGGGACACGTGGTCGACTGGAACAAGACAAAATTACTGACAACTGAGTGCAATCTATCTTCTCGATTACTGCTCGAGTCCCTCATTGTTCAGACGACGCCCAACATTATCAACATAATGGATGGCAATCTGCACCATATCTATGCAAACTCATTGCGCCGCGTAATGCCCAATATATAGCTTCGTTTTCCACGACACATGCTCACCGTGAACAAGCAACAAACCGTTAAATGGCTTTCTTGACTTGGTCAGTGACCTACGTTTCATCACTGCAATAATGCTTTTACCTGCCTACACGGCATTCCGTCAAACACTGGACTACACCACATGAGCCATTGGCGTTCTTAACCTGCACCAGAGTATATAACCTTTCACTACTGCTATGAGATAGACCCATAAACGCACTTCAATATGGCCTTTATATTTAGCTCTTCGAAACATTATGTATAATTTTACCTTTAAGTTGCACCTGCTACAGCAGCTGGTACTATACCATTAACATGAAAAAAAAAACGGTGGTTTAACACGCCAAAGCTACACTTGGGATATGGGGAGCACTGTAGGGGAAGGCTTCGCATTAATTTTGACCATCTGGGTATTTTTGTGCGCATCGAAATCTCCAAACACGGGCGTCTTTACGTGTTGCCTCCATCTGAAAAGCGGCTACACCAAGCGGTATCTAACCGACATTCGCCTCCACAGCACACCACCCTAGCCACGGCAGTGGGTTAAACATATGAAATAAAGCGAGTTTTGGAGTGCAAATGAAAATATTAATCACACGTCTTATTTTCCCAATCGATGTACCTTTTGAAATCCACCATGCAATCGCCCCTCCCCTACCGGCCTACCAAAACACCTTTGTCTCAAGAGGTAATCAGGCTGTTGTTAATGAAGTAAGTATTTACAATCCGAGACTTGCCACCGTTGAAGTCATGCACTTTGTTTTAGAGATAAGCGACATTAGCCATTTGCAGCACCAGGAGTTAATTGTGTTAAGATCAGATTGAAAACATTGACGGTAGTAGTTGAAAGAAATTGTGTGATAAATTACAACATCATCTGCAAATAGACCTACATGGGAGGATATGCAACATGGAAGATAGACCAAGCAACCTGCCTGGGGGGACAACAAAGTGGCACGAGCAAAAGAAGTATATAGTTATTAGAAGTAAACTGCATTTGAGAAGAATGAAAATCTTTTGCTCAAGTGAGGACATTAGGGTGAAGTTTGAGAAGTAGTCTGTGGTGTGCAATGCGATTGAATGCTTTAGAAAAATCGAGAAAAACTACCGCAGTTTGTAAGCCTGTGTCAATGGATCAATGTAGATCGTGAACAAATCCTGAAAGTTGTGTTTCTCAAGTAACCCTTGTGAAAACCGTGGTGATACTCGAATGTGATATTGTGATTTTATTAATAATTAGCGACCTGAGAGTGGATGAAATGTTTCCTGACCTTGCATATGGTGCTTGTTAGGGAAATTTAATGGTGAAGTACCGTCTCCTGATTTAAAGACTGGTGCTACCTCGACTATCTTCCAACCATTGAGATTAGTGCCTGTCATGAGAGACTGCGAAAAAAGCGCTGTCAGAATTCTACAGACTGCGGGATGTACTTTTCGGTATAGTATGATTATTACCAGTATGATCTGAAGTAGACCAGTTTGTATTGCAAGTTTAAAACCATATCAAAAGATCCTAAATGTTTGCTTGGCTTGATTACATACGAATACTTGCTTCAAAGTCAGTTCAATTTCTCTTCTTGCCCTTTAGTCGTCAGCCCCAGATTCTCTTCAATATCTCTGCTAAGCAATGATACGCTCCATACGCACAGCACTGCTTCACGAAAATGTTTCAAATAATCAGAGGCCACAGCACTGCTAAATGGTATACATCATGGCAAGTTTCACAACATGCAATAACTAACCTGAAAATACATAATCGGTGGGTGCACCGATATGGCAGCAGTGCCTGGACCGATGTGTCGAGCAAATGCGCTGACTTCTGAACGGGTGGTCCAAGCGGCCAGATGATGGATGAATGACCATTCCTGGCGGCAAAGCGTACGGAGCACCAACGAAAGGCCAGGCAGTACTTGGGTACAGCAGGTGCAGTGTCGGTTGGCCAAGGGAGGCCCTGGCAAAGCCTTTGAAACTGGACTGGAAGGCAGCTGACCCAGGACAGCCAGCAGCAGCACCTGCAGGTGCATAATCTGTGAGTGTGCTGACACTTGTTGAAATACAAGAAGAGCACACACAAAGCACGAATGCTTACTTCAAGTAGATTTTTAATCGTTTAAAGACAGTAACCTCCAAGGCACTAATAAGAACATTCCCGGAACACCCCAAGTGAAATTTAGGTCACAGTAAGAATGTATTTATTAGACCCGCAGGTACTGTGAGTGGGGTATGCATGATATATGCAAAGCTAGCTACTGAGCTAATTTGCATGGAACGCATGCTAGCAGCTCATCTGTATCCCTTGCTTTCAATCGGAACTGGTGTGTGATAGTTGAGGCTCCTCCATTTCAATGTCTGACTTGTATCTGCACGTTCAATTCTCCAATATAAATCGAGTTGAGTGAGTGCCTACAGCTTTCTTGTTAGTCTCTGTATGGCCTGCGGTTTTGCGAAAATGAGAACTTGCGAATTGGCTCACTTTTCTGCACTAATTTAAACAATACATATGCCTCTGATATCATGCCCCAGACTTCCCGAGAGCTACTCTGACAGAATCGGCAGGCGCCTCGTAGGCGTTGTGAAATCTCCCCCACTACCCCGAGACTATGCTAACTCCCTGCGAGGCCACATGCGCGCATTTCACCTTCAATTTGCACGTATGTGAATTCTATACCTCTATGAACTCTCAGACGGGCGTCGTCATATTCGTGCCGGACTCGTGAAACTCGGCAACGTAAATTACCGCACTCGCTCGCTGGCGCGCGGCCCGAACTCTCTCACCGTTTCCGGCCCTTGCATACTATTTTCTCCACCTTGCACTTTGTAAATTCTCATGTTTAACTACACCTCGTGCGCCCTCATCTCTTGCCTGCTTTTCTTCCAGCACAACTCCGTCAGCACCCGGTCGACGCGTGCGCTGTCGGGGCGCGTTGGCGAGCGAGTACGGCAATTTCGCTGTTGTCGAGCTTCACGAGAACAGCACACATATCGCGGCCCGAAGACCGCGAGGCGTACGGTCGCCGGTCTCGCGAGCGCAATAGCTGCGAAGCGCACTGCACGGAATTCGTGAAGGGGGGGGGAGAGAGACGCCAGCCATGGAATCACGTGTACGCGTTTTCACATGCACTTCCAGGGAACCTCCTGTTCATGTTATTTCTTGGTATACCGCGGGTATTCACGAGGGAGGACTAATCACAGCGTTGTGCCACTCACGCGAAATTGCGACTGCGATCTGCAACCGCAAAGGCACTGTTTGAGCGACACATAAACAAACGCCCCGGTGTTAAAGAGCCTTGCGTGATGTGAAATTATTAGCAGCCGTGTACCATAGCGCGAGCATCGTAGCCAAGGTCTAGCTTCAGCGTAAATTGATGCTGACTTCTGCGGAAACGGTGGACTGGGCGCCAAACAAGTATACTAACTCACGTAGGCTCTCAGAGCAAACGAGATGGGGGTCTAGCGAATTACTGACCCATAAACACCAGAACTCGTTCCAACCAAATACAGAATAATAAAAAATGCGTACTTACCCGAGCAAAAACGATGTTTCCAACGTAAAATTCTCCTTCACTGTCGTCTTCATCTCGCGGACACACGAACACGCTTTGTTCTGATGCAATGTCATCCACTTTTGACGCGCAGTATTTTATCCGGCGATGATCGTTCTTCCGGGGTCCCCATGTTCAACACACGCGTAGGTTAGAAGGGTAGACATCACCCATAAAGCTTCTATAACTATGATTTAAGCTTGAAATAGATAAAACAGATTAAATCACGCCACTAACCACTCGGCACAAAACGCCATAAAAAAACACACACAAAAGTGAGAGATAGTTGCCAGACTTCAAATGTAGCACCTCTAAGTTTGACGAAAATTGTGTTACTACTGTAATGTTGGTAATTATCTTTCTGCTTTCAAAGTCTGAAATGTGTTTATAACTTAAATTTAAGGTTTTAAACACAAAAAGTGAATACACATAAAGTAATTGACATATATACTGATATTGTAAAGAGGTTTGACGTTTGTTTTGGTTTTGTTTTCACGGCGGGCTTCTCAAGAGAGAACGTGCGAGAAAACGAGCTACTTTGGGTTTAGGAAGAGGGCGGTAAATGTCGGCGTGATAGAAAGCAAGGAACAGGTGCTTACCCTGGTCGTTAAAAAAGGAGCTAATGAAACCCTCACGTAAAAAAAAAAAAAAAAAAAAACACGTTCGACGAGGATTCGAACAATTGACCTACAAAACAGTAAACGGACGCGTTAACAAACAGCTATGTCGGCGGGCGGTTTTCGAGGCGCCTAATACAACTCTATACTTACGTAAGTTGTCAACGAATATTGTTGCTTGTGTCTAGTCATCGCCTCCTTTAACGATGGTCTAGTTTATGCTGCATTTTTTAAATTCTGGCTGTCCTAACGCTTGTTTCTCACGCACCGGTCTTGCAGACGAGGCCGCATTGCTAGCGCTGCAAGCGATTGAGCCAAAGCTCCATTATTTGACTCAAGAAAAGCTATCGCAGTCAACCCGACCTTTTCTGCGCAAGCCACGGCAGCCACGAAATAAATGGAATGTGCCGTTAGAATTATGGCGTTGACAACGCTTGTTTGACCGGCACCGTCTTGCAGACAAGCAACGTCGCTCTAATACTACAAGCGATGTCACTCCTGGCATGTCAGGCGCATCAAACCCATCGTGTAAAACGACTGCTAACAGTGCGAAAACCTCTGAGTTTGTAACAAGTGGAGATTTGCGGTGGCGGCGACGTAGTAGGTACAGCAAGCAGGTAGGCAGAACAGCAGCGTAGGGTTACAACCTTTCCCCGAAAAAAAAAACGGGCCTTCCGGGGGGGGGGGGGGGGGGAGGGGGGATTGTGTTGAAAAAAGACGCCATGTTTTTTAACATGCAGTGCCATTTATTGTAGTGTTTTCTTAGAGAGAAATCAACATAACGTTTGTACTGAAAGTGATTGAGAGCTTGGTTAATCGCTCTGCATGTGCTTCACTGAAAAGTAACCGCAATTGCTGACCGCGGCGGTAGAATTTCGTTATTTTGTTCTTCCCTTAGGTCCCCCTCCATCTGAGGCAGCGCGCTCGCCCGCGTATTTTCTCTGCTCGCGTGTCTTTGCGCAGCTTGTCGACATAGGCGCGCGCAGAGTTCTCAATTTGGGGGGGCAAAGTCTTACCGCTGCGCCCCCCCCCCCCCCCCCCCCCCCCGAGCAACTCCCGACCTCTTCTCACTGAAGGCCTTGCGGTGCGAACGCAGTGCAAAGAGGGATGGTTATAAAATTTTTATTTCAATGTGATGGAATTGCAACACACACAAAATATTTCTGAGCAGAAATTTTACTTTCATGTGTTACATCGGCAAGGCATGGGGCAAATTTGGCGCCCCCTTCAGATGATTAGGGGGGGGGCGGCCGCCCCCCCTGCCCCCCCTGTGCGCACGCCTATGCTTGTCGACACGTATTTATCGTCTTAGTTGTTGAATTGACGCTTATAAAACGCCAAAACGGGCATAATCACGGCACAAAAGCCAAAAAACCGGCTGATGACGGCTGGTTTTAGATATGGACCGGCAACCGGCCCGCTGTTTAAAAAACCGGTCGGGCCGGTCCAAAACCAGGAAGGTGGCAACCCTACGGCAGTGACGAGCGAAAATGATTTTACACTACCGCCCCCGTCGGCCTGCGCAAAAAAGGAAGATAGAACCCCTGCATACACGCCCTCGAAGAAAGCTGTACAGCCGATTCAGTTTGTTGTGGACGAAGAGCAACCGAGGCTGCAGCCACAAACGATTGCGCTTGCCGTGGTATGAGCCAAAGCATATCTTCACATAGTTATGTTATCGTCCGTCTGACTGTTACTTACTGAAGGGAAAATTCAGAACACAAACGTTGACGTCTAACGTCTATGCCAGACATAGACGCTGCTGTGTAGGCCCTAAAAACCACCTTCAGGGCGTCTGTCGGTTCTGTCTGATGGCGCGCTCGCGCCGCTGATTACGAACGAGGCGTCTGTTGGCGTTGACTTATCGTGTTGGCGAGCCGGTAAACGCCATCACGGTTAAACTCCCTGTTGGAAGACTACGCTGTTCGGACGATAGAGTGCCGACAGAGCTTCTTATTGGCCCCACAAACGCCATCAAGGTTAAACTCCCTGTTGGAAGACTAGGCTATTGGAACGATAGAGTGCCGACAGAACTTCGTATTGGCCCCACAGGCGTGCTGTGAGCCCAACAAGAAAGTCTTGTTGGAATTTTTGCCCGGGGCATAATAATACGGGAACAAATTCTTAGGTAAATTCGATTTCGTTG
The DNA here is from genome assembly GCF_048455015.1 of Haemaphysalis longicornis. Taxonomy (NCBI): domain Eukaryota; kingdom Metazoa; phylum Arthropoda; class Arachnida; order Ixodida; family Ixodidae; genus Haemaphysalis; species Haemaphysalis longicornis. Next base: position 434,464,109 of record NW_027526203.1, on the reverse strand, counting down.
AGGACACCGATGCCTCGCGTAAAAGTTTTATTTATAGGACTACAAGAGGCATTTTGTAGCCTTTCCTTCCCGTGCACCCAGACATCGAAACGAACCTTGTGATACACTCGAAGCAGTAGATTAGTGCAGAGTAGAATTTAAACATTCAGCACGTTTTGTTCAATTTACGAACAGCAATTTTAGAGCCTTTCCCCTGGTCTATGTGGAGAGTTCATATTTATTCTCTCAACGGGCGGTGAAATAGTGCAATGTGCGGTTTAAACATTCAGCCTGTTTTTGTGCAATTTTGCATGCTTGCATTCACACACCGTTCTTTTAGGCACCCTAACGATAAGGTGCCGTGGTAACACCCCAATCGAGAAGAAATACTTTTTAGCACCCCTTTAACGGTCGTAGCACCCTATGAAACTGTTGATTACACCCCTGAATTTTGGCACCCTCGAGGTGGGGTGCCCGAGCAATATTTGGGTGCTTGAAAGGTGCAAAAAAGGTGCAAAATGTTCAGTACACCCTCCTTGCACCTTAAAGGGTGTAAAAATGTTAAGATTTACACCCCTTAATATGTGGCACCCTCATGATTGGGTGCCGGAGCAATGTTTTAGTCCTTAAATGGTGCAAAAAGGGTGCAAAATGTTGAGTGCACCCTTTTAGCACCTTTAAGGGTGTTAAAAAGTTTAGTGTGCGTTAGCCACAACGCCACGCGCTGATCCACACGTTTTGTCATCCAGCCACAATAATCAAAACACAAGGCATGGCATGCAAATAGCAAGGCCCATGTACACAACGAATGCAGGAGCGTAAAGCTGATGACACACGAACTGTATAAAGCTTGCGGGAACAAAACAGTTCTTTAGAGCATGGAAAGAGCGGGGCGAAGCAGCGTGCAAAAAAAGGATGCGTTAGGCTGACTAAGGCGTGCAGCAGCAATAAGTTTAAAAAAAAAAAACCATCTAGATAATGACAAGCAATTCTCCAACAAGAAAAAAGCCCCGCGAGGCAGCCGCTGTGCAAGGCGATAAGGACATAATGATGTGTCAGGCTTGCGGTTGGAACCATGGCCGGAATCCCACACGGCACACATGCCGTCAACGCCGTGCCGGCCGTACTTGTTTGCGCTAAACAAAAAGCGGCATCAAACAAATACCGTAACTATTACGTATATTTAATGGCGTCACCTGAAGTCACGTGATTTGTTAAGCGTGACGTTACTTGTGTGGGGCAGGAGCCACCCCGGAGGGATCGGTCTGTGCACTTCCTTTGTCTAGTGCCCTTCCTGTCTTGGTGCACGAGACACTTCCTTAATATTACAGCAAAACTGTAAGCCTCTACCCCCAACGGTTTCATCTCCGTGGGCAAGAAACGCCAAGGCGCAAAGGCCTAAGACGCCGAGCGCATCCGTCAGGCTAATAAGGCATTCACCACAGACCTCAGAATTCGTTTAAGGAAACCACACAAATAGATTTTGGAGCACTTTAAAGATCCCCAGGTGGTCAAAATTAATCCGGAGCCTTCCACTACGGTGCGCCTCATCGACTGTGAAGCGTCGATACGTTAAACCCCATAATCAGTCAATAAATCAATCGAAACCACAAAACAAGCATCGAAACCGCATTATGGATGATAAGGCGCCTGTGAACAATGGGGCCCCCTTACCACGTGTTCCTGGTAAAGATTATGTTTGCAGATTATCTTTGAAGGCTAGGCAGGACCAACATTTTTAGATTAGAAAAAAGTTGGGCGGGACTAGCGTAACTAAATAGAGCATTTCTTGCCCAAGACGCCCAGCTCATGCGTCAGTCCAGGCAGAACCCAGAATTTGCCGCCAGAGAAGTCGAGCGTTGTGTCAGTAGATAAGGTATTAAAGTACCGCCACTGAGGTGCACGCAAGTCAGCAACGGCGGCCATTTTGGCGTGTATCGGTGTTGCAAGATTGCCGACCCGGTGGTTTGTATACCGAAGATGCAGCAAAACGGCATCTTCGGACACACTTCTGCTGCTGAAATGCTGTTACGCGCGTTATTTTTTATTCGCATTCGGAATGACGTCAGTCGCGCGCAGCCGCAGAACAGCGAGGACAAGTTTCCTTCTTTCCTTTTCCTTCTTTGCCTCCGCCGCCTCATCCTGTCACTTGTCCCACTCAAGAACCTATTGACGCAGATTTTACATTCGCTGAACTCCGCGCTGCACTCACCGATTGCAAACGACACACAACACCAGGACCGGACCTGATTACATACTCCCACTTAAGGAACCTTCCGGACTCCGCTCTAGAAACTCTTCTAAATTTCATCAATGAAGCATGGCGAACAGGCTGTATCCCCCCTGAGTGGAAGACTGCTAACATCCGCCCTATTCCAAAACCAGGCAAATCACTTGCTTTGAACAGTCTACGCCCAATTTCACTTACGTCCTGTGTTGGAAAACTGATGGAGCGTATGGTCCTGCATCGCCTCACTTGGCTTCTTGAACATAGCCAATTCTTTGACTGGACTATGACTGGGTTCCGCGCTCACAGGTCAACACAGGATACAATGCTGCGAATCCAACAAGAGGTGTACGCATATCCGAGCGCAGCCCAACTTAGAGCAATCGTGAGTCTAGACTTCCAAAAGGCGTTTGATGCAGTTTCGCACTCTGCAATTCTTGAACAAATCCGGATACTTACGCCTAGCTCCCGACTGTACAACTACATCCACAATTTTCTGACCACACGACTACACTCTTTGGTGTTAGAGGACTACTGCCAAACCCCCTGGACTCCTACCAGAGGAGTTCCTCAGGGATCTGTCCTTTCCCCTACTCTGTTCAATTTAGCACTTCGCCCCCTGCCTCGTATGCTACATTCCGTTCCTAATCTCTCGTTTGGACTGTACGCCGATGACATAACCCTTTGGTGTTCTACCGGCAGCCCAGCTGCACTGTCCGACACACTTCAGGCTGGAATTGATGCGGTCCATTCGTTCGGGTCAAGCGTAGGTCTCACACTATCTCCGCAGAAGTCTGAGTACCTTGTGGTCACTGATGAGCGTTTGCGGGCTAAAGCTAGCGACCAACGCTCTCAAGTAGAACTCGTGATTGATGACATTCCTCTTCCACGTAAGGCCTGGCTGCGCGTCCTCGGCTTCGACCTACAGGATAATGGGAAGGCCTTAAAGTGGCTCAATCGATGTAAGGCTCAAATTACCCAACTAACTCACATAATCGGCAGGCTGACCCGACGTCGCCAAGGCCTACGAGAACACGATATTACGCGACTTGTGAACTCTCTAATATATACTCGCGTTCTTTACGCACTGCCGTACGTAAAATTAACGTCATCGCAACGATCCCAGCTTGAGCGGCTCCTCCGGCCTGCCACCCGCCTGGCTCTAGGGGTACCTAGATATACCCCCCTCGCTAAGTTGGAGGCTGCTCAGCCGTTCGCATCATTGTCAGATCAAGTTGATCTTCATTTGGCGGCACAACACACTCGTCTCCAGCTTACTTGGCATGGGCGTCTTCTCCTATCCTCACTTCATTACGAGGTAGCTTCGTTACCCGAAATTACAGCGACATACCCCCCTTGGTATCCACTCCCTCGCATAAAAGTTCCTACCATTCCAATCAATGTATCCGCAACCTCGCATGCAGGACGTCGTCGAGCTCGAATATGCACTCTTCGCTACCGCTATGGTGATCTAGCAACAGTGACGTACACAGATGCCTCCTTCTCATCCAAAGACGCACGCGGGGTCACAGTAGTTGTTCCTCCTACCCACCCGCCCTTGCAGAAAAGATACTCGGCCGTTCCTTCCGTCCTGTCTCTAGAGGCTCAAGCAATAACTGACGCAATCTTATCGTTAGCCACTCCTGGTAACCACGTGATCCTCAGCGACAGTCAGGATGCTCTGCGCTTGTTCCAGGAGCAGACGCTTCCCATCGATATTATGCATGCACTCCACACTCATCTGGCCAAACACACTGGTACTAGCTACGTGCTGGACTGGGTTCCTGGTCACGCAGGCGTTCCGGGCAACGAGCTGGCGCATCAGCTCTCCCGTGCTCCGTCCCAACCGGGAGACTCGGAGACGCCCTGGCCAAATCCTTTCCACCCACCCACGCAAGCGCGGCAAGCCCGTCTCCATCGACGCCAGACTGTGCAACAGTTAATCAGGGATAGGCAGACTCTTCCGTCTCCCTCTCACCTGTTACCACGGGCAGATGCTTGTCTTATCCGGCGAGCGCAAACGGACAGCCTTCCAACTCCGCACATACTGCATCGGCTACAAGGCCATCGCAGCCCTGCTCGGTGCTCCAAGTGCTCTGGCATTCCCAATACGCCGCATGTTCTTTGGGACTGTTCTGGTTCGCAACCATCACTCGCAATTCATCTTAAATCCCTTACACCTCCTCCCTCTTCTCTCCAAGACTGGCTCGCGCCACCGGAGGGAACAGACCGAGTGGCCTGGTGGCGAGCTTTGGTGGCTCACGTTCGTCAGGTTCTCCCGTCTGTATAGATAATTTTGTTCCTTTCAGAACCCCGGACTTTGGGGGTCTTTTTCTTTGTTTTTTGTGTGTCAATAAAGTTTACCAACAACAACAACAAGTTGACCGACTAAAACGCATAAACAACAAAATGGCGGCGCCCATGAACCGTCGCAGCACAAACAAATGTCACGCAATGCGAACTGATCAATGATTATGGCAGGGGCACGGAACAATAGGAGGAAAGAGTGCCGATACTCTGTACTCTAGCTTATCGTGACACTTGCCGAGCGCAAGTGACAAGCCCGCCGAGACGACGAGAAACATTTCATACCCTCCTCCATCACCATTTGTAGTGGTTTACAACAGTTTTCTGGACATCCCCTTTCGCAGGCCGGATTACGACCAATTTTTTTTTCCTTATGAACGCACATGTAAGAAAACTAAAAAAAAAAAAAGCTTAGTCTGGGTCATAGGGCATTACCGGCGATTATTCGATTGCATAAAAACGAGGACATATAGAAAAAAGGGCCCCAGGTCAACCTGTGTCCCTTCACAGAGACAGCCAGCCGCCCACGACCATACGCGCCCCCGTTCTCCCTCTACCGAGGGGTTATAATGAGCGTGACTTTCTCATGCAGGCGCTCACTCATTCTCGGACCTCCCGAACGCAAGACAGTCTAGGCGAGGCACCATGCGAGCTCCACGAAGGACACAGATCAAAACATACGGTTTCTATGTCCAAATCTTTGCCGACCCCACTTGACCAACCAACATATCTGCGCCCGATCCGAGCATAAGCGGCCGCAATGTCCCGGTATTCGAGTAAAACCTAAGGACGAGCGAAAACATATTCTATAGAGCTGCTTTTCGCACAACTCGTACCAACTGCAGTAAGGGTACGGCAAGACATAAACACAAAAGGGGGAAAAAAACACAGCAGACAAGTAAGAGGTGTCCTCGTAATTTTCACCCAGGGGAGATAGCGGCAATCTATTCTGTGTAGTACCGAGGGACGCCGACCGCACAGTGCCGCAGTATTTTATGGACCTCTAATCTCAACCCACATTAAAAACCATGCATAGCCACGGCCACTATTTCCATAAAATCGCGCAATTGTGGCAGTAAAATTTAATATTTTTTTCAATGACCGCAGTTCGGAAGCTTATTGCGAAAGCTTTGCAACGGACGGGTCTTTTTGGAAGTGCCTGAGTTTGAGCAAGTTTTATTTCTGATAAGTCTCAATAAAAACGACTTCATATATAGCAACTGTTCCTTGATTGATTTGATTGTAGGATTTAACGCGCCGACGCAACGCAGGCGATGAGGCGCACCGTAGTGGAGGGCTCCGGATTAATTTTGACCACCTGGGGATCTTTAAGGTGCACTGAAATCTCGTGCCGACGCAACGTCGGCACGACGCAACGTCGGCACGACGCAACGTCGGCACGCCTCCATCAGAAAAGCGGCCGCCGCGGCCGGGAATTGAACCCGCGACCTCATGCTCAACTGTTCCTTCGTCTTATTTCCACAGAGTTACACGTCTTATTTACGCCGCAAAATACGCAAATATACTCGGAATTTTTCAGAGTGATGAAAAAACAGAGTGATTAAACTGAAACACCTCTAGTTAAGTTATGCCCTCTCGCAAATAAAGCACTCAAATAAATGTGGGCCGAATAATAAATATTTTTAATTATAAAACAACACTTAAAACTAAAGAAACAAACGAACTTGGGGATTCCGTAATCCGGCATTTGATGATAAGATTTTTCATAAAGTGGACACCACTTCGAGGAAGCAGCTTTCGATAAAAAGGCGTTCGATAAGCTCTTGGGAACCCCGCATGCGTCAAAAGAGTCTCAGAAACTTGAAGATGGTGCTTTAAGTACTTCATGCGACGAAATGTTTAAAACCAGTGATAAATTAGCGCAACTTATGTTAATATGTTAAAAAGAACGATAATTCGAGATAAAATTTTAATAAAGAACCACTATATTCGTAGAAGTGAAATATAAAACTACGATTTAATCGTTCGAGCAGGCTGGGGTTACCTCTTTGTTTCTCTTCGCAGCAACAGAAGTGAACTCCTCCCTCGTTTCCGTTGTGGAGAGACCAGCGGGGAAAATGCAAACATCTGTACTGAGAGGAGGGATCTTGAAGACGGTGGAAATAACCCGATTGTTAAGAAAGAGGGATTCTGAGACGTGCAGGTTGAGATCGGGTTGAATCGTATGCCCCACTCCAGGGAACCGAATTGTGACCTAATTAAAGCTATTTTTCTATTTTTTAAATATTATCTGAAATTTTGCGCCCTTCCCTAGTACTCAGGGTGGGCTATGACCCCCTTGGCACGCCTGTGAAGGCATGGGAGGCAGCCCTGGCCAGCTCGTCCCTTCATGATCAGCGCTCACTGATCGAGAAGGCGAAGGCAGGAGCCGTTGCATCTGGAGCCCGGGACCGCGGGTTCCATCAATGAACTCTCTTCCTTTGCTCCTCTTCTGCATTCCCCCTTTTTCTATTACTCACTAATAAACGTTTTTGCATTCATCCATCCGTTCATTCATAAGGCGCGCGACATGTACACGCTCTCTGGTTGAAATGGAATGCAGGCTTCATGCATGCGTGCTGTGCTGGTGTTATGTTAGATTCCTTTCACATTATGACAAATATGATGATGATGATGATGACGATGATAATGATAGCTTGGTTTTGACTGGTCTAAAAATCAGCACAAGAAAATACAAAAACAGGAAAAGAAAAACAAAACCCACTACCGTCATATCTTTTCATTCATTCATTCATGAAGATGGCTTTCCCTCAGTATAGGCGTACTTACAGTGAAGCAACCTTTGCAGGCCTTAACGCCATTGATTTTGTGCGATCGCCGGTGCGAAATAATGTAAAATCACCCCTGTGAATATTCCCGGTATACCTCATCGCCTATACATCGCCCTGAGCATAAAAATGACTCGGTGCCGAATCATCACGCAGGACGTAAACTTGTCATAGGTCACAGCCGGCCAAGGACCATTCTGAGGCTGACTGCTGCTCCTCGCGAACGAGTTGAACAAAGAGGCACGGCGCGGCATTTCTTATGACTGGTGTCCAGGATGTATTTCGTGAAGGCTGTCTCGTTTCTGAGTTGACACTGTACCCGAGCAGCCTGCCGAATTTCAGTGACTTAAGCCCTCGCGCGATCCAACGCAGTCTGGGCCACCGGAGAGGCTGCGAGCAGTGCACGGGCCGCAATTTCTAGGCCCGGCCCGACCCGGCCCGATAGAGACACGGCCCAGGCCCGGCCCGGGCCCGAGAAATTTATAAAAATTAAGCCCGAGCCCGGCACAAGCCCGACAAATTTTTAAAATATGAGCCCGAGCCCGGCCCGAGCCCGCCAAAGTGTTGCTAAATATCATTGCGACAGGATATTAACATTAACTTGAAGAAGTTTGCTGTTAACCTAAAAAGCGTAAGCACAAAGCGAATACGACTACTTTAGAATTAAATTTCCTTTAAACTTGGACCGAACCTTGTACAACTTATCCTCCCTTATAAGCTGTATTTTCGGTAGTCGTGTAACTTCATTTGCCACTTCATTTGCCAGTCTTCGAAATCAAGGCACACCCGAGGAGGTCTTTTTTATTGTTGCAATTCTTTAACAGATATTGCACCTTTCGTTCTTCCATTCCTTTCTGAAATTTGATCAGATGATGCGTCCTGTTTCCCCATTTGATTTTTGTCTTTCCCTCTAGTTACGTTGGCAGCATGATTTTATCTGCGCTTCTATTCTTTCTTGCCTTTAGTCATGGCTCTAAAAAAATTCTTGCGCGAAAAAATCATCAGGCTCTGCTTAGAAAATTGGTTCTTCAAACTCTGCACACACTGCGAAATTCAGGTCACGCTTGTTCTGTTTGTTTTGTTTGAAAAGGAGAGAGAAAATACAACCATATTGTAGTATGTGGCTGGAGTGCCCTCGTTTTCTGGCCCGCTCTCTCCCACTAAGCTGATGGGACTCAGACGTTTTTTTTTTTTTTATTGATGTGAAGGATTTCTAAGTGCAATCGTCTTTTTATCATATCTTTTAACGGCGCGGTAGTGAATTAGCACTTTCTTTTTTTGCTTTCACTTTACCTGAAATATCAACAATAAAACTTTCTCTTGCCAACAATTTAGAATTTGCGGCACAGGATAGCCGGGCCTCAGGAACTGCCCGGGCCGGATCGGACCGGCAAGGCCCGACAAAATTTTGGTTCAAGCCCGAGCCCGGCCCGGGCCCGAGAAGATGCGTGCTACCCGGCCCGAGCCCGTGCACTGCTCTAGGCTGCAGCGCGCTCGCCGAATTCCGTGACCACATTTCGCGGTTGTGTCTGCATGGGTAATTATATGACCATACCCTGCCCCCGCACTCTACGTTCTTAAAAATTCCATAAATAGACAAAAATGGCTGCCCGCAGACAGTTGGCCAACGGATAGGAATCCGCACATTCGTCATTCAGGAAGAGCGGATAAAAATTTTGTCATTGATGCATTAAACAATCAAGGAAAGACAACGTAGTATACGTTCGATAAATTAAGGAGACATCGTATACTTGAAATGCAAGAGATGTATTAACAACCTATGCATTGCTCGTTCGAGCGTTCACCACGCTCTACTGATCCACACAACTCAATAAATGTTTCTCTCTCTCTCTCTCTCTCCCGCTCTTAATACAATTGAAGCTCACCCCATCACACCCACTATCCCCGCCGTCTCGCTTTCTTCTTTCTTGCGTAACACGCGCTTTTTAGAGTGAACTCTCTACTACGCTACATCTTTCAAGGTCATTCATCGCGTCGAAGTGACCTTCAGCCGCCGGCGCGCAAGGTGCGTCTTCCTTTCTTCGCAAGCTGCTCCTTTCTCATTGCTTCGCTTGCTGGGAGCGTCGCTGCTGCGGTACCGCCTAACTAAGCGAGGGTGAAACGGCTGCTTCGTGTGTGCCTTATCACCCAGCGGTGGCTGGGACGCCTGTGCGTACAGCGGACCACGCTACTATGCCAGGGTTTAACGACTGATATATAAAAACACTAGACTGACCGAGTTTACAGGAAGGAAGAACGACACGATGCACGCACACGAAAGCGCTGCTTTGCCGGCGCTTGGTCCCTCAGCCTCGGCATCGACGGCAGGCCGGCTGGGCTGTCTGTGCGTGCCCTTCAGCACAAGCGAAAGGGCGGACCCAATCATCCAGTAGGCAGGCTGCGAAATCTCAAGCAAAGACAAACTTTCGCGAAGCAATGCCTGCGTAGTATTTGCTTTCGCTCGTGACAACTAAGTTTAGAAGGGCTAAACCTGAGCCATTTTTTTCATCTCCACTTTTACTACGATCAGAAAAAAAAAACTCAAGGAAATTGTCGTAACCAAAGCCGCCGCAGGAGACACTGCAAGCCACCTGAAGCTGTTCACGTTGGAGCCTGCCAAGGAGGTCGGAGCCTGCACAGCTGTCCCGCTTGACCAACGCTCGGTGGAGCTGTGGCCACTTTCTTTTTATCGTGCGCGGGGGTGCCCAACTTTTGCTACGTGTCGGTGGTGCAGGCTGCTCGTCATCTTGAGGCGCTCGCTTCCCTCCCCAGGTCGGCGGCACGTGCACCACGCACACACTCGCGAGTTGGGTGCCGGATGCTGGAGCAGCCGTCAAGCACCGCAAAGGACATTTTACACCCATGGGGACCTTCAGCAAATATACCTGACCCGGGAATCCGACTGCGACCGGGTGACTAATGCCCTGGGAGTTGGACGTCTACGTCGCCGCTGGTGATCAGGGATGGGGAAAGGGTGCTAGGTCTGTGTTGTGTGTGCCTGGCTTCGAGCAGAAAGTGCAGTGGGCGGGAAATTGAATGCGAAACGCGTGGTGCGAGATTTTTTGGATGGTCAAGGTTTGTTTGGACGCGAGGGACAGGCGTTCCTTCTGATCTAGAGAGATTGCGTGAGGTTGAGGGAAATAGTCTCTGTAGACTTGACAGTATTGTGTCCCTCGAATGTAACCAATGGTGTGGCACCTCTTGTTCTTAGGTGGCCTGGGAGGAGCTGATGGGCAACATTGTCCATCAGCATAGATGAGGCTGGCGTTCCTTTGGGGCCAATGTTGCGAGAGGGGGTGGGAAGTTGGTGGGGCCACCCTTCCCGCCAGAAAGTTCCAGCAGTCAGCGACGCTTTGGTAGTGACGCAACGTTGTGCTGCCCGCCTGCATATAAGAGCTAGTGTTGAATAGGTAACGTCTGGACAATTGCCATAGATGTTTCCATGGGGTTGACTCCGTGCATCCTCGAACGAAGATTAAGGGGCATGTTCTTATGTATAGGGCAAACTTGTGTACCCCTCCAAACCTCCAGGGGGGGGGGGGGGGGGGGGAGGACAAAAAGCACAGTAGGACACACCGCGTACACGAGTGGTACAACTGGCAATGTGACCTTCAATTAGTTCTGAAACGTTACTGTGAAACCCTAGTTGAAGGAGACGCTGTGTAGAGGTGTTCATAGGTAGGCGCAGTGCTTGTTTGACTGCCTCACGTAAGAGTTTGTCAAGGGATATGAGGGACAGACGCAGACAACTCTTTTGAGATGAGAAATGCTCAGATCAGTCTATCTTGTTATCTCAAACCCCAGCGAGATTGAAGATGCATTGGTGCATGTATGCGACTTGAACCTCTCGCAAAGTTTGTTTAAGGTGAGATTCAGTGTGCACCATCATACAAGATTTTGATTGGAGAACTGGGCTGGATATGTCCCGTCCTTCCGAACGTGTACAAACGGGCTCAGTATTTCGAGCCGGTGGGTGGTAGAGCGCAATTATTAGTTCGGATTTCTCAGGTGTGCATTGAAGACTCACTGACGAGGCGTAAGACTGAACAATATCTGGCTTGTTGAAGATTGATTGATTGATTGATTGATTGATTGTGGTGGTTTAACGCGCCGACGCTACACAGGCGATGAGGCGTGCCGTAGTGGAGGGGTCCGGATTAGTTTTTGGGGATCTTTAACGTGCGCCGAAATCTCGAACACACGGGAGTTTTCGCTTTCGCCTCCATTAGAAAAGCGGGTAGCATTCGGCTGGCGTACCCGCAAATTTTCCAGCCATTTTTCGCGGGGCTACCATGGTTGCCAGACCAGGACTGCCCTCTGTTGATTAGCTCGCATCATCCGTAAAGGCCGCAGATCTGCCAGCCCGCTCTGGTTACAAACCCCTGCGCGCTCGCGCCGTGGGCTCGGGCTCGATCCCGCGTCCTTGAGCTCAGCAGCACAACGCCATAGCCAGGCTTGTTGAAGAACATTTTGTATATTTCCTATAGGCTCCGGACAGCGAAGTTTGCCGCGCGAGCGCCGCGCCAGCCGCGACAGACACGCGCAACTCTGGGGCGGTCCCGCCGCGCCGACCGCCTTCAGCGCCAGTGATCGCAACTTTGCAAAAAACGTTTGTTATAACGTTATTTTCGCGTATATGTACTACATAGTGCAACAAAGTCGTGCAAAATGTGATATAGTCGCGGGAAGCCTCCAAATAAAACGGGGCACTGATAAAATGCTGTTGCCTCGCTGCCGAGCCGTATATAGAGTAGCACAACTGGGAAGCATGTGTTCAAGGCTTTGCATTCTCCCGCGGATTCTTCTTCTCTGTTTATTTTTTTTTGCAGATACCGAGCATGGTTACTGAATCTTGAAAGGCCCACATTAAGCGAGCGGATTACATGCTGCCGTGGTGTACGATCAGCTTGTTAGTAGGCTGGTTAGCAGCCGGTCAATACACATAAGTGCGCTCTAAATTTGGCAACAAAGAGGGCTCCAAGCACAGTTATAGCATCGTAGTTTTATCACCCAGCGGTTCTACTCTGCTTCATCTAATAATCCACGTGCTTATACCGCCGAATTAAATACATATAACCACATATGGGGCGCGGACACTCATAGGCGTTTATGTTCCCAAATGTTTCGCGAGCTTTTAGATAGCGTAAAATCACCGCCTCTTCGTGCAAAAGAAACAATGAAATGGTTGTCTAAGCCACTGAAAAGGAAAGAAAAATAGAGCTAAGACGTGCCGAAATAAAAGTTGGAACAGTATGTACACAGGAAAAAAAAAGTTCGCGTTCGGGGAGGAGGAGGCGGAGGACAAGCTTTATTTATCCCATCCGTTGTGATTGCGGCCACTCTGCACCAGTGAGGGATGTACTCGGGCAACTAAATTTTTCTCCCGTGATTTTTGTTGTAAAGGTGTTGACGGAAAAAAGGCGCTACTATTCCTTCCTAACGGAGGTCTCCTGCCGAACCCGTTGGCGTGGAGAGAAAAAAAAATACTCGAATAGGAATATTCCGTAATTTATTCCAATACGCCTATTAGATGTTCTGCTTACACCTCCCCCATCCCATCCCTGCCCAAAGAATTTCTTGCGATAGCCTTTTCGTGAAGAGTTTCTTTTTTGTGGGCGTGCTTACATGCATGCAACTAGCGTACTGGGTTACAACTGAAAGCCCAAACGTTTCTCGGCGAAGCTGGCACTTATTAACGTCCGCAGTTTCGCTATACCCCAACAAACGCGAATTTCATACTGTTACATGTATGGAGCATCACATTCGGTTCAAAGACCTATATGTAACTCCCATATTTCTGCAGTCGCATGCAAGTGCACTCACATGGATGGAATACCCTGCGCGGAAACATCGCGCAACGTCTCATATATTTGTAGACAAAGCCTCCTCTTTTGTGAATTGAACAATATAAATTACGTTTTCTTTTGAAGCGAAACATGCTGATCTTGAGAAAGGTTTGCCCCGCAAGCAGGCTGTACAAGCGTTTCTCTTCTGGGCATCACTCCCATGCGGCCTTTATATGCCTTCCTATACGCGAGTTCAACCGAATAAATCCTTCTCCATTCACATGCACTATGTGACAGGATTACTTTACAATCTCTTACTTCGTTTTAAGCCCAAAAGGGGCGACTAATATGCTAAATCAGCGCTGCAAAAAGAAGAGCGTCCCCGAGCTAGCAGCGTACCGGCTTGCGGGGACCGACCCAGTGTTGCGCATATCTGCCGAAGGGGGCGCTGGGTGTCGCGGGCTCCGTGTCGCCCTCTGGGCGCTGTCCGGAGCCTATAGTCAGCATCTCTCCATACAGTGATGTCATGTGAATGTAGAGCATGAATGTGTGGTCACCGTCCAGTTGTTTGGGCAAGTGAAGTACAGCCAGATTAAAGAGGAAGAATGTAAGCATTGAGGTGTGTCTTGATCACATCACCAAAGGATACACGATGACAAAAAAAAAAAAAAACTCCTATTATGACGGCCTGGTGTTCGGTATGGAAATCAGAAATGGAGTAAGCGCGATAGCCACACCCAGTTGATGGTGTTGGGGAAAGATTAGCTGAATGTAAACCGTTATTGAAGGCGCTTTTAGGTCAAACGCTAGGATGACCCTCGCAAAGTGAGTGGTAGCCAGCACCAAGGCTTCTTCCTTCAAGCGGAGGAGAATATCGTGGGTACTGGGACGTTTTCGGAACCCATATATGGCATCAAGTAACTTGCCCGTACAGGTGAAATAGTTATCGGGCATACGTTTTCGAGACAGGGGACTTGTTGGTCTTGGAAATAGACAGAAATCGGCAGCCTCCCAAAGAGTTGCTGTCCAATTTAGTGAGCCTGTGAGTAGCACTCGCTCACACTGCCCCTGTGACGTAATGGAACAGGAACAGCACAATTACAACCGACCACTTCCTTCTTTTTACCCTACATTTATTCTCTCTCCATCTCTTGTCCCTATCTGCATATCCCCTTTTCCCGCCTCCCACACCAGCAGGCGTTCCGGTGTCCATCTCTAGGTGTGACATTACGCCTGCTTTTAAGTTTTATTCAAATAAATTCATTCATTCAATCCACCGACAGTGAACATGACGCACATTGTACTGGTGTACCTGCAGCATGGCGCAATTTTATCGAAGCACTTGAATGCTCGTGTGGAGTTAAAATAGTGGGACTCCTTTTGTTTATTAATTCTGGACTCGCCGCATAGTGTGCGAAACGCAATTGGATATTCCTTTTTAAAGACAATAGTCCTTCTTGGGCTACTTAAATGCCAACTGCACTCAAAATTCACCTTTGACAAATTTACTACCTACTGGGATATGACTGGTACCCCCCATGCAATGCATTGTTAGAAACATTTAAAATAGCTTTGTCACAGGCAACACCGCACCTGCTGGCGGGTCGTGCAAACAGCCATTTAGTGGAAGTGACATCGCGGCCAGCCAGGTGCAATTGTTCCTCCGGCCAGCCAGAACCGGTCGAGCTCTGCTGGGCGTGCTTGTCCTACGGCTGCTGCGAGTGCGAGGGCAAAGCGTTGCATGCAGGTTTACTCTGGCCGGCCGGCCACTTGCTCGCCGGCTGCAACGTCGCTTCAGCCTGGCCTTAATGGCCGCGCTCTTCTCAATTTCAGTTTCGAAATCGCAGATTTTTATTCGTTTGCGCTGTGGATACGCGTATTTCAGTTGTCATATTTTGAATCTTCCCGGATATATCGAACTCGAAGGGGATCGTGATAATAGTAGTTGGATATATCGATAATTCGAAACGTAAAATATGCCCACATGAAGCTTATCCGAAAACTCCGCACATCACTGACAGCTTTCCGAGGTCGTGACCACCGCACTTTATTTAGCACGAAAAAAGTCCGCGAGCATCACTTGCTTTACCTTCTTCTTCATGGGGTTAACCAAACTTTAAGCTTCATAACGCCTTTCAAACGATAAAGCCCAGCGCCGTCCGCTGCGCCGTCACACCGCGTATTACGCTGAATGCCGACGCAAGCTCGGCTTCCATACGCACTTGGTGACACTAGGAACATCATCCGAGTCGTTACTAAGGTCTGCTTCTTCGGCAACAGCGATCCCCGCTGCGATCGCTGCACCGTTGCGATCCGCCACAGCTTACGTGCGGTTGCGGCATCTGGAATTTCGCATGGAATGACGACAGCTCTCTAACTCACTCTGTAGCACTTAACGCCGTTGTCTTTTGTATTCGAACGCCTCTAGTCTAGAGCCGCAACAAAGCCGCTTTGCGGAACCAGCTGCAGGAACATGCATACGACGGTGACGACACGCCTCAGAACGGCCGGGCTGCGCTGCCTTCCCCTTACGTCACCTTGCTGCGCAGTGTCGTGTGGAAATGTGCTGCGAGGGATTTCGAATTTTCCATGCCTCTGCAACCGACGACTTACTTTCTCTGAAAGTACAGCAATGGGAATAAGTGCTGCAGTGATAGGCTTTCATTTCCCTCCTTACACTTCCCTTACCCACGTTCGAACCTCTGGTCTTCCTGCCTTAATGATTTTCAATCAATCAATTTTCACTGACCACCACCGGTATGACGTTAGCCTTCGTCTAAAAAATCCGAATCCTTCCGTTTTTTTCACAACCATGGCTCCGAGGACACGTCGCTGCAAACAAAACACACACCACGCCGCAGCGGTCTCCATGCCAGCATTGCCGCCGCTGGGTCACAACGCGTCCCGTCCGTTTCCCCTCCCCCTTCTCCTCCCAATCACACCCTCTGTTCTCGTCATGAGGCTGACCCCAAGCTAGCGCATCCAGCAGGTCGAACAGGTGTTATAGGCACAGGGTTTCTTAGTGAGTATTGAAGACCCCCCCCCCCCCCCACCCCCCCCCAAGCGACACGACACGCAGGAATTCATCATCAACGCCCACAGCTGCATCAGAAGCACACTTGACTTGCAGGAGCACTTGCAGCGCGGCGTTCGATATATGGAATGTTACATGGCCGCGAGTTCGATATCAGTGTACAAAGGTGCTATACTTTTGCATAGGATTTTCAAGGGGACTGTTCGATATACGCAATAATTCAATATACCCGCGTTAGATATTTTCCAGATATGATAAAAATTGTATGCACCTAGCCTTTAAACACGATAATTGTGGTCTGTCTGTCCCTTGATTCAGCCACCTAGCCAAAAGATAATAAATCTGGTGCCATACTCCTCATAATAGGCAGTGAAGGCAGTGTTCTTTAAATCAAAACTTGATTTGAGATAGCACATCGGAAATCTGTGTAAAACATTTTGACCCCAAAATACAAAGAGCTCACGCAAGAGCCTAGACCTCGTGGTAGCATTCAAACAGTCATGAAAGGTTTCAAAAAATGGCGCACGAGCTGTGGAATGCAGGAAAACATAATTGACTTGAGCGAACCGCCACCGTGTTTATTGTGAAAGCAGAGAGATGGGAGGGCAAGGGAGTGATGTGAGAAGGGGAAAAAGGAGGCATTTACGTGGCCCGGGTGGCAGAAGACTATCTTCTTTCGACAGCCTTTGCAGTGAAGTGAGCAGATAGGCAAAGAGCCTCACTAACTATCCTGCAGCATCTTTACACTGCCCCTGCTCACAGGCAGCAGAAAAGAAGCTAATGAACAATTTGTTTTTTACTGAAAACATCTTTCGAGGATGGATGGATTAAGCAAGTTAACTAGTTCTTTCACATAACAAGAAGGTTTGACATGTCTACTTGTGCTACGAAGGCAGTAAGTTGCGGCTGGGTCACCTTCCATTTAACTAATAAACAGCTGTAGATACCCGTTCCCTTGAAGTTACGTCACATATCACGAGTAAATTCGCCGAAGAGTTGTTCACATCTGATCATTTTCTTTGCATACGCAAATGCAGCCCCCTACCCCCGTTCATCAGCATCGCCAGAGGGGGGAGGAAGCCGTTCTTGCGTTTTTTGTGGCTACACTTAGCGCCCTCGACATACCGACCATATTGACAAGGAATGTAGTCACAAACACTGATGAAATGCGATTTATTGAGACTGCCTTCTAGGGTATGACATGATCACATGCACATGAAGTATTGCGCACTTTATGCAAACAGTCTTTTTTCTGTAACACGAATCAACATGCATGCAACACAAACTTTTTCGAAACAAGCCGATTGACAAACGAAAAAAAAAAAAAAAAAAAAAAAAAGCAAAACATGTGATTGTAGAATGACGTAGATCATTCTGAGAGTTAACAAGAAAGAAGATGTTTACAGCCAGCTTTATCCGAACTGAAAGCTGAAGGTTCCAGGAAACCCAAATCCACCGTTGTCATGTTGGAAAGTGCCTCCGTTAGCCGAGAAGAATCCAGGAGCCTCAAAGAATGTTCGGAAAACATGAGGGTTGGCATCTGAAAGATTGAAACAAGGAGTCAGCACCCCACAAAAATCGACACAGCACTTTGAACTCCCTGAAAGAGTTTTGCAGCCTACCCGAGGAAAAGTTGTCCATCTCATCAAGGTCCCGGCCTTCGTCGTAACGCATGCGCTTTTTTGGATCAGAGAGAATGTTGTAGGCCTCCCCCAGCTCTTTGAATTTTTTCTCTTGTTCACGCTTGATATCTTCAGGAGCACTGGAATGTCGATCTGAAAGAAGGAGCAACAATGCTACCGCTGAAAATCTGCTAACAAAGCTGTCCGTGTCAGGACAGCTGCTCTTTAGACTATTAAATTCCCACTTGGCTTTTTTAAAATGTGTTTCATAAACTTTCTCGTAATTTCAGCATGACAGACATGGTGCATATGCAGCATGGACAAAGAGAAATCCTGATGCCAACTGCTGGTAGCAGTGGACTGTGTCACAAATGTGTAGCCATGGCACGCATTCTCTGCACACATTTCTAGCTCCTCTTCCACCTGCCATTGAGAGTACCATTTCTCCCCTTGTGCATTTCCCTCTCTTCTCTCTCAATAACATTTCAAAAATGCACACGACTGCTCTCGCGAGATGAGAGTTGCTTTCTTTGCTTGAGCATGCTCGCAGCACGGAAAGGAGAACAGCCACATTTCAAGTCACGATGAGGGAACCCTAGGGCGGTTCGTTTTTGTGTTGGCCCCGAGGATACTAACCACTTCTGCTAAAGTAGAAAAAGGATGCACAAGAGAAGACAAGGCTAGTGGAAGTTGAGGTAGGTGCCAGGAGCAAAAACTCATTCGACTCCTCAATTCCATCAATTTTTTTCAAAATTGTCACCATTGGCCTTGGCCCATCATGACAACACAAGCTGGCCCAAATATGCAAGCCAACTGTCCGGTGGAACATTCCTGTGCTAGTGGCCATTTATTTTGGGGGGATGTCGATTTCAGATGCTGTTCTGTTGATTCTTCTTCTTCTTTGTACCCCAAGTTTACTTGGCATTCTTTCTTGTATAGGCTGCACCAAGGAGTGAGCAGCAAGCACAATGCCACGTTTTTGGCATAAGTCTTGTTATCATGCCCCAAATGCAAGTTCTAAGGGTTTTAAATGCTAACGCTACACCTTGGCTATAAGGCACGCCATAATGGAGGGCCCAATACATTAATTTAGACCACCTGGGGATCCTTAATGGAGCCATGCAGACAAAACACAAGGTTGGTTCATTCCAAAGAATGCCTTGTTAGAATCTATTGACACCACTTTTAACAAAGTTTGCTCAAATAAGCCACACAATTAGGCAAAAAAAATAAAAAATAATCCCAGGCCATCTCCACTAACGTGAAACGTCAAGAGGTGTGCAGCATGCAGTGTATAAGTATATTCAAAGATTGTAAGTCTGTCTTCCCACACGGCGCGCGCGCTGATTGTGTGCCGGAGAAGCACCGGTGAGAGGAGGGATCACGCACTTGCTGAGGCGGTGGCGCCCTCTCTTGCATTGAACTGGCTTTAAGCAATTTGCATGCCCCGTTTGCCCCTGTTTGGGGTAGTGGCAGGGGTCAACGCGAGCACAGTGCAATGCCCGAACTTGCCCTGGGGGCTCGTCCTTGTTGTTCAACGAGGCCCCGGCACCAGGTAAGTATGCCTTTTCTTGCTTAGAGCAACAAATCGATCAGGCCTAGCGTCGAGAACCAGTGGGGTACCTGAGTGTAACAAACCGTCTACAAGCAGCTTCTGCATGTGCTTGGCGACTGCTGAAGCGGACAGGGAGCATTCCAAAAATCTTTAAATCATGTTAGTTTATTTTGAACCGGTTTTTATACACTTTTCTTTTAGTACGCATTATGAGCATGAGGCATTAGAAAATGAGTGTCCCGGTGTTTTATAAGTACACTGACTGAGGTGATGATGACAGACGCCGACAGCCCGAGCCCCCTAAGGGGCTTCACCCTAGATTTCCTGCACTAGAACCTGAGATGTATTATGGGCAGCTCATAGAGATTGGCCGAGGCCGGCAAAAGCAAATGAAGGTTACACAAGGCTTATAAGCTTGCAGAACGAGCTATTCGCGCTATGGGAGTTACCGTAAAAACCCGCGTATAATACGAGGTTTTTTTTCCAAATTTTACTATGTAAAATTTGTGCCTCGTATTATATGTGGATCCCAAAGTTTTCAGCCGAAAATTTGCACTTTCGGTTTCGGTTTAAGCGGAGGGTGCGCCATCTTGCGGTGGCGTTAGCTGGCTGCTGCTTCTCTCAGCCGGTGCCATTTTGATTGTTTTGACTCCGCGAAGGATCGGCACGTTCACCGCAAGTCTATCACAATGTCGGGTGCACGAAGGCAGTATTCGGCTGCAATTAAAATAAAAGTTATTTTTATGTGCCGAGACCACCAGAAATTGCGCCACAGGACGGCAGTTCGGCGTCACCGAAGGCAGCATTCGCGGGTGGTGCTTGACTGGATAAAGTCTGTGTGGTGTCGGCGGCCTGGAGCACTGTTGGGGGTTCCCATCAGTGCTCGTGTTGGACGCCTTTCGCTGCCACCTGGCTGATTCCGTGAAGAAGTTGTTGCGCGAACCCCGCACCGAACTCATTGTGATTCCAGGAGGAATGACATCCCAGCTGCAACCGCTAGACATTTGCATCAACAAGCCTTTCAAAGACTGCATCAGGTCCTGCTACCAAGAGTGGATGAGGTCAGGAGACCCGTAAGTGACAGCTACCGGATGGCTGACGCGGGCTTCTCCAGCGGTGCTTTGTGGCTGGATCGCGGATGCGTGAGCCAGCATCCCAGAGGAGCTCGTCAGACGCTCTTAAGAAATGCGGCATCTCGAACGCCCTTGATGGCACTGAGGACCACTTTCTGTGGGAAGACATTTCCGACAAGGCGACTTCAGGAGACAGCGGGAGCGAACCTGACGATGACTGAACGGACGTCGGCAGACAGTGCCAGTGAAAACTGACAATGACTGAACGGTAACTGCAAGGAAATGTTTTCTGTGCTCTTTACCTCGCATTACATGCGGATGAAAACTTTTTTTCTGATTTTGCGGTCCCCGAATTACACCTCCGTATTATACGAGGTTTTTTATGGTATGAAGTACACGTAAACATAGAAGTACCACTGTGTACTGCTATGGTACTGCACGCACTATGCTTGCTATAGTTGCGCAGCAGTGCAGCACATTGGGGTCGTCTCAGACGACACTGGCCGACTGGCGTAAGTGATGTTGTCTTACGTGACCCTATTTGTCGAACATGCCCCATGTTTCACGAAACGATTGCTAGCTAGCGTAACAAAAACAAGCCAGGTGCAAATACGGTCAAAAACAAAGCAAAGGTGAATGGAAAGCAAAGAGCAGTATGGTGGCGCCATCTAGGAGGAAAAACGGTAAACAAGGCTGCACAGTCTGCTGCAGGCTGTAAAACGCACTTGAAATTCCTTGTTACGTCATCGCAGACGTCACGAAACACACTATTTGGCGGGAGAATCAAAATTTTAACTCAAATTGAATAATTTCTCAGTGTATAAAGCATCACTTGGTGCTGGAAGAGCGCTGGGGGCACTATAAAACACCAAATCTTTCGAATAAAACAACCTTGTATTTTGTCTGCATGGCCCCTTTAACGTGCACCAAAATCTCGATGCACAGGCATTGTATTGAAGCTTCCTTTTTCCATCTTATTTTTCCTTTTCGCACAGAGTTGCATCGCGCACACGTGTTTGTTTCCTTCTGTGCTTCAGGCTGTTCGGCCAAGCACACTAGCACCGGTGTTCTTTTGATGGTTACTGCTCTGGCATTCCATGTCCATCCTGAAGATGATTACTAAACGCTTTAACTGATCCTGCCTCTGCCTGAACTCTACCATTCCCAAAACCTCAACACATGTGCCAACTGCATGGGCCCACTGTCCAAAACAAGTAGCTGTCGCTGCCCTCCTTTAGCAGAGCGCCAGCGGGTGCAACCGTAAAGAGGAAACCCAAGTGCCAGGGCAGCTGTTCAAGCAGGGGAGGACAGGACAGTGACATGAAGTAGAACTTTAGTGATATTGCCATGAATGGCAGGGCAATGCATTGTTTATGGCAATGCCACATATAGCCCCGGGCCCACTTAACATTTCTTGCAAGAGAGAGCGAGAGAGAGTTTTGATTGATTAATTGATTGTAGGGTTTAACGCGCCGACGCAACGCAGGCGATGAGGCGCGCCGTAGTGGAGGGCTCCGGATTAATTTTGACCACCTGTGGATCTTTAACGTGCGCCGAAATCTCGTACACACGAGCGTTTCTGCTTTTCGCCTCCATCAGAGAAGTGGCCGCGAATCGAACCCGAGACCTCGTACTCAGCAGCGCAACGCCTTAGCCACTGAGCCACCGCGGCAACAAGAAGGGGGGGGGGGAGGGAGGGGGGAGAGAGAGAGAGAGAGAGAGAGAGAGAGAGAGAGAGAGAGAGAGAGAGAGAGGGGAGAGAGAGAGAGAGAGAGAGAGAGAGAGAGAGAGAGAGAGAGAGAGAGAGAGAGAGAGAGAGAGAGAGAGAGAGAGAGAGAGAGAGAGAGAGAGAGAGAGAGAGAGAGAGAGAGAGAGAGAGAGAGAGAGAGAATTGTGGTGAGCATCAATGCCACAAAATGTAAAGGCCTTGGGAAACAAGAGAAAAGAAGTGTGAACAGCTTTTAGCAGTAAATGAAGTTCCCCAATGCCAACAGCCACTTCAGCTGCCCTAGCACTTGACACTACACACTGCTGACTAGTTCTCATTGTGAAGTCCTCAAGCACACAATAGCAAAGCTGTCTTGGAATCACTCGGTGGTTTCGTAATGTCCTCTTGTCGTGAACACTTGGCACATACTCGTAACAGAATTCACGTACCCACTCAAAGGAGAGAAGGCAAATGGATCAAGTGAACTAGAACGAGGCTATTCTCTAACCGTGCAGGAAGGAGGCCAGCTTAAAATATATTTCATGGGCTGTGAGTGTATCCTCCTATACCTTTTCGCATCACTGAAAAGTTGTCTAAAATACCTTACGATAAGGAGATTGTTAATGCTGCCCATTTGTGCCCCTCTGAGGAGAAATTCCCCAACTGTACTGGGGAACACACATTGTGGAGAACGCTTTTGGCCATCGATGGGGGACAGTGTTCACCAGCTGCCATGTGGCTCATTCTGAATACAACTGATATTCCCTTGAGCAACTGCTATTTGGTACCACCCGTGTAGTGCAGCTGCAGCCTCAGAAAACAACTAGCAGTACAAGCTCAATTCCACGAAACTGGGTATTTTTTGTCACATGACTTGTTTAATGTAGACAGATTCTATTTTAATAATTCTTCACATTTTTGTGCAAGTAAGCATGCTTCCATATCCTCTTGATCACTTTAGGCACAGTACACAGCTTACCACAGTGTGACATTCTACACTATATCTTAGGTCAAATGACTCCGTAAAAAATGTTTTACAACAATTCTACGGTCCCAGTAAAAGGCCAGAAATGTTTCCACATGTCTGCCAACAGGAATACACAACTTGGTAAATTTGTATGCCACAGCTTCAGGACAGCTAGAAAAGGGGGAGTCCCCCTTATTTTAACTTGAAAATAGCCATGACTTCATATGCACATCTTTATACGGTTGCACATCAAACCAAATGATGACTTTAAGCTTCATCGTGGAAAGAAAAATATTGCCTGAGCAATGCAGGATGAATGGAGGCACCTCGAAAACCATCGACTACAGCCCGTCACTGCCAAGTTCGTGGCTTTCCTTAATAAACCATACTTGATGGCGGTGGTGGCAATCAATGTTCATTCCTTATGCTGTTAAACCTTGTTATAACAAACACAATATAGCGAATTATTGGCTATAGCGAACTAAATGCAAACTTTGGTTGGCCACATTTTATTTCAGTGACACCTATTCTGTTTATAACGAAACCAAACCGCTAAGAGCAGCATGTGATATCGGCTATAACGAAGAAATATTTGAGGAAGGCTGATAGGCTACTTGCAAAAACTGCGGAAGTAGAAAAGGCCTTTTTGTGCGTGGACAATGTGGAAAACTTCATCCAGCTCGGTGCTGTGAAAAGCCACCTGACGAAGATCACATCCTACTACAAATAAGAACGCAGGCCTCTTTTGTCGAACACACTTTGTGGTGTTGTAATTTCACTTTCTCGTGTTCTGATGCATTTAGTTTGAAATGCCACAAGGAGACAGGAAAGGATTACCCCGTTTGTAGTAGACTCCAAGCCTCGCATATAGTGTTTTTGTATCTGAAATTTTTGCGCTAGCCAGATTGCCCATTTCTTGAAGCAGATTTTTACCCACACTGTTACGAGTATCGGACATAGTGAACTAATTTACTGCCCTCATACTACTTCGTTATAACGAGGTTCAACTGTAGTGTTGTGCACGATGATATTGCCAAGAAAGTGTCTTTCCAAAATGTGCCTCAGTGTGCCATCCAAAATTCCCGGCTGCTGATGTCTAGTTTGTAGGCAACTTCCCTGTAGCTAGGGGTCTTCGAATTCGGTATACCCAGCATTTTTAAGAACTAGTCACATGTGTGTAGACCTTCCCAACGGTACGGTCCCGACGATCTGTGCCAGAACTTCGAGGAAGGATGTTCAGAATTCATGAATACTGTGCATATGCTCCCTTGAGCATACAAGCCAACAAAAGAATAATCAATGATTTCGCACATCCCTTTCCGAAAATCTTGGATTGTCGCTTCAAAAGGTCCTGGAGTAACAGCCGCAAGAAAGAAATCCATCATAAAATCAGAATCAGCTGAAGTGTGTTCGGCAAGCACTCTGAAATAATGAACGGCAGGCTACTTTCGTCACTGACAAAAAGGTATACAACCAATGCACACTGCTGCTGATGACCTGTGGGGCAGAATTACAAAGAGGGGAACAGTGCAACACAGACGAAATACAAGAAGAAAGTGGCAACCACGAGCGCTGACCACAAACACTCAGCCGTCGAGTCCACCAGATCGCTGAATTCCCTCCACTTCCTGCCAGGTCGGAGTTGTGCAGACTGTCCATGAAGGTAAGGCACTCTTGGTAGAACCGCACTTGCTTATTCCACTCGGACTGCAAAATTTTGCAAATTCTTGCTGCATGGCGGGAATTCAGCGATCTTGCGGACTCAACGGCTGAGTGTTTGTGGTCAGCGCTCGTGGTTGCCGCTTTCTTCTTCTTGTGTTTCATCTGTGTTGCGCTGTTCCCCTCTTTGTAATTATGCACCAACTTGCCAAAGCCATGAACCATTGCGAGCTGTAGGGCAGACTTGGCGCTCAACTAAAAACTTCCCAGGAAAACTGAGGTTAGCCTAACGAGCAAAGGAACAAAGGATGACAAAAGTAACGGTTAGGGATAGGAAACAAGCCTTGGATCAGGGAACAAACTCAAGTGGGAGACACCGCAGCTGAAATTAAGAGGAATAAGTGGACTTGGGCAGCACATAACGGGATGAACTGACAACCAGTGTAACAGAGTGATTGCTGAAGATGGGACTAGAAGAAGAGATAGACCATTGACTCAATGAAGAAACGAAGTAAGGAAGTTTAGAGGCAAAGAATGAATTAGGGCATCGGAGCACAGGAAAAACTGGAGGTATATCCCGCAGTAGACACAGATAAGCTACTGCTGATGAAGATAGTGAACCCTGGAAGACTTAAGGCAAGCCTCACATGCCTAAGGATGCCACTCTGTCAGCCATGTTCAATTTTCGTTATTTTATAAAGGTTTTTATGGGAATCAACGCATTAGTGACTGGCTAAACATGCACTAATTCTCACATCAAAAGCTTCGTTCTGAAAACCAGCACAAAAAGGAAGGCTTTATAAATTAAAATTATTGAGAAAACTTTGGAAGCCAAGGCCTACCGATCAGTTTACGTAATTCCTGGCCTCGAAAATAATGTACAAAATAGTTTCATTGGCAATATACATATTAAACTCTTTTTAGACCAACTTGTGCTGCTGAACACGGCATTTTTCTGAACTTGGCGTGGAAATCTAGCATGGTAATGGTAAATTCCATGAATGCGGTGCTACACGCATTTGCTAACAGCTGATAGAGCGATTATCTGGCCAAGGTCACCCACAAGCAGTCAAAACTTCAACTGTACAGATAGCCAATTCGACCGGTATTTCGCACGAGTTAGGTATTCTTCCTATTGCTAGCTTCCACCTGTGCCTCACTCACTCCATGCACAAAACGACCACTAAGCCAGGGAGGTGCCCATCGTGTGCCTCTCAAAATAGTTCCCCGTGCATTTTTTCCCCGTGTCGGTCGCTAGCATTTGTGCCACACTGAAAACAGGAATGGGTGCACTTGAAGCACGTTAGGTTTGCTATGCACTTCCTGTGAACAGGCCCGAGGGCAGTAAGATCTCAGATACTTGGGTAATTTTTGCATGTCCACCCCCACTTCCAGTGCTGCTAGCTCCATTGGGGATTGTTCCAGTGTCCCCCATCACGAAGTACGTGCAAATAATGAGCCCCGACGCAGAGGTGGTGCAACATACGTCTGCCATTCACTGCGACTTGTTTTCACCATCACTATCCCTTCCGAGTGCCTTCCAAGTGCTTGTCTCTGGACGGCGGCCACAGCCTAGGAACCCATAAAAGTTGATTACCTGGGTGATGGAGAAGGGCACGCTTTCTGTAGGCTTTCTTGATGTCATCCACAGTGGCATCTTTGGGAATTCCGAGCACTTTGTAGTAATCCTTGCGCTTGCTTTTCTTCAGCTCCAATTTTGCCTGATCAAGAAGTCGCTTGTTCTCTGAAACAGTGAGCAGCACACTAAAATTGCACACAGCAACCTCAACGGGATACAATTTGGAACAGCTGACAGTGCTTCAGCATGAAATCCAATAAAAAAAATATCGATCAGTATTCTTGGCACATTTGCTAAAAATTAGTCTCATATTGAAGTTGTGCTCTGCCCCTCTTATACCCATTATCGGCCAAGAGACATGTGTATTACAGCACCAGCTACCTATGGACAGTTAATCTGGACAATAGATTCAGTGCACTGCATGCAATGATTTTCACCTAGCACATTAGCTTTCCCTTTTTGAATAAGGTCACACGAAACTACACCAAAATTCTATGCCATGTATTCCTGGTGCTGCTCCAGTTTCTCCATGCACAAATTTGATCCATGCTTACAGCAAGGCAATCTACCATATGAACCAAATCCGTGTGAAAGTCTCCTCTCGTCTTGTACAGTGGTCAATAAATGTAAATTTTAACCAGGCAACCATGAGAGCACAAGCATCCGAACCATTGCCATTGTCCCTCGTTAGTTTCCATTAATCCTAAATTCTTGTTCGTGTATTTAGTTCCTATTTTGTGTTTTATACTATGCCAGCACTCTGGGATGAGTGCTGGAACTCGGAGGCAGTTCATTCCAGTGTTTCAAGATATATTAAGATATATGTGATGAGAGTGTGCCAAAGTGAAGGGTAATGAGCACAAGTCTGGCAGGCCCGGGAGAAATGTTTTTGTGGTTGTCCCATGAGGCCACCTCAAATAAGAAAAAGTGGTGGACTTCATTCATGAGTTCCGAGTGAGACTGCTGCCGGTCACATCAGATGATGATTGAAAGTTTCTAAGACTTGACTGTGCCATCGTATAAAGCACAAGGCTTCTGCCCTCATTAAATGATTATGGGGATCGTCGCGCCAACGCTACACCCGGGCTATGAGGCATGCCGTAGTGGAGGGCTCCGAATTCATTTTCATTACCTAGAGTCCTTTAACGTGCGCCGAAATCTCGACACACTAGCATTTTTGCCTTTCGCCTCCACCGGAAAAGCAGCCACCATGGCCGGGATTGAACCAGTGTTCTTGGGCAGGGTTTTGCCCGTTGAGGAAAGTCTGACAACTATGATGAGCGAGTTCAGCAGGTGGCAGTGCCGATGACAGACAAGCATCGAAAATAAAAAAATGACATTTCCGGTGGGTTTTACTGCAGGGTGTTTGTTCATTTTTTCAACTCAAGCAGAGGTGTTGAGCTATACAGAGGGTGTACCTTGAGAGATTTTAAGTTAGATCCCTGAACCACTACCAGTGGAAGGAGGATTTTCCCTTGCGTGCCTTTCCTCTCTTTTGCAGGGAACTTTGGTTGATCAATGCACTGTGGTGTGTAGGCTGTGTGGGTGTGAAATAGCCTTCGCTTCCGCCTGGTCATTCTTGTGCACAGCCACATGCGGGTTCCCCAGGGGAACTGACCCGAGCACCTGAACCCAAGGTAACATGCATGCCTATAGCTTCTAGGCTTTCACTTACAGGGCTGCCACTGTTCTCCCCACTCGTGTGAGAGAGTGGCACATACCAGGCTCAGTTATTGCATGCACTGACCCTCTGACTTCCTGCTCTCTACTCATTTTAGTTGATATTGTTTACGCGGTCAGTTTTGGCCTACATTGACCGCCGCCAACGCTGATTACCATCCAGCGCATTGACAGCTCGCACCGTTAAATGACAGCTGTCAAGTGCCTGCGTTGCCCGGTTACGTCAAGTGGCTTGCTGCGTAGCAGCCAGCAGGAACCCCCTTTCTCCCCAGGGCTTGGTGTGTTTAGCACAGCTGTTGCTGAATTGCAACATTCCATAGATAAACACAGTTCTGTAAGTGCTATCTTTCCATCATCTCCTCCTGTGTATGGAAAGAAGAAAAAAAAAAAAGACAAAGCTTCAGCTATTTCTTCCTCTCTGAGTGATTGCACACATGTGGCAGGAACTGACTCTGACCGATGGCTTGGCTCGCTCGAACTCGTGGTGGGCATCTTTGCAGCCTGAGCTGTATTAAATCGGAGAGCCCCACAACCTATAGAATGGTTTATATGGCACATGAAACACTTCACCTGGCATAACTGCTAAGAAATAAAAAAACAATAAAGCCAATGCCGAAATACACAACTTTATACCCAACAGGACCACTAAATATAACAGAGTTAGCAGGTAAAATTAATCATGAATGAATTAACAAAAGTCGGCTGCATCAAGCGTCCTCCAAGCACTTTTTTATGCCCCTCAATTCATGCAATATGGCTAAATGGTAAATCAGAGAAGCCTTTGTAATACAATCTGTTTTATGTGCCAATGCGCTTCCACTGGGCAACCCTTGCAACAAAGGTAACATACCTCGAGTGTGGTCCTTCCGCCAGATGCGTTCATAGTCTCGCACAGCCTCTTCATACATTTCCAGATCCATGTAGCTAGAACAAATGCAGATGGAGTGAGTTATTAGATAAGACTGCTCCTCTTTGCGGACAATGCACAAGCCAAGAACACTATGACCACTACAATTACTTACGCTTTGGCACGCCTCAGGTAGGCTTTTTGGTAATCTTCATTCAAAGAAATGGCAGTTGTGCAGTCTTCAACTGTTTGGTTGAGCTTATTAATCTGCGTGAAATTTTGGCGAACAAAAAGGGACCGTTTTATGAACAGTAGATTACACTTGATTGACATGTGACAGACTTCAAACAAATAGCTCCAATATAAAGCATTTCGCACAACCCTGTATTGGAACACTGTGGGCACATCCCGAGAAATTCCGCCCCTCCACAGAGGTTTCGCGATTCGCGACTTGGGTCCATGCCATCGCATTTACGACGGCGACCAAACACTGCCCACGAGTAAATGTGAGCTGGGACCAGCCTGTCCAAGCTGACATCTACTCTTTGGTAAGCATCCATTTGCTTTGTGGGTAGAAAACTCAAGGCAATCAACATGTACCCAAAGTGTTCCAAAAAGGGTGAGCCTTGGACAGCCGATTCGAATGAGCTATACCCTCGCATGCCACTGCAGAACAAGGGTGTTCGCACATTAAGGTGGCTGCAGCTTATTACACTTTAGAAAAATTTCCGGCCTTCTTACTAAAGTAACTACACTGCAATTGTAAATGCAATCTACGGTTAGCTAACAGTACATTGAAGCTAACAGAACAGCAGACACAGCCCTATATATCAATACAGCTAGCCCCATTGCCCCCATCCACCTAGAAATGTTAAGGACAATCGAAGTTTCCACCCACTGGAAGTCAAGTGACTGTACCTTTGAGCAAACAGTGGCACGGTTGAAGTACAGTTTTGAGTTTGCAAGCTTGTTGCTGGGGTCCACTCCAAGAGCACTTGTGTAGGCATTAAATGCCTCCTGGTAGTTGCCACTGTTAAATGCCTCGTTGCCTTCATCCTTCTTCGACTTGAGCAGACGTGCTTTCTATTAAGAAAAACGAACAGTGCCAGTGAATGACACAGTCCACACAGGAAAACTGTTTGGGAGCAAATAAATAAGCACATTTCTTGCTAACGATACATAATATCAGGATGAAGAAGTTGATCAAGTATTCTTTTTGAAGCCAGGAGTGATGTAGCACGTCTACAAAACATCAGCACGCACTCAAAATTATCGAGCTCCAGTATTTTCTTGACAGGCCCTAATCCAGCCACATGTGCCCCATTAGTGTTGTAAGTTGTAACCAGCTTCAAATAGTGCACTACCAATTGGGAACTCAGAATTCCACCCGTTTGCAAATATGGCACCCAGCCAAAGCCTGGCGCTCTAAAAATAACAGTGCCCATTGCATATCGCAACCACTTTTGGTTTTCGCAAGGTGATGCCTCATCAAGAGCTTCAGTTTTTGCTTGGACATGTGTTGTTACAGCGTGCACATCATACTGGCACGGCAAGTGCATTTCATAAGTGCTGACAGAGACTATTACTTTCACGTTTCAAGAGAGGGGTTAGGATGACTGGATGCATTTAACAGTTGTGTGAAGTTTTTGACAAGATAGTGCCTGGCATGCACTTCGTTGTCACCCTGCAAAGCTGTTTTAAAGCAGTGATTTTTTTCTTACAGTGCATTTCCAATATTTTTCATCCAAACAGACATTTCACAAAATAAAAATTTGTTTTATATAAAAAATTGTGTTTTCTAGTTCTCCCAGAGCTTGTCCGGCAGCAAACAATGCTTTATTCCCTGAGGAAAAACATTTTAAGCCAAAATTTTAATTCTCCTGCTAAATTGTGTGTTTTGTGATGCCAGTGATGATGTCTTCAGGAAACGTAACTAACATGAAAGTTAGTATGTTGACTACGGCTGCTGCAAATGGCGAAGCAGACTTCTGTGTTGCCTTCACAGATGGCGGGACAATACCACTCTGAGGACTACTGTTTGCACCTGCTCTGTTTTTGGCCTGACTTGTACCTGGCTTACGTTGCGGGTCATAGTAACCGTTTGTGAAAGACTGGGTATGCTCGACAGACGGTCACGTAAGTGGCGATGTCGCTTATGCCAGTTGGCCAGTGTCGTGCCAGGCAAGTGCAGCGTGCCCGACAGCTGTGCAGCTTCGGCCGGCCTAGTGTGTGTTGTACGCACTGGTGCCTTTATGTTTACGAGTTCATTTGTAACTTCCATTGTTGACCCCACCATTGTTACTGCTATAAAAAGAACGCACTAAATTTAAGTGCAAATATCTCATTCTGCAAGCTTATAATTCCTGTTTAATTTGCATTGCATTTTGTCGGCCTCAGCCAATTGTGATGAGCTGCCCATAATAAGTCATCAGTTTCTGTTTTCCTCATTGCGTAGCTTACTTCAGTAAAGTTTGCATTAAAATTTGTGTCAGTGTAATTTTAACGAGATAATTTTTCGAATGAACCCAACTTGCATTTTGTTTTCATGGCCCCGTTAAATAAGGAGCAAAATTTTTCCAAACCGTACCTGCAGCTAACCGGAAGAGGAACTCTAAACGATTATAATGTCGTGTGATCATTATTTGTAATACGGGTCTCCCCTTTTCCTTTTCCCCCCAACCCCCACCAGGGCCTCAGGCCTCTTCCCAAATAAAGGTCATTCATTCATTCATTCTCGCTGGCAATGCCAACATGGTCGCTAACTTATAGGATGCCCTAAAAAATATCTGTCTAGTGCACTGAAAGCAATGCAAGTGAGACGTGTCAACAGGGTCATATTTTATTTTCAAGAATTCTAAAATTTTTACTAAGCGAGATTCAATTGCATTTCTATACAGCGCAAGCAGCAAATGGGTTACCTACATAGAATGGGATACACTGAAAGCCTATCAGCAACAGAACTATGGGTCGTGCGACAGGAGCTTAACAGCCAATCATGGTATGCACAATTGGTACCTGCGACAGAGTATGCGGCGGCAGCAAGCTCAGTGCATCACCACATTACTGGCCCTGGGTCTTCGCATTAGGAAATGCGAGCGCGGCATGCGCTGGTTCCTATATTGCGTTCATTATAAAAGACTTGTTAAAAAACTCAAATGACTATAATGCGAGGGTAATGCAACATTCACAGCCAGCGGTAACTGATGCTACATTGGCACAGTGCACCGCAGCAAAGATTCACTAGAGTGATAGAGTCCATAACCGTTACTCTGACAATAAATAAAGAAAGGCAGAGTTTAAAAGACTGCTTCGCCGAGAAAACATAGTGCATACCGTAGGGTCAGAGAGAACAAGCACAGGATCACCAACAGAAAGAAAAGTGAGCCAATGCCAACATGCTGTTTTAAACAACTTCTTGGAAATTTATTTGGTGCTCTCTGCAAGTTATGCGACAGACTGTGCCTTACCAAGGATACATCACCCACTTCATTGAGTTAATAATGTGTATTCCATTTGAAACGGCACTGCATACAACAATGTAGCAGTTATAATGTGTTTATTTAATTAAAACAATTGAATAATGTATTTGGGTTATGGAATAAATGAATTATTTGTAGTGACAGCTAGTCGTTCACATATTGAATACAATTAAATTTTTGCTTTTTGGGTGGTGTTTTGTAAGTAGCCTAGGTGAGAAACTAGTTAATTTTAGAAAATTATGCTGAAACCTGGAAATAGGATGAAGTCTGTGCGTACACAACTTCGTGGCCGCCACAATAACGGCCCACATTTCATACATGCAGCGATCGTGCAAACCACAGAGGAGAGCTTTGAGAGTTGGCGCAGAACACCACATGGTAAAGCTTCTAACAATGCCTTCTCTAACCCTCTTTCTCCTACAAACAAACAAGTGCACGCACAGAGAGAGAGAGAGAGAGAGAGAGAGAGAGAGAGAGAGAGAGAGAGAGAGAGAGAGAGAGAGAGAGAGAGAGAGGGGGGGGGAAATAGCTACGGAACAGGTCGTGGTGCGAGGATTTGGCCTTTGTGAATGTTATAAATTAGATGCAATGCACCTGTGCTGGAAGATGTGTAAATCATTGCAAAATTATTTTCACTGTCACTCCGTCCGGCCCATCACATCGCAGCGGTTACAGCTGCCGCTGAAAGCTGCAATACCTTCGTGCGATCCTCCCCTGAATGTCTTTTGTATAACTGTTCTCCATCAGAATATGATGTCACCTGGCTCCAAGCAAATATTTCCCCATGCGCACACCACGGTACACCGTCATCTGCACCATCGTGACCTGCTTCTCACTAACTGGGAAATGATCCTTCAGCAAAATTGGCGAGTCACAATCCCCCTTAGCAGACAGTGGCAAAGCATTCTTTCTCATCCTAATTCACGCAATGAGCAGCAAAAAAGTTTGTGTCTTCTTTTTTCAAAGAGGCCCTAAATAGCCTTCCTAAGGTCGCCATTTCAATCGTACCCCTTCATGACAACGTATACCAAATATTACACCGCTGCGAAAAGCAGGGGCCGCACAAACACGCAAAAAAGGTAGTTTCTTTCTTTCCTTGTTTACCTACCGCTTCCTCGCCTCCATACTCCCTCGCTCTGATGTAGTTCCGGCTCTATCGCAGCCTCTATGACGCATGAAGCACTGAACCAACCTGTGCCGCTATTGGTGAACCCCTTTAAATGCTGTAGAATCGTTCCCGGCTCTGGGGGAAACGCGGGTGCGGTCCCGGCGAGTGGCGCTCTGGCACCTGCGGCACGGCGTATCCTTGTAGGGACGAATGTCTATCATCACTATCCGTCACACGAGCTTAGCTGAGTTTGTCGATATAGCACGTCGTTTACAAGGTATGAATAACGCTCAAAAACACAGATTGTCTGCAGGCGGAAACGCCGCTACACGCGCAACCACAGCAAGCATCTGCCGGCACGGCTGACAAGGAGCCCACTGCGCGGTGTATGCACGATATGGCATACACCGCAGCAGCTAAAACTTTTCACCGCCCGGCAGAGTGACACCATTGCTGAAAATCGTGAGAGGGGGTGATAGTGCAGTGAAAGATTGCGCTGGTGATCAAGTCGGCGCGTCTTCGTAAAAAAGTGGCTGTATAACTGTGGCAATGCTAAGCCTTTTCCGAGCATCAGGGACTTGGAGGGACCTGTTTGCCGCGCCTAGCATGTCGCTAGTCGTCGGTGTATACCTTCAATTACTGTCATGAGCGAGCATGTTGCGTTTGGCACCCCCTACCTGGCCTTCAAACGTGCGTTTCCCAATTCTAAAACTGATGTGCCGACGCGACCACGGCTGATGCAAGGAGCACGGTCGCTGGGAGGTTCTAGCGGCCCGACCGGCCCCGCTCGGCAGTTGTACGAGGAGCCTGCACTGTTAAAAAAAAAAAAAAAAAACGCGACGTACCGCCGAGCGGAGTCAATAGCTGCGCACATCTCGAACCTTGCCCTGTTTCTCTAGGTGGTCTTGCGCCTCGTCGGTGACGTCACCGCTTCCACAGTGCTTTGGAGGCGTGATGTGAAGGGAAGAGCTTCAGGCCTTATTGCTGGCCCTTTTTAATGAACGACAACTCAGCTAATACTCAACGCCTTTAAACCATTTTTGCAGCAGGACGTTCCTTGGATAGTACTCCAGCTTTTGCGCACGTAAAATCACAATTTTTAGAAGCCTATTTAGGGCCCTTAGGGCCACTTAGGGCCACTCAAAACTTAGAGCCACCCTGCTTAGGGCCACTCAAAATCAGCAAGAAAGCACAAACCTTGTATGCCACTGATGCCTTCGGGTGGTCTGGGGCTAGTCGCAAAACTTGCTGAAAGTGCTGAAGGGCTTTTTCAATGTTGTCCTCATAGTAGAAGCACAAACCCCGCACATACATGGCGTCTGCATTCGTTCGATCAGCCCTCATAATTTCGCTGAAAAAAAAAAAGAAAAATGGAGAAGGCATGAGTTCAAAGGCTCTGTAACAGCCCAAACATGAGGGGAAGTTTTGAAAAGCTACCTTTATGATGTGTTGTAATTTTT
The DNA here is from genome assembly GCF_048455015.1 of Haemaphysalis longicornis. Lineage (NCBI taxonomy): Eukaryota > Metazoa > Arthropoda > Arachnida > Ixodida > Ixodidae > Haemaphysalis > Haemaphysalis longicornis. Next base: position 434,429,250 of record NW_027526203.1, on the reverse strand, counting down.
TAGCAGCCAGTTCAACTCTTTCCAGCACGGTGGTCACCCCAGGTAACCACCTTTTCTCGATTTTTTTTCTCGTGTAGCAAGCGACTCCCGCGTATCGACTTTCAAACAGCGCGCATTTTTAGCTTTCACTACTCCAACAGAGATGGCGCTACCTCCTTGCTGTTCCGAAGTCACGTGTTTTTTTTTTTTCCTCCCGGCTGCCATCGTCCCGAAGGCGCGATACACGATGGACCAGAGAGATTTTTACAGAAAGAAAGGTAAGGCTGAAGTTATTAAGTTGACAGCTTTGGATGACATATTGCATGAGTAACTAATACTAAGCAAGCTTGAAGTTAAGTGCTGCGGCCGATTAGAACAAAGCGCGGTGTCATTGAAGTTGGTGGTCACCTAGAGTTACCACCGTGCATGAAGGGTCTGAGAGGGGCGGTAATATATTTTTTTTCTTGGTGTTTCAGCGGCGGAGTTCGTCGATATACCATCGGACTCTGACAGCTTCGCGGGGGGTGACAGCTCAAGTGACAGCGATTCTGACTATGAAGTTAATGATGCAGCAGCTGGAGTGGGCAAACAAAAACCTGGCGCGAGAATACCCATTCCCGCCGAGTGTGAGTCGTCTGATATAGACAGCGATGAAGACGATGTTCCGCGCATGACTGCCAAGGTGCCCGTGTGGAGTCCTTCCTACAAAATGTTCCCACCGCTGGACTTCTTATCGTGTATTGGAGTGCCACATTGCATTCAGGACATTTGAGAAACGAAGTCCTTTGGACATCTTCAGCCTGTTCTGGACACCGGACTGGATGGAGCAGCTGGTATTCTAGACAAATCTCTACGCTCAGCAGCAGGGCAAGCCGTATACACCAACTACGCTAAAAGAAATGGATGCCTTTCTGGAGCTGAATCTTCTGATGGGAATCAAAAGAAGTCCAAGTTACCGGGATTACTGGTCCAGTGCAGCTGACTTACATGATTCATTCATTTCGAAAGTTATGAGTGTGAACAGGTTCGGCTGGCTGTTATCTCACCTGCATCTCAATGATAATATCCTGCAGCCAGCGAGGAATCACCCCAACTTTGACAAGTTGTACAAAGTCCGCCCTCTCCTCTCTGAACTATAAACTAGGTTTGCCCAAAATTACTTGCTGACTGAGGTTCTCGCCATTGATGAATCCATGATAAAGTTCAAAAGGAGGAGTTCATTGAAACAATACATGCCGAAAAAGCCTGTGAAGCGTGGCTACAAGGTCTGGATGCTCTGTGCCAGCAATGGCTACAACCTGAAGTTCGACATCTACACAGGCAAATCTGAAGGTGGCGTTCAGAGGGAGCTAGGCGCACAAGTTGTGAAGAAACTCTGCCAGGACCTTCGAGGAAAGCAGCATCGTCTTTTTTTTGACAATTACTTTACAAGCTACAACCTCCTCAGGGACCTACTTCATGATGGCATATACGCATGTGGGACAGTGAATTCAAACAGAAAGAACTTGCCTAGCTTGCAGGCTGACAAGTCAATGGAAAGAGGCGACACAGACTGGAGTGTGAGCGACGACAGTCTGTGCTGTCTAAAATGGAAAGACAAGAGGATTGTTTATTTGCTCACAAATTTTCATGATCCTTGCATTGAAGTGGAAGTCAACAGAAAAAACAAAGATGGAACAGTGAGCAAGGTCTCTTGCCCAGCGGCTTTGCAGGACTACAACCAGCACATGAATTTTGTGGACAAATTTGATCAGCGTAAGGGCCAATATGAAATAGACAGAAAGTCGCGGAAGTGGTGGCACAGGATTTTTTTCCACCTGCTAGACTGCTCTGTGGTGAACGCCTTTCTAGTATATCGTGAACTCGAAGGAGTAGAACAGTTCACTTTGAAAGATTTCCGCAGATGTATCGTGACATCCCTCACTGCAGATGCCCAGGTTAGCAGGAAGCGAAAGTCGTCAAACACCGTATTGGTACAGATAAAAAATTCTAAGCCATATGTAGCCCCGGCAGTACGTGTACTTCACAGCGAGCACCAACCAAAAAGGTGCACAATGAGGAGGTGCGGTCTCTGCAGCACGAAGGCTAAACCCTCAAGAACGTCGTGGATGTGTGAGACCTGCAACGTTCCCTTGTGCTTGCGAGAAAACAAGGACTGTTTTGCGGCTTACCACCGAAAGTGACTGGTAGCCCCTTAATGCATGGTGGTCACCTCAGGTAACCACCTCATAACGTGTGAACCAAAAGTGCCAATTTTTTTTTTCTGGTCAGAAAACCATTTCTTCATTATGAGTTCCCCATTTTTACAATAAAACTTGGTTTTCCTCTCAAAATAGAGTTCTGTGCATGAAAGAGTCAAAGAAAGATGCAACCAGAAGCATGAGGCAGTATTAAAATGACACAGAAGTGAGTTTATACACATTTTGTGATAGCTTCATGTAGATAAAAGTCTAGAATGTGCAGGCCATGGTTGAAGTTTTTTCGGCTCATTTAGGCCGATTCTTAAAAATTTCCCTCTCACCACCCTTTACACCAACTGGCAGACACTGGCTATGATGGCACAGTGGAAAAGTTTGACTGCTGCCATGCTCAAAGGGATCAGGATAACAAAACACGTTAAAAGCTCGTTAATGTTTAAATTAACAAGCTTTTACTGTACCCAAGGGGGAAGCCATCTCAATTCGAGTAATTGAAAGTTCGAACTAATGAAAGCGAAGAATAACTGCATTACACTGCGATTGGAAAGCAGTAGGGCATGTTAATTTATTTCTTTAAAAAAATTCATTATTGCATCTGCATTTTGTCCTTGAAGGTGACAGCCAGAACTTCATGCTCTAACGAGCAAATGTGGGAGAGAGCCTTTTCTTCGCTTTTTTCAAAACTTGACGAGATGTGGGGCATTCAATCCGGTCATGACATCTGCAAGAGTGTGCCACACTTGTATTTCGTCCTCCACCTACTCCTTGTCAGCACTGGCAGTGGCAGGTTCTGTGCTTCCGACCAGGTAAATGAGTCAGCGCAGAACACGCCACTCCACTCGCATCTACATAGACGTAGTCTGCAAAGAATAAGTCATCCAAAAGGTCCTCCATGGGTTTTTTACCATATCTCCCAGCTCTTCTCTTTGTTGCACAGGTGACACAGCCTTGAATGTGGGCAGCGGGTGCGTTTCTTGGCCCTGAACTAGCCACCAAGCCACCGGCGCGGTGGCGCATAGTACAAATTATCCGTGGTGGAACCCACTCATGTTCAAATTAATGGGCTTTTTTATACACACACTTCTATGGAACTTGGCCAGACCAAATGGCACAGTTCAAAATTCCAATTAACGATTGTTCACTGCACATGTTTTCTTAACGTTTCAACACAAACATTCCCAGAGCTAAGCTAGATATTAAGGAAAACCGGTGAAGCAGTGCAATCTCACCAGCCACTTTTTCACTGGGTTTTTTTGATGCCACAAGGAAACATGACACTGCAACTGTAGTTGTGCCTTTAGTTCTATTTCATCGTACTGTTTGAATGCTAACTTGAAGCTGACACGCTGGCAGTTCTGTTGACGTGCAGAGCAAAATTTGAAAGTTCAATACGTATTTCGTATTTTTCTTGAACTAAATGTCTTTTGGGTTTTTGTCTTCATGGCTCATTTAATCTATACAACCTGTTCATGAACAAACAAAAGGTCAACAATAACCATGAAATCTGTGTAAATTAAAATTTGGAAAACTGAGAAAGCTGGCCAACTCTTGTAAAGTAGTGTTCCACAATTAATGTAGCTGTTGCAGCAGCCGCAAATGACCCATGCTGTTTTCTACCACCCATTACAAACTATGGCTCTAGAATTTGCTAAATGCTAGTCCAACTAGAATATGAGGTAAACTGCACATTTACAGCCACAAACAAACCTTAGGCTAACGCACTTCAGTGTCCATTTAAATAAAAGCCACCAATAGAAGCTGCTGAATAACCAGTGTGTAAATCGCGAAAACCGACAAAAACAAACTTTTAAGCTGATGAGGCTAAAATAGCTGTCAAAATCTTAATCCCCAGCAAATGCAATAGCAAGAAAGACTACAACATACAGAACAGCCACAACAGCTACAACATTTACCATAAGCACTTTGTTTTTCCCTAGCAACAACAAGTACAAGCCACTTACTCTGCAATCTGGCGAGCTTCGGGAAGCCGCTTCAGGAGAGCGAGGCACTCTGCTTTGAGAACTTTAATCTTCGAACAGGAAACCGCTTGCTGCAGTGCTCGGTCCATGCAGTATATGACCTGGGCAAAGAATGAAATGGAGAGGAATATTTTAGTACAAGGGTTGCATAAACAAAAAGGAGTCAGGTTCCTTGTCCAACTAAATAGGTAAGAGCCTTCCGCTGGGAGAATGACAGTCTGTGGCACTCAACTTTTTCGCTACGCCGGCTATTAAAAATAAGTAATTTTGATCAATGATCTCAATTAATAGACCAAATTTTAAGGAAAATTCACAAGGTGGAGTAAGTTTGTGCGAAGGACACTGGACCAGGATGAATTTTTCTTCAACTGCGAAGTTTGAGTTTCTTTTGTAGCCATACAGCTGCATTGAGGTGGATGTCAAATTTTCCTTCACAATGATCTCAATTGCCACATTCTTCATTTATGAGGCATCTTTAAGGCAAGAAAAACCATCTGGTAGTTACTTCGAGAAATGCTTTTTTATTGTAAGTTGTGTTTAAATTTGTAGCTCAAGTGTAAAAATGACACGAGCCCATGGTGTGCTACTGCTTCCAAACAAAACCTTATCACCTGCGATTGCGGCGCATCAGCACTGAGTTTTTGTAATCAGAGCACCAACAGTGAACTGTATTTATGCTCTGACAGTGAGAATGGACCAAATCAGCCGAAAATATCAACAGGTGTTCATTAATGAAGTTATTTCGTGATTCCAAGTGGTTTGAGTGCTGCTGCATGCATTGGCAAATGGCCAATGGTAATCCTAATACCATAGGACCATTTGCAAAGTTTTGAACAGTTTCAATTTCACTTCTGCACCAAAAAAAATACATTTTTGCCACTGCTATGCAGTTACCCAACTGTGAGCAGATTTGCCACAGTGCCTTTGTTGCACGTGGCTGCTCCTATATATATATACAGGGTGTTTCACCTAACCTTAGCTAGAGTTTAAAAATATTTCGATGCGCCCTAACACGACGCAACGAAATGCATATTGCTAACTTTTCGGTGTAGTTTCTCACGCTATTTTTTGTAGGTTGCCCAGTTAGACAATTAGCCAATTTTAATTAGCCAACTTTACAACCAATGAAGCTAGGCCAAAAATCGCAATTAGAAAGTTGCACAGCAGTATTTAAAACCTAAGAATAAACACTTTCTGTCTTTCTATCCATTAGGTATTAGTGTTTTTCAGCGTACTGAAGATGCCTACGAAATACAAAAAAATACCACGCGACGTGCGGGCTCGCGCGTTTTGATTGCAATGCTCCCAAACGTTATGCGCACAAGCTGCCATAGGTGCGCTGCCACTTAAAAAGTGACAGGGCAGATGATGAACCATTTGATTCCGGCAGGACATGTGATAACCGCTGCGTCTGCTTATCGCTATTGGCGATCAGTCGCAAGAGAAGCACATCGCTGGCGCAAATGGCACAGCCAACACCTACGTTGCTGCCCTGTCGTCTCGTTTAAGAGCTGTAATGAGCTGTAAAATTAGTTCCAGGCGGTGCATCAAACAAACCGATTCCCTTTTTGCCCTCACAAGGCTTCATAGTATTAGAAAATATAAAGATTACACTTTCATGGCTAACACTTTCATCTATTGTTCCTCCAAAAATGACTAATCTCAAATTATCTTGGTAACTAATTTACTTACTCAAAAAATAATGGCATATTTGAAATCAGAGGGAAAAAAAGCAGCAAGACTTGACAAGTTTCACGGAGTAAGAGCCATGTCCCCCCTCAAAGTTCTTTCGAGCCAATATTTACTGTGCAGCACAAATAGTAAATGATATGAAACAGTGGAAATGTATATTTCTGAAGCCAGTCCCACAGCACACAAAAATATGTGCTGTACAAAAAATAAGTACACAGCAGGCCACCATAAACATGGAAGGCGTCTGTATGTTTCTAAGCTATACAGCTATGTAATGCTGAAGGCATTAGCAAGTTCCCTAGTAGAATTAATTGATTGTAGGGTTTAACACGCTGACAACGCAGGCGATGAGGCACGCCTAGTGGAGGGCTCCGGATTAATTTTGACCCCCTGGGGATCTTTAACGTGCGCCACAATCTCGTACACACGAGCATTTTTGCTTTTCGCCTCCATCAGAAAAGCGGCCACTGCCACCGGGAATCGAACCCCGACCTCAGCAGCGCAACGCCTTAGCCACTAAGCCATCGTGGCAGGTTCCCGGGTAGAATTCTACGGGTGCTGTTAGAGGGCAGAATAAGTGAGAAAAGACCAGGTACCAGAAAAATCTCAGGGGAACGCCAACATCGGAAGAGTTGGTCATACCACTGAGACTAGCTACAGACAAGAACGTGCAGCAGCAGTATCATGTGGACAGGATTAGTAAATAAAGAAATGCAAGCAAATGCAAATCGCCACAGAGTGGCCGTGGCCTTGTAGGAGGAGAAAATGGGTGAAGAGCAGTGGAAGTGCGACTGACTACTCAGGGCATGACCCTGAGGGAAAGTAGCATGCACTGTATGACCAGTGCTAGCTAGGGAGGAAGGGCGATCCACCACAGAGCTGAAGGAAAATCAACATTCACCCCCCAACTAAGCAGTAGCAGCAGCAGCAGCTCGCAGAGAAAGTGCAGGGGCATCGCTACAGGGAGTGCAATACCCCTAAGCGCTTGAAGCACAGTGCAAGAGAGGCAGTGAAGCAGACTTATGAGAGGGGCACCTTGTTGTAGTCCTGAGCCTCGTAGGCCTTGTCCCCTTCAGTGAGGAAGTGCTTGAGTATCTCGACCGTCTTGAGCTCGCGTGGCAGTGCCAGATTCTGGGGGTCCAGGTCCCTGAGCAGCTGGAGGCTGCGGCCAGCTGCCTGCGGGTCCCCCAGGGCCACGTGGCATTTGGCCTCGCGCAGCAGGCCCTTGCTGTTGTGCGGGTCCCTCAGAAGGACCTGGCGACAGTCGTCCAGCGCTGCTTGGTGGTCCCCCATCATCATGTAGCAGGCAGCCCGGTTCGAGTAGTAGGCCACATTGCTCCCGTCCAGCTCTGCAGCAGTGACAGAGAGCACAGTGGGGGCTAAACAAACCGGTGGTGACCACTGGACTCGTCAACTTCGTTTCGATAGGCGCCTACTTGGAACAAATTCTTGGATATACAAAACCAATGCTTCCTCACAAGATACAATGCAAAAATGTCCGCCTAAAACAACTTTAGGTATTATGAATAAAAGTTCACCTTTCTACAGCTTCTCTTATTCCTATTTTAGTAAAAAAGAGGAATTGAACATCAGCAATGCATAACAGTGTAGAGCTCCACGCTGTGAGCATTTGTCATCTGAAGTGGCAATATATAGCAGCTTAATTGAATTCCGATTCTTCTATTTATTCAACTCAATTCAATTAGTTTTATTTGCCAGAAAAATACAGAAACTTTGGCAGGAACTGCAGACTAACAGCTGTCTGAAAGCAGCTGGACAAGGATTGTGAATCCATCGCAAGGCAATGACAAGATCACAGGCTCACCCCCTTTTTCCCACACGAGTTGGTGCAGCTCAGGCATACATACTTTTAAGTGTCACACACCCACCCACACATGTGCACATGCACACACACGTACACAAAGATCTAATAATGTAGTATTTTGAAACAAACCAATAGCTTCCGTGTAAAGCTTGATGGCATCGTCATACTTCTTGAGGCTGTAATATTCATTTCCTTGCTCTTTCTTGGCCTCGGCCAACCTGCAGCAGCAAAAAAGAAGGTCGACAACGGGTCAGTTCACACACTTGAAAACTGCTGAAAACAAATCCCTGGTAAACGACTATGGCCGTGTCAAAGGTAACCTTAAAAATTGCCAAGCCCCTTGGCCAAGTCTTGCCGCAATCCAAGGGGGGAGAGAGTAAACGCCTTCATTACTCACTCCCCTCGTATTGCGGCAAGACATATTGGCCAGACGGGTAGATGCGTTAACAATAGGCTAAGAGAGCAAAGAGAAGACTTGTTTCGCGCCACTTAGCTTCGCATTGCAAAAATGTGCCTGTGTTCCCCTGTTCGGAGAGCACACAGTAATTTTCAGAGAAAAGGATAAGCATACACGACAAGTAATCGAGGAGCTCGAAATTGCTCGTCTTAACGACAACTGCATCAGCATGCCTCTAGTTGCGTTCTTGGGGAAAAAAAAAAAAAAAGGAATATCTGCAGCAACATGTGTAGCAAGCAGAGAGCGAGATAAGTGTTTACATCAGATTTTGTTGGCCTTCCTATTGGATGTGGCAAGGTTTATATGTCAATCTTGCCTAAATAAAATCAGTTGTAGTTCAGCGCTTTGTCCTGTCTTATTTCTTGAGTGTCCTCATCTTTTTTGAGTGCGCTCATCTATGAGCGCTGTTAACCTCTTCAAGGCGCTCCACTAACTAGCCCACCAAACCATCCTCAAAAACCCACTTTTGGTTGGCCCGATATTCATTGAATGTATCTGAAAGCTGCTAATTCATACATACACATTCGGTTAATTTGTACTTTTTGGTTCTCCATACCAGGTTATATCGGCTGCTTTACCACCACTAGGTGAAATAGAAAATTTAAAAATAGGCACACCAATGCTTCAAGAAATAAATGCTTTGCCTGTAAAGAAACATTCGAAATGAAGCAAAATCTACTGTAGACTGTGAGTTCTAAGCTTTCTTAGCCCTATGTACCATTTCAACAGTAACACAGACAGGGCTCTGTTTTTTAAAGGTCTGATCAGCAGTAGACGGCCCTTCTTGCTGCCCTTCTACCTCTGCTCTCCATTTATTTTGTGTAGTTAAGGTATAACAAGGCTTTAATTGTGCTTCAAATGGATGCTCAATCATGTCGCCGTCATCTAGATCTATATGAGAACAAAGTTCTGGGGTACCTTCAAGTTTGAAATAATGAGTAGGTTGTATATACATTTTTGAAGCAAACTAGGGGTGGGAAATTGATTGCTTAACCTCCCGATTAATCTATTAATACTTTAGCCATGATTAATTTTTAGATGCGACTGCATCTCATTCACTCGCCTTGTCCCTCCATACGGCGTTGTCGTTGTCCGTCCACACCCCTCCCCCATTCTCCTCGCCGCGCGAGCTGCGCTCTCCGCCGCTCACCCCCTCTCCTCTCCGATAGCGAACACTCTCTCGCAAGGGGCATTGGATTGGATTGGCTTGGATTAAAGTGGATTGTGTTGGATTGTGTTGCGTCATAGCCGCGCCACATTGCGTCATAGCCGCGGCAGGGGGTTCACGGCACGTTTCACGCGATGGCAGAATCAACCTAACGGAAACAACAACGGAACCCCCTATGCGTCGCATCTACACAGGGGTTCCCGCGAGGGGAGATGGGAGTAATTTTTAACCAGTAAATCAGTTGAAGTCATGCGAGAAAAATGAAACAAGAGTGTCATGTTAAAATTGTGAGCAAGAGTGTCGAGAATCGTATTTGTCTACAAATAACCAGCCTTACGTCTCAACAGAACACGATGCAAGTATGCCCGAAGATTCGGGTGATTAAAAAACCGCAAGCTGATAGCCAAGACAGACAAGAAAATGGCTACTCTTAATACAAATATACGCAGTACAGAAAAACGGCAAGCAGTCACGCACACCAGTCTACCCTGGCGTAAAGCAACCACGCAACTTAACTCTGGTGTAATCACGTAAACCAACCCTGGCTTAAGTAAACCACTGTTAATCAGCGCCCATAGCAATTATGGCTGGTGCTGATGTTCCCTATTCTATAGATGGTGCGAGTGACAACCACAGTGATAAGCGTCCCGCCCGCATCAGCGCCATGATGATGATCTGCTTAACTTGTCTGGAATGCCTGTAAACAGGGCGAGAGACACATTGATATTATAATTTATTATAATATTGTTATTAAAATTGCGTAGAGTCTGTGCAGTGTCACCTATAAAGCAAAATTGCTTGTTTTAGACAAGCATAACTTAACTTATCCACCGGTGCAGTCTAAGGACCCAAGCTGTGGAAGTTCGTACAAGTTTGCAAATAAATGAACCCGTGGCAATAAATAATGTGGTCTGGAATAGGACATTTGTTAACTGGAGCAGGAGTTTTACAATTGTTTTTTTTAAGAGCTCCAAGAATGAACAGAGGATATTTCAAGCTTAATCTTTCCTGGTTACTAGTCGGACCTCTCCTGACAACAGCAAACGATGGCTCTCATCAGCAAAGTCTTGTAGGGCACTGCCGGACAAGCTTTTTCCTCTTTGCACTTGAATTGCATGTGTTTTTGTATTGATGCATGAGATGCCATCTACTGAAGAGTAACTGAACTTCTGCATTAAAGAATGTTTGTTTTTTCCTTCATTAGGAGGATGTACTTGGGTCCTCCGGAGACTTGGTCCATCTGAGCACTCTGTTCGGCAACGTGACCAGCAAAGCATGCCTGCATTCCCTCCACGGACATCCTAATGGAAGAATTCTTGCAGATTTGACGAAAACACGGATAATTTTTGCAAGGAGGATAGCCATGTTATTCCATCAGACGACAGAGATACTTTTGCACCGGATAAAGTGCACTGAAAAAACGAGGGCTGTTGACAGAGCCAACCCCTACTGTGTCATGCATTTTCGTGCAAGTCCACCGCTGAAACAATGAATGAAGCTTAGTCTGGCTTTTCAATGTTGCGATTGTAAACAGCTTGATTTTAATACAAATGATGCAAGTCACACAGGGACTGGAAGAGCAGAGACCATCTGCAGTACCACCGAAACCTGATCCAACAGCCTCGGCAAAGGATAGGAGTTGTACACACATTTAGACTGGCAGGCCCCACTACATCAACTAAACGCTTAATCAAAGCCTAATCAAAGCCTAAACACCTAATCTAGTATTCATCCTGTGGTTTTCTTCCTCTTGTGTTCTGTCCGTGTGCTAGTACAATGTACCAGCCTCGGCAAAGGATAGGAGTTGTACACACATTTAGACTGGCAGGCCCCACTACATCAACTAAACGCTTAATCAAAGCCTAATTAAAGCCTAAACACCTAATCTAGTATTCATCCTGTGGTTTTCTTCCTCTTGTGTTCTGTCCGTGTGCTAGTACAATGTACACAGTAGGCTGCAGCGTTTGCAGGAACAAATACAAAAGGGGGGTGGAAAAAGAGACCACGCTTTTTTTTCACTAGAGGTGCAGTGACAACCCAAGAATGCACCCAGGGAAACACTTTGAATGGTACCATTCCGACACTGAAGACTTGAGCATGCGAAGAGACTAACAGTGAATGACCCACAAGTTGTCAGTACACAGTTGATGCTCTCTTTTGCAGAGGAATCGACATTTGGGAGAGGTGGTGCTGATTAACATTTACAATGCAGTGCAAAAGACAAATACACAAGGCGCGGAGTAGACAGGATGGCACTGAACTCGCAACTTTAATGAAAGGCAAAGTACCATCACCTAAGACCCACGTGACCTCACACCGATGAAGTCACACTCAAAGCGCACACAAAGCAATGCCCCAGACTTACAAGGTGTGAAAGTTCTAATTTCAGAGCTATTCAAAAATTAATATTCATTATCATGCAGAGCTATCTAGGATACACTGAAAATCAGCACACCCCTTTATTTATGTGGTAAGCCTCAACGACCTCCGTGGTCAGCTGATTGTTACGCACAGAAAGGATTGTAGTATCTCTACATATCAGAGTGCACTGAAAAATGCAGAGTGGCATGAGAGTACACATTGCCTTATAGTGAGCGCTTGTGTTCTAACAATCTAATATATTTAAACGACCGGTTTTGACCACTGTAAACATGGCCACACAAAAGTCAAACAAATCCCGTTTACAAGGCATGCTTTTGTGTATGCTTTGAGTGACGTGGTCAGTGTGAGGTCATGCCACATCTCCGTGTCTGCCTTTTAATAAAGTTAGTGGTGAGTTCACAGACATCCTGCCCACATCCTGCCTCGCACATCTGCTTTTTGTGCTGTCTCATCAAGACTTCCTTTTGCGGCATCCAGAAGTGGCAAAATACAAATCCGACAGATACAGTCCCATAGTAAGCAAAAGCTTGGCCACAAAAGGTTAACCAGGTTCATGGTTGATACAGGTTCATGGTTGATAAAGCTTACAAACTACTATATAACTATTTCAACATGCCGCCTGCGGTTTTTCACCAGGTTTGAATCTACAGGCATTGACACATCAAATTCATGTGCAGCCATCGCCTCCTTGGTGCAGCCTGCTTTCATGCCAATTCACTGTTGCCCGACCTTTGGAGCAGCTATACTTTCGCAAGTTAAGCAAAGTGACCCCACTAAAGTAAGTATTTGTGTCGCTGGAACTGCAGGTTGAAGCACAAACTGTGGTGCTCAGATCCGAACAGCAATCTTGATAAAACAGTGACAAGTGTCACCCCGTAAAACAAGCAATGCAGTCGAAAGCGACTTTAGCGCCACACCGGCTTTCTCAGAAAGCTGGCACAGTGGATTGCTTATCCGCATTGTTCGACGCTTTTAATCAATCACCGCACTTCGTGGCTACACAAATACTAGTGTAGACACACACTGGTGAAACGTACTTTGTATTGTGCTGCAGGTTAAGATTCAGGCATTCAATACCAGAGTATACCAGATGATTGGAAAAACGCGCATGTGAAACCTGTACCTAAGGGAGGGGATAATACTAATCCAAACAATTTCCGACCTATTTCCCTAACTTCAGTTTGCTGCAAGATACTCGAACATATTATATTCACCCACGTCATGGCTCATTTAAATGCAAATAATTTACTATTAGAAAACCAACATGAATTCAGATATAAGTGATCATGTCAAACGCAACTGTCTGAATTGGTAATTGACCTTCACAAATACATCCACATGTCCCATTACACAGACGCAATATTCATAGATTTTTCTAAAGCCTTTGATCGCGTGCCTCACAACCGATTAATGTTTAAAGTTCAGCAGTTACAACTCAATAACAAAACTACTCTCTCGATAAAAGAATTTTTGACAAACCGTTCTCAATCAGTAAACATTAATCAGTGCATATCCAGCAGCTGCTGTGTTAAGTCGGGTGTCCCACAGGGGTCAGTCTTGGGTCCCCTTCTGTTTCTAATCTATATTAACGATATAGCATCTGGTATTAACTCCTCTTTGCATCTTTTTGCGGATGACTGCATTGTTTATAAGCAGATAACTAACATTGATGACGCCATTAGCCTAGGATGATTTGTCCAAATTAATCGAATGGTGCAATAGATGGCAAATGGAATCAACGTATCAAAAACCAAACATGACTTTTTCTACCCTCTTAGATACTCCTTCCAAGAGAATTTTGTTGGCAATGGTCAAATCGAAACAGTCTCCTCATTCAAATATCTGGGTATATTTTTTACTTCCGATCTGAGCTGGAGCACTCACATTGAATACATCACTAACAAGGCCCTTAAAAAACTTGGATTTCTTAAACGCCGCCTTTTTCAAGCGACCAGCAATACCAAACTGCATACGTACATTTCATTAATAAGATCCACATTAGAATATGCTTCTGTTATCTGGCATCCACACCAAGCGTCCTTTATTAACTCCCTTGAAGCTGTGCAGAACAAAGCTGCAAGATTTATCCTGCGTTCTTACTGTTCTGATAAAGCGCATCTGCTTTGAAACGTTCTCTTGATCTGCCTAATCTGGATACCCGAAGGAAATTTTCGCGCTTGTCGTTTTTTCACTCCCTTTACTACTCTGAGTCATCTTTCAGGTCATCTAATATTTTGCCGGCTCATCACATTTCCCCCCGAACTGATCATGTGCACAAAGTACAGCCGATTTTTGCTAGAACCAAAAAATACCAGAACTCCCCCCTTGCTTTATCAATACAGGAATGGAACTTGCTCCCGGCAAGTCTTGTTCATCTAACAGAATCATCTTCCTTTCAAACCGTGTTGCATTCATTTATCACCCAAAATATTGACCAGTAAGCCTTACTCACTGCTTTGTTGAAAAAGTGTTTTAAAATGTGCATTTTGTTGCAGTTGAAGTTGTCTATATAGTGTAATCCTGTAACGTGCACAAAGTTTAGAAATGTTTGATTTTATTGTATGTATGCTTTGCTATTTGACTACGGTCGATTTTGACCTTACGGGTTGCTCTTGCTACACCTTATACATAACCCTGTTGCAGTACTAACTTATTTGCGTTCATACATGCCCTGTTAAACAAAAAAAGACACGAGGAAGAACGATCAATGATGGATGTACTCTGTATATCACGCCTCGTTCAACGGTGAAATAGTATTGTGTTTGTTTTGAACCCCTTCCCCCCCTATGTAATGCCCATCACGGGCCCTTAGGGTACTAAAATAAATAAATAAAAAAATAAAATATTGTGCAGCGTAACGATTCATGTAACCATTCGTGCAGACGGCCAGCACGACGGTCACGGAACAGGCCCGAATGCGATGAACGGTAAACAAGCTCTCGGGGTGGGGGACCGACCTGATCCGGCGACGCATCTTCATGTCGTCGAGTGTGTCTTGGCCCAACAATGTGACTCCAGTAAAATCGGCCGTCGGCTGTCCCGGCACCAGGCACAGCAGATACAGGCGCGCAAGCAGTGCACTCAGGCCGCCATCGTCGTCGCTCTTAATGCCCGCCTCGGGTGACCCAACAATGGCCGGCAGTGGGGGCGCGCGCACCGGCGCGGCGTCTCGGAACTCGAAGAGTTTGTCACTGAGGCAACCCGAGATCCGAAACGTGAAGGTGCACAGCGGCCAGATGAGCACTTCTTGGTGGTGAGGATAAATGGAGTACATACTGATGTCGCGCACGAATTCCGCCGGCACTGATTGGAGGGTGAGCAGGCTCCTTTCTCGCCCGCCAAACTTGGACGCCTGAAATCTGGAGACGCTGGCAGACACGAAGTGCGGAAACCGAGCCGAGTCGAGCTCACCGTAGTTGTGCACAGCGCTCACTCCCCGATACAATTCTTCAGGGACGGCGTCGAAGTTCGGAAGAAGCTTGAACGCCTCGATGAGTAAACACCACAGGCTCTTGAATCTGAAGTCCCGCCAACTCGTTTCGGAGGCTCGCGCCGAACGACAGGCTAGGTTGAACATTCGGCAAATGTTGGGTATTTTAAGCGTGTAGCATATTATTGCCGTGCAATGTTCTTTACGCAAGCCGGGAGTGCTTTCCCTGCTGCCCAAGCAGTGCACCGCGGTTGCCGCCAACCAGGAATTCCGAAAGTCGGGATATTGCGCTAAATCATCGTCGAGAAGGCGTTTTACCTGATTCTCATCCATTTGTTCGGCTTTTCGCAGGTAATAGAGAAGCCCGTCATACGCAGCATCATCGTTGGAGCACATACTAAACTTCGTGCCAGACAGTCTGACAATCAGCGAGCGTGTTTAGACAGCGCGAGAAGTTTCGTTTTGCAACAGAGCGCGGTCACGTGCTCGTCGAGAGCGCCTCGCCCCTCCCCAGAGTCGGGAGAGGAGCGCGAAGGAGAGCGGGAATCTCGCCAACCAGGCGCGTTACGGTGGTGTTACCGAGCAAGCAGCGCGGACTACGGCCCCCAGTTTGTTGAGGTTCGAAGGAGCGCAGAGGTTCAAAGCGGCCGGAAACACCCGCGCTGAGGCGGCGGCGATACAAACACGCCGTGCTTCCGCGGATAAAATGCGTAGGGACCGCGTGCAGGGACCTTATTTTACGTCGGAAAGAAAGGTTTGGCAACCCCAAACACAACTAGTCTCACGTTACGGTAATCGCCAGTGGTAACATGGATCCATTTAGAAAATATCACGCAGAATTCTAAAGCTACCCGCTCTCCACGTGAAACGGGAAGGCAAGACTGAAGGATGCATTTCTAATGGTGGCCGTATGCAAGCTTTTCTTTTCTCCATGTTGTCTGCAAACTGCGAAGCGCACGATCGAGAACCAATGGTGGACTAAATACCTAGCCCTCAAGATGCGGACTAAACGAAACGTTCCGTTGTTTGCCCTTAAAATACGTCATTTTGGCGTTAGAAGCGAGCAGCCACAAAAATTATTCACCAAGTCTCGGCGTGGCACAGCGAAACGTTCGTTGCCACCAAAAGTGGAACATTCTCTTCATTTGGGGGCACAAACCGTAAGAATCTGGGTTAGTCAGGGCAACGTAATGCGCCATTTGATCTACAATTCGATGCAGCATAATGCGCCCGAAAGCACGGGGCGGCAAGCAAGAAGGGGGAAAAAAATCAAAACGTTCAAATCAATTATCTAACAATGTAAGTATAACATTAATGTGCTGCTATACGGCTGACAAGAGTAATTTTGAAAATAGTCAACAGGATGTAGGTCCCGTGAGTTCGCCAAGGGCCGACGTTGGACGTAAAACGAACGGTCGTGGGCGTGTGCCGCCACTACAGCAGAACGCGCATCCCTCCCGAAAACAGACAAGCTAGAAACAGACGCTGTGGAGATTGTTTTGTTTCGTTCAAAAAAGAAAAACAAGCAGCTTTTCTGTAGCTTATTTTTTCCATCTGCATAAAGGCGCGGTCACATTGGGCTGACACGTCGATCATCGGCGACTGTTGCCGGGGCGTCGGTGTCTGCGGCCGACTCGCATTTCAAGGAACGGTGCATTCAGTACATGGATGATCCCCTCCCCTTCCGACAGAGCACCACGCCGGCGGGTCTCTCTCTCCCCTTCTGTTGCTCAACTTCGGAGCGTCCCCCTCCCGCAGCCGTGTTCATGCGCGCTCGCCCGTGTACTTCCCACCATATCAGTCCTTCATTTGGAACACGGAAGAAAAGGAACGCCGCGGTTAAGCTCATTCTAGCCACCTTACCGCGGTCGCTGGTACAGCGGCAGTACTTATCTGCCATTAAAAAAAGAAAAGAAAAATTATACGGGGATATGCTGAGGTTATCACGTTAAAAGAAGAAGAAAAAAAGAAGGAACGGCGAGATTCGTACCGTGGACTGATGCGTTGAAAGGCTGATGATGAACCCACACATTGGCGTAAGCAGCAGCGCAACGAATAACGGCACAGCCGGCAGGGGGGCACTAAAAATTTACTATAGAAACTTTCGTTGATTTTAATTCCTCACGACCTAGATTAAATTCGGTGACTTACTATGAACTTAACGCCACAACACTGACGTTCTCTTCCTGCCAGCGGCTAGCACGAAACCTTGCTAAGAGGTATGGCAAAGATAAAAAAAAGCGAGCACTTTTTTTTTTTTTTTTCAAACGGAACAATGGGTTCAGGTAAAGAGCACCACGATAACAAAGTCTACCATATTGCACTACGATAACGCAAATACTGCAAATGAGCTATCGGTTTCCCTTATCAGAAAAAAACAACGAGGTCGCACAGCAACAAGGTGCCGACCTATGAGCACGCCGCGCGTGCGTCGGGTAACTGACGAGCGAACTATAGTGCCTAGAATATACTCTAGGCACTATAAGCGAACACACAATGCGTTGTACAAAGCAGTAGCTCTTCTAGCGTGTTCACAGACGCCAGAACTCTAGCGGCGATTTTCTTTGAAATAGGTATTCACTGTGGCGCACGGCACGTTACACTGGTCTAGCTCCTTTGCATGACACGTGCTATTACAACAGCTGTTCGACAAGTATGGTAGACATGCACGTTAAACAATCAAAAATTCTCAACATAGTGTGCGTTGAAAGCTACACACACTGGGTTTACCAAGCACCCTCACAGAATTGGGAATTGTCATGTGCAGCGAAATACGCACTGACGGTGGTGATGGCATCTGCACTGCACGGAAATTTTCTCCCGTTGAGCCAGATTTTTAATGAATGGAGCCAAATAGAGATAATATTACGCGGGGGAAGGGGGGGGGAGATAACTAAAATCCTTATTCTATTCTCTCAAACAGTTCAATAACGCCGCGTCAAAACGTCCTTTCGCGTGCACTCAGTTGAGACGACGGTATATCGACAGCCTCGCGCACTGTCATTCGGCTGTACCGAGTAACAATGCCATTTTTTTCCCCACAATGTATGGAGCGGGGGCCCCAAGTGGGCGTCGAAGCAACTACCTCTTACACCGTGGTCGGAGCGAACTTCTTAAGATTATGTGCGCCAACGTCTAAATTTAGAGGAGCAGCTCCGGTCCCTGCACCTGAATGACCGGTATTTAATTCTAAATTCAGATGCCCTAGTAAAGTATCTTGAATAGTCGAACCCTGGAACATGCAAGGCTATGAGCATTGATGTGCAAGATTTGTTCTACACGATCCCTCACGACGAATTAATGAAATCAGTAAAATTGTATATCAGTGAAGAGAACGACGAAGTAGGTTTCATTCAAAAGTGCGGCGTGTCAGTCAACAGTTTTCATGGAGATCCTAGAATTCTATCTGAAATCAACATTTATCGAGTGGCAAAATGAATTTTTCGTTCAAAAACGAGGGGTGTGTATTGGCTCAAAGGTGGCTCCTATGCTTAGTAATATATTCCTACGTAGGGTTGATAGAAATATCGAAAGAAATGTATGCGGCTTGGCAGAAAATATTTTCCGTTATGTAGATGATTTTCTAATAATTGTTGAGAATGGAGAACTGAATGAAGGGGGCCTTTTTAAATGTGTTGAATGAGTGTGGTCTCGTGTTGCAGTTCACATTTGAGCTGCCAAAATTGAACAAACTGCAGTTTTTGTATTTAGAATTAACTTTCAATAAAGGTCACGTATGCTGGTGTTACCATCAGATCCCAAAAACCAGTGCTAACCTTCAAATCGGGCCATTACAAGGTAATAAAAAATGGGATCGCATTTTCTTCATTACGCTCAGCCCTTTCAAAATCATGTGACCATCATTTGAAGGACAGCTTCTCGAACCAGATAAGTAGACTGCGGACGGCAGGCTACCCTGTCAATGTTCTCATGGTCGAGCAGAAGCTAGTTAAATGGATAAAAGGCCAAGATACGGCAGGTTCCGCGACGCAGCCGCCAATGCAAAGAAAAAGATACCCCGTTGTGATACCGTATAAGCACCGGCTCTCTCATAACTTACAAAAACGTGGCAAAAAGGTACGCTGTCGACGTGGTGTTCTCGGCCCCTAATTAATTTGGCAAATTGTGCAGTACGGTTGGCCGAAGATTAGTTTCCCGGAATACAAGGACAAAAAATGGGTGCCCGATAAATCATTCAGAGCCATTCGTTGAAATGTGCAACAGGTGTCGTGTATATGTTGCCACTTCGATGAGGACATATATACGTGGGACAAACCGGGAGGTGCCTGAACACCAGGTTGTCGGAGCACCAGCGTTCATTAAAAGGGAATCCACACAGTCACCTGGCAAAACACTGCAGCTCACACGGATGTGCGCCGCTCTTTAAAGAAACCACCGTGTTGTCGAGACACAGAGATAAAACAACAAGGGAAATTATCGAGGCCTTTCAAATCAGATGATCCACCAACCGATGTATAAGTATGCCCTTAGTATAGTGCTGCATGACCGGGAATACGCTTATCTGATTGACACCCTTGCATGACCAAGTAAACCAAAAAAATTACACAAGTGCAGACCGATGAGTGATTGCGTTTTTTGTTTCTGTTTTCTCGTTGTAATAATTCACCGCCACGTGGGAGACTGGTGCATGTATATTACCAATGTTTTCTTCAAAATAAATTAGTTGTGAATGCAGCGCTGTCCTGTCTACTTCTCGTTCCTTTTTGTGCTGTGTTTTTTCCGCGCCGGTTTTCAATCATGAACATCTTCACGATGGCGCACAGTCCGGGTGAACTCCACGAAATTCAACTTTCACCCGGAAAAGCTTGATTAGTGCACGTAACTCGTGTAGTTCCCTTTTCGGGCCAAGCGCTGACAGGATGGCTTCAAACGCGTGTCAAAAGTGAAGCCCGTCGCAATTCTCGATGACATTTCGCCTCAGCAGCTACACTGAAGAGCGACACTTGCCAGCCATGACGTCACCACACACACTGTGGCGCCAACGTCTAAAAATGTACCAAACAGGAACAACTCTTGTAAGTTGGCTCTTTTGCACGGCACCCCGCCTTTCGGTACCCCATTACTCCCGCAAGCGTATTAAAAGGGCCACCCTGAAAAATTGCAAACACGCCTTAACTAAACTTTGCTAAAACAATCGGCTTATGGGAGCACATGATACTGCCGAAGAGCAAGAAAACGTGAACTGGCACACACATTACGGGATTCAGTGAACCACGCGTTCCAGTGAACCAAATGGTTTGGAAAAGCAACGGCGTTGTTCAATACCTATGTACGATCACTGTTGCGCCGAAACCACGACATTGCCCATCGGAGAACTGTCGCATGTGCTGGCCACTGAACGCCGCGTAAATGGACGCACGCTTTCATACCTCATACGATCATAGGTCATACCCTGTCGTTAGCGCTGTTTGGTCACGAAAGTGCGTTCCTGCATCCTTTTACAAGCTGCGTAACAGGGCCGAAACTACGCGGCTTGCCGAGGTGGTTCCACCTGCCCAGAAGGGGACAAATGTGCCTCCCAGCCGGCCTCCGTAGTAGGTTTTGTCGAGTCGTGTAGCATCCACTGCGCTGCACGAAGCTTGTGAAAAGACCGTCTAGAACATTGTGTGCAATACAACGTAACCCTCACATCTCCCCCCGCCCCCTTTATTTTTGTTCAAGCCTGGAAACGTCACTTTGCTGTTAAAAATTAAACCTCGTGTTTTTAGCAAATTAACGTCTACTTGCACTGACTCATTTAAGGTACCGGTCAATCCCTGTCTACGTTGGGATACGCCTCAGAAATAAACAGCCACAATCGCTCGCTGCTGTGAATAAATCAATGAACACGCAGCAAAATACCATGGGCCAGCGTGAATTAAGCGATTTCGAAAACAAGGGCGGACGGAAAAGTGCGGACAACGTTGGGATCAGCGCGCTTGGACTATACAATGTATAGTTCATCTCACAACCTAGCTGCAGCACTGTGGAGGCTACATTGTTGTCCCCCTCAGGGCGCCTAACTCACCGCGAAGGAAGCGACAAAAGGCGCCGGGGCCGTGCGGTGCCACTTGCCGAGAGGGGAGAAGGGAGTGTCCTTTCAGGACCCCCTTCACGGCGGATTAGGCGCCCTCAGTGGGCGCACTATTGATAACAATGTAGCCTCCACAGTGCTGCAGCTAGCTTGTGAGATGAACTATAGAAAGCGACGGTGTGGAGAGGCCGCCTGCGGCAACAGCGCGAGCCGAAAAACCCGCCCCAGCTGTTACAGCGGGCCGCCCCCTCACGAGCCTGACAGGAGCAAGGGTGAAGGAGCGCTTTGCATGCAAGTATGCAAAGCAGGCGTCAAGAGCCGGGCCATTCCAGCATCCGCGTACCGGCCACCCACACGAAAATGCACAGCCTCGCAGACAGGCCACTCTCGCGCGAACTAACGCGCAGGTTAACGACGTGCGGCAAACAGCAAGTAGAACACTCCGCAATTTGAGCGGAAGAGACCACACGGCAGTCATTTGGGCGCAGAGCCCACAGCACACGTGCACGCGCGGAACCCCGCAACGCCGTGCCGACAGCCTGCGAAAGACGAGCCCCGCACGACGCGGCAACGGTGATGCGCTCACACCACAGGCCACGGTTGTCTCGGGTAAACGAAGATCGGGTCTCCTGTGCCTCGACCGAAGGCGCTCTACTTTATGAAAAACAATCACCCCGTTTAGCCGAGGTCTGCGCCACGCCTGACCCTGGCCCTTCGCCTGGTCCGCCCAAGGGTGTCACGGGTACGCCATGGTTTCCCGGCGTCCTGAAGCGTGTTCTCGCCCAAACGTGTCCTCCGCAGGGCACAGACGCACCAGCCCAAGAAAGTGGTGCCGCTCGATTTCAGCGCATTGGGTGCTAAAGGCCCAATGAAGCAGGGGCAGTCCCAAATTCCAGCTATAAAGCAGTCCCTTGCTACCGACGCCAAAAGCTCGCCAAACGGAGCGAACTGCGGCAAAGCGCTCGTTTATGGCGGACTTTCGTGACACGACATCGGCGACCCTTTTGCGCTGCATGTGCATGTGCATCGCTGAGGCGGACCCGTCGCGAGGAAGTGAAATTCGCATCGCCGTCACGACCCGCCCCCCCACTAACGTGAAGGTGCGAAAAAAGCGGAACCACACGACCTTGCTCCCCTGCACTCGAGGCCGCGTCGGACCCGCTCCAACGCAGCGTGGCTTCATGAGCTCCTATTTGAAACATGCTTTCAGTTGACGCTCGTAGGCCTCGACAGCTGGAAGGTGTGGGCTGGCTGCAAGCGTTCCGCAGGACGGCGAGCTCTCAAATCGAAATTGAATATTACACGACAAAAAGACCAGTGGGCAGGCTAGCATCAGCTAGCATGAACTTTACAGCGATAAGACAGACTTAACCACACTCTCCTTACTCACGCACGACGCACTCCAGAAAGCAAATAAACGGGCAAGCACGTCCCGACTAACCGGCCCAACTCTCAGCATTTTTTTAGTACTATACTTTGAACAAACGTGAAGACTTGACTTTTACGAAAGACAGCAAAAGTAAATACGACGGGCGGATGCCTTCATGAACGTTCCCGCCGGAACCACCAATACGGGGCCACTTATACAGGGAAACCCAACGGGCCACTGAAGCGTAGGTTTGAAGGAACGCCGCAGCTTGTGGACGACTTGAACATCACCTCCTCTTTTTGTAGGCTGGAATTACCGTATCAGGTTGCTGCCAATCCTATACGGATATAAATTTGCATTCCACAATGATGTCAACGACCCAATTTTACCACGAACGCCAAACGTAAACTTGAGCATAAAACTACCCATGACCCAATTTTACCACGAACGCCAAACGTAAGCTTTTGAGCATAAAACTACGCATATCTTGTGCCTCACTCATCAAGAGGGGCCCTATCTTGAACTCTAACGCCATTTTCCGTGACTATTTGTACTTGGGGACGACCCCGTGGAAACGAAATCTTCAGTAGGCGCCTCAACTGTGACACTGTCGAGCAGAAAGCGTTGTCCCACAGATTTGCAAGCTTATAAATAATTAAGGACCCTAATAAAAAAGAAACGACAACACTACTGCCAACAAGCAAGGCCGACAAGATTAGCACACTGAGCGAGCAGTTCCAGGGATTTATACACCCCCCCCCCCCCTCCCCAACAACCCCCTAACATCCTGCGAGAAGGATTTCGACACCCCCCAAAAACATTCCACAACCTCACAACCTTTATCCCCCCCCCCCCCCCCTCCCCCAACCGAAATTCTGGGTTAACCGCTGGCTAGAACTCGCTTAAGTCTCCAGAAGTACCGGTGTTCCCTTTCTACGTTTAACACTTTCCAACCTCTAGCGTGTACGGCTACACAAAAGGGCTAATGGTCAAACTGTGAATGTACTGTTAGCACACAGCAAACATGGTACGGTCGGTATGCAGAACGCAACGCTGCGAACCGTTTTGAACTAGCACAGATAAACAAAACATCAACCACCGCGTCTTAAAATAAAAGCATCGGGAAGAGCAGAAGCAACACCAGCGTGCGGAAGAACGTGACCAGGATTTCCCACTCCCGAGTCCCCCTCGGCCGGGCATGAATGGCGGAAGACCGGCCAGCCAACGAGGCGCGTGTCCGTCGTGCTCCTCCGAGCCACGCCCGTCATCGTCCCCTCGGAAGAAAGACAATGAACCCAATGAGGCGCATTCCGAACGGTCCTTGAACCATTACGCGGAACGGCACGACGGCCCAGTCGCTGACCCAGGACATGACTCACGACCATTCGGGAGGCCCCGAACGGCGCGCCGCGGCGGAGCGTGACACCCTTGCATGCGCGCTGGGAAACGCCGGCCCGCTACGCTCTTTACGCCGACAAAGGCTTTCCCCGCTCGCACGCGCTGCAGGTAGGGAAAGCCTCGGGGCTCCGGCCCTGGCCACGAACTAGGCGAAAGAGACGGGCAGCTGCCCCTAGCTAATCCGCTACCACCAGCTGTGCAGCGGTCAGTTCATGGCTGCGCATAGACGGCCGGAACACCATAACCCAGTTCACTGGGCCAGATAGCGGAGGGGAGTAAATGCATCCACTAACAATGTTTTCACTCCTGCGCTGCGTACCCTGGGCACGGCGTCTATTATAAAGCCTGCTTAGCGAACGGCACAGGCCACACACGTGTCAACGTGAAGTTATAGATACAAAACACCACGACTTATTCCTTATTTTAGTTGCTTACTGAATAGTTGAAATTACTGCTTCATTTTGCATCCTACGAAAGCAGCCTTCATTCCAAAAGCTTCGGTCCCTGTGTTGGACCGACCTGAACTGCTCTTCGTGAAGGGTGCACCATGAAATAGTAAAATAACGGGGGCGATAGATCGAAGGACCGATACAAGAGCTGTTTTTGCCACATCGTCCGCTTGAGGGATTACAAACTGCCCAAGGACTTCTATGCTTTTACATATTGTGTGAAACACACACACACACACACACACACACACACACACACACACACACACACACACACACACACACAAAAAAAACAAAAAAAAAACAGTGCACCCTTGCCGATTCAGTACTTGCAGAAACCCCACCGAAGCTCTGACGACACGCCTCCACAACTCGTGCCGGTGGCAGCCTACGCGCTCGTCGTTGCGCCGCCTGAGCTTCGGTATAAAAACTATAGTAACATAACAGATCTCCCAAAGTGGCGAGCAAAGACTGGAGAATTTGTGAACGGTGAGAAACGAGGGGATGCCTTCTGGGCGTAAACGGCTCGCGGCGCACTGCGAAACGGTCGACAGCGTTTCTTTGCTTGTTTTGCGCTCAAGTATGAATTTTTGGGCGAGACAAGTGCTAGGATTTCGGCCTGTCTGTCGCCCGAAAAAAAAATTTCATAAGTCACTGGTGGGAACCAAGACAAACGCCTTACGCGTGGAAAGCGAAAACACGCATTACCCACTGAGCAACACACGGCAGATGACTATATGAGGCGGTTGGATGAATGGTAGGCGGTTGAGTTAACGTCATCGTTGCTAGACGCTGGCGTCCACTATGACAAGACGTTAATTCAAACACGTGAACGCTTGGTCTGCGAAATACGAAACCGACAACCGAATTACGGAACAGGAGCGCTACCCGGCAACTTTCATCAGAGCGAACAAATACACGCCCCTTTATTTTTCCGTTTCTGCGGATGTAAGAGTGGTAAGAGTTAGAAACCGAGGCAGCACTGCTTAACATTCAAGTTCGCGCGCGAACGCAACTTCGCCAACGTAACGGAAATGCAGACCTGGTAGGAGACGAGTGAACTATGACCCGACGGCGTACGAGACGCATGTACGCTGAAAGCAGGATGTAATAGCACCAGCATGCTGGTTCTGGCGCTGACGCTGCGCGACATGCCGAGGGGATGACTTATCTTGGAAAGATGAGCGCACTATTTGCTCCGAGGCATCGTGGCCAGTGGCGTAGCCAGAAATATAGTTTGGGGGTTGTTATACACCGCCGACAAAATAATAATAATAAAAATAAAACAGAAGGAAAAATAGCCTCCGCCCAAACATTGCTTTGTTTTCCTTATCTTGTCTAATTTTCTTATTCTTCGTTTTACGCAATGTACCGATGCGGAGTCCGAACAGCGTGGATGAAAAGAAAGCCGAAATGAGAAGGGGAGAGAAGGGGGGGGAATGCACCGCTTCGAAAATTTCGGCGGGTGTTCTGACACCGAACTCCCATCCCCGATTCCTGGCTACGCCCTTGATCGCAACAACCGTTCGGCGAGGTAAAATCGAGACTCGGCATCACGCTAAGGGTCTGTCCTAGATTGTTCAGGGTTCAGAAGCATTGGCTAGGGTCTTGAAGAACCTGCAGAGAAAGGCAGAGATCCCCCCATCTTGCACGCAACCTAAGCGCACATACAAGCAAAACGGCACGGACAAGCGAAAGTGTGATCGAGCGGGGTAACGACTGAAATGTTACTAAAAAATGGCATGTTTGATATGCTACTTGCATAGAATCTGCAATTACCTAACGCAAAAAAAAAAAAAAAAAAAACTGAAGACAATTGAAGCAACTCGCTACTGCATATTTTCCGTACCCACACAACCAACACACAAAATTCTCTAATAAACAAATTAAACGAAATGTTAAATCAAAGGACTTGTGAGCTGCATCCAGGGGTGCCGCAGACGCAGTGCCGGCGAACATGACATCCACCTACAGCACTGACAGGCCTGCTCAACAGCGGAGACGGTCTGCACATGCTTCTTGTCCAACGTTTAACAAATGACTAGGTCGACCGCAGTTGAAGAAGCATGTGCAGCACAGTTACACTGTTTCCCACTTTCACCACCGAGAAGAGAAGCGCCTCAGGACGCATTCCACGGCCGTGCCTCCCACCAAACGCGGATTGATTGTGCGACCGCTAACGTGTCTACACAAAGCTAATGAGCACACGGCCGAGACACCAGAAAGAAACGACCGCCAAGTTCTTTCGTCCTCGCGAGCGCCTACCTCGAACACCTTTCGTAAAACAATTTCAGAGGTCGCGCTCGAAGCCACATCCATAGAAAGCGAAACAGGGGGAATCAAGAGAAGCGAAACTGCCTCGGAGGCGATCGCTCGGCGTCCAGCTGCTCACCTGCGGGACATGCCGGCGAGTCCCACCTTCTGGATGGCCAGCGTGCTGCGACAGGCCGGTGGCCGACACACACGGGACGTCAGCACCATGGCGAGCGCACACACGGAACTACGGCCAAAAACCAGCCGGCGAAGACGGCTGCGCCGGCGCGACAAGCGAGAGGAGCGGCTGCTTCAGCGAAGGTGAACAACCACAACGCGGCCACGTGACGCCCGGCGCCGCCAATAGCGGCGCCAAGGCTTCCCACGCGCGGACGTCGGGAGGGAACAGCGGGAGAGAGCGCGCGGCCACAAAGACAATGATGGCACCCTGTTCCCCGAAACAGCCCAAACACCGGCAACAGGTAGAAGAGCGGGGCAAATGCACCGTACCTCTACCCGGAACGCGAGCCGGGCGGCCCGGCAACGCCGATCAGGAAAGGGCCGATGATGCGAGCTCGCATCGGGGGCCGACGCAATGCTCCGCTTAAACGGCCGGGATAAACCAGCGCACCTTAAGACGTTTGGGACTGTTCAACGAGCTGATCCGATTTCTAATTTCTTGTGCCATCACCTCCCCGCCCCTTCCCCCCGCGTCACGGCTGAAACCATTTCCCGACACTGCGCTCTAATTGGAAGCTAAGACTGCTGGATCAAATTTCGCGAAATTCTATAAACAAAGTCAATTTTAAATAACCATACCGGATTGCTGCGCGGAGGTGCGTAAACGACACCAATTTAATCTCAAATCCATTTCCCGCGCCGGCTACCTCAACTCAAAACTCACACGGAATCCATTTCCAAATGCACCTGTAGCAAACACTAACTCCTAGAGCACAGATACTTCGTGTGCAAAGTCTCTCACTCTCTCTCTCTCTCTCTCTCTCCATTGCTCACATTATAAACATTGCTCACATTATCAGCTTTTGCGGAAACTTGCTACTTTCAGATCGTAACTTAATGCCGCTTCAGATCTGTGCTTTGAGCTGGATGCTAGATCCACCTGGGCCTGAGTCATCTTGTGCTAAAGTTGGCCACCGAGCAATCAGCCGTCCCCTCCAACGCCGAAAATGAAAACCGACTTTGCGAACGACGAGATTAAGCTGTCGTAAACGAAATACGATTCAGCAGCAAAGTCACGTTACGATTTAACGTGACCAGGAGTATAAGGGGGCTGCGAGAAATGCGTTGCTGGACGATGACTGACAAAAGTGCAGGACAAGGAGTTGCGCGATGAGATGGCTGGGAAGCGGAACAGCGACACGTGAGGAGATGTGGGAAGATGATTGCGACCCGGAGTTCGGAACGAGTCCGATCAGCAGAGTGACGAGGATTGGAACGCGGTGAATCAAGAATCCAAGAATATTTAGTGATGAGCGTGAAAGAAGTGGCTTGGAGCACGACGAAGAATTGGACGACGAAAAGGCCGGCAAGTCCAACGGTGACTAGTGACAAAACGTGCAATGAGAATCGCGACGAGTTCGGCACAAGTCCGACCAGAAAAGTGGCGACGATTACGTCGGGGTGAGCGACAAATGAGTGTGCTATGTGAACGAATGACAAAGTGTGCGACAACGTGTGGGACGAGGAATTTCGCAAAGAAATTGCGAAGGATTGCGTGAGGAGCAGCTTGTCCACGAATTACGAGTATGTGTTAAAGCTGTTCTGGTCTTTACGAAACTAACACACGGTGACTCATAAATAAAGCATAATTATACCAAACACGCGATTGCTGAAAAAAATTCCTACTGCAAAGCATTTTCCATCACGAACCATGGCGCGAGTAGCTCCGACAACAACCAGGCAGATTGACGGCTGTTGCGCGCGTTTCGTTCTTTTATTTTTTGCGAACCACCATTTAAGGCCGCGCGCTGTTTGCGGGCACGTACACATTAACGACGATTGTTTGTAGGGTTTAACGCGCCGACGCAACGCAGGCGATGAGGCGCGCCGTAGTGGAGGGCTCCGGATTAATTTTGACCACCTGGGGATCTTTTAATGTGCGCCGAAATCTCGTACACACGGGCGTTTTTGCTTTTCCATCAGAAAAGCGGCCGCCGCGGCCGGGAATCGAACCCGCGACCTCGTGTTCAGCAGCGCAACGCCTTAGCCACTGAGCCACCACGGCGGGTACATTAACGACGAATGAATGAATGCATAGAGCCACGAGGTTTTCGCGCTTTTTATGTGAGCGCATTCTTTAGTTAGATGACGGTGAGCAGCGCGTGGGAAGTCCAATCATTCAACGACGGACAACACCGACGGTCACGTGAAAGCAGGGCACGCGCGCGAGACATGCGCCGTGCACCTGACCGACCACCGCAAAGCGCGCCCCGCAGCCACGTGACCTACGGCTCAGTAATGACGTCACGATAACTCAACAATAATGACGTCACGGAAAAGTAGGGCACACAAAGGAAAAAGGATAACTGCACAAGGTTTGCGCCACGGCTTCAAGCGGTACTATTTAAAGAAATTGCGTTACACACGCCGCAAAACAGAACGGAAGGCTCCACGAATCAATGAACAGTGCGAGGCTGAAGTTAAGGTTAAGGTTAGCGTGTAGCCTAGCGTGCATGCCCAGCTGGAAGACATGGGGACGCGATCACCTTCCAGCGTGTTCGGGCGGCGAATGCCCGTGCGCGACAAAGCGAGTCCCTCAGCGACCGGCGGTTCTGGCATAGCATATTTGGCAGGCTTTAACCGCCGGCCCAATAAAAGTTTTTTCCAATCCAAAAATGGCAGGCCCCGCGCGATGGGCCTGGCACAGAGAAGCAGAAGCCTGACCATTCGCACAAGATAAAAAACGAACGAAATTTCGCAGCGTTCATACATAATACATACGCCGGCTCTGGAACAGGCACGTACGAACCTGGCCGATCACAGGGGGGCACAAAAGCGGGCCGAAGCACTCACTTGCTGTAAGGCGCCGCTTTCCTCCGTGCTTGCATAGCGTGAAGGCACACAGCCATCCCCAGAGCTCGGGCGGCAGTGACGGCGAAGCGTTCTTCTGCACAGCACGCAGCAGCAGTGCGAGCTACCCAGAATGCCAACTCCGCGTGCGCGTGCAGAGAACACCGACGTGGACGGGCACGCGCAACGCCGCGCGGAGCGCGCATATCTTGAGCAATGAACAGTGTACACGCCAAGATCACGAGCTCACGGGCAGACACTCCCAGCGAAACCAGTTTTTTTTCAAACATTTTTTTTCGACCCCTCCGCCTTTTATTTTTAACAGCGCCAGCTATAGACTGAAGTTGAAGTGTCCCCGAGACAGCCTATAAAAAAAAATGAAAAGAAAGGACCCCTGTCCCTTCACCAGAGCGCGCGCCACGAGGGAAAATCACCCCACCGTATACCACACGTGCACGCCTCAGAGTCTGAGCGCTGTTTTTAACTACAGGCCTCTTATTTGTCATTTTAGACAGCCCATAACTGCTCCGAAGCAACTCCGCATTTTATTTGGACATAGAATGTCAGTGACGGGAGCAGTTTCGGACTACCCACAACTGCTTCAGGCAGGCAATTTTTTTTATTAGTAGTATTTATTCGAAGGGGGGACTCAAGGTCCAGTCAAGGACGGGGAAGGCGGTACAGAAGGTAAGAGCGTCTACATCCTCTTATGTATCCCCGTAGTACTAGCGAAAGTTCACAGGGACACAATAAAAGAGACCATGTGTTCACGCCGGGCAATCGGCATGCGCGCGCTGTGACGCAAGTCAGTTCTCTGCTTGTTGGAGAGCTTTTTCTCCTCAGAGGTGTGAGCGATAACTGTTAACGGCGATCCCAAGTACAGAGTTATTTTACGTTTTGATTAATTGTGTAACATGAAATAACTTTTCGGATAGTAAATAAAAATTTCAATTTTTTATTCAACACTATCAAATTTAAAGGAGTACTGACATAATTTTGAAGGTGAGATAACTTCGGAGATAGATTGGTGTGAACACACATCATCTGTAAAATATCAACGGCAAATACAGCCTAGAACATATTTAAAATCAATTTTAAAGTGTGCGACACGAGCAGCCAGCGGAGGACCTCGCGCAATCGACATTCCCTGCATGTGGAGTAAAACAACGTCACGAGTTTGTTTTGGCCGCTTCCTCACTGCCGGCGTTTCTCGCCGGCTCGCCGCTCCGATCGGAGGTCAGAAATTTCACTCTCGAGCAACGAACGATCCGATCGTTGGAAGCGGAGGCGCCGGGATTTCGTTGGCTCATCGGGCAGCTGGCCGCGATCTAAGTTCGGCAGCGATTCCACGCACTCTATTCTTATTGCTTTTTATAACACTGGACGAGAAAACGCGCCGGGGACACGAAAAGCGCACTGAGCGAGCCGAACGCTCGCTGCGCAGGCGGCGGCCACGGCCGCGAAGGCGAAGTAGCGCAGGCCGGCCGCAGGTAGCTCGAGCGACAGCTTGTTAACGCTGCACCAAAGGGGACACAAGTCCCAAACAAGGCAGCACATACGAGAAAGGAGTTAATGATGCGATGACGAATTGCATCAAAAATTGTCATCTGCATCGCTTGCGAGAGCGACAATCGAATATCGGCCGCAGTGTCCAGCCTACACATCTGTAGGCAGACCGGCCGGCTGCTACCAGCACGCGTCTCCCCACCCACTGTCTCGAGCGTCGCGCGTCGTTCTCTAGCCGCGGCACTCACGGCGCCTGCATCACGTCCACGGTCGCCTTTTTAATTAAGCGGCTGATGAGATCAGTACGTAGGGGCATTAACAGAAACTGCCGCCGACGCGGAATCGACAGTGCTACGGCAGCTCTGCTCTGTGATATCCGTCCGACAGTCACGTGGGTAGCTTTGTTTATAACAAATTTAGCCTTTCGCGGGTACCGCTGAAACCGAAACGGCGACTGGCCGCATTAAAAATGTCTTTTAATTAAACAACCGTCGCGCGCTGAAGCAAATTAGGTTTCTACACGTGACAGATACGTCATTAACTACTTATAGCAACAACAACAACAAAAAAAAGATTCAAATTATTTTGTCAGTGCCCCTTAAAAATAAAGAGGCAAAACCCGGAAGCTAGTTTCCGAAATAACTACTCGAAGAAAGCCAGTTAATATATCCCTCAGTTGCATAGCTATAGACCACACGTTTAGTTTAGACCACACGCAAAAATAGACAAACTGGCCAGTGTCATTGTTAAACGCTACAGTAGACTCACGATAATTCAGACTCGAAGGGACCCCAGGATTTTGTTTGAATTATCTGAAATTCTCAAAAGTATGACCGGGGTCGCATACCAACCTGTGTTCTAATGTAATGTTCACATATACCATATGCAGAACCATGCGGTCTCGTCTGCGCTGCACTATTAGTGGGAGCTACTCCTCATATCATTACGAAATCGACGCACGCAAGACCTACCTACAATACTGCTAGAATGGACTTTCAACAAGAGAAGACCAATTATACATTATCGTGACTTTCGGCCAGAAGACCACACTGGAACAGGTCGAGCACATGCTCAAGCGAACCACCAACCGCAAGAGAGGCACACAATAAACTTTTTACACCATTTTAGCCAAAAAGGGTGTAGCATAAGTGGAAAAAGGGTGTTGGGAGGCCTTTACACCCTTTTTCTTGAATCTCAACATCCTTTTCCTAGCTCTACACCTTTTTTGTGTGAAAAAAAGGGTGTTGATCAACTTCAACACCCTTGGTTTTTATCAGGGTGTTGGAAGGGTGTGGAAAAGGTGTTCAGCTGTTCATTGAATAAGGCCATGCTTGGATGCATAATAGCACTGTAAAGAACAAGGCATCCTCTCATACACTTCTCTACTCGCAAGAACTTTTCGAACGCTAGGAGGAGGAAATTCTCAAACGCCAAAAAAAATCATAATTGCTCGTATGCAATGATCGCTCGTTTCCATGTGCGGTGCACCTCACGCCCCAATTTAGCTTTGGCACGTGAAACACCAATTTGAACCTTCAAAACGGCTGTTTACCGAGTGCAACACGCTTGGCTTTCTGTAGGGTGTTGAAACGGTGTGAAATAGGTGTTCTTCTGTTGAAAAAAAAGAACAGCGGAGCTGGGGGTCGACCTAGTTTCTTCAGGTGTTGCTAAGTTTTGTTATGTTTGCTATAAGATTTGCAATGTTCTTGCTAAGCTAGGATGACCGCTGAGGGGCGAGGTCAAGTTTAGCCGGATTTTACAGGTTGTTTCAATGTGTGCCCCACACTGACAGCGGATCCAAGGGGGAAACAAGCTAGGTCGACCCCCAGCTATGCTGTTTCTCCAGCCTTGCACCACTATTGCAAGCTGCGCCAATTTTTTTTTGCCTTTTAGAATCCAAAAAAGACCAGCACCTTTGAAATGGTATAGTAAGAGGTGCGCATACGCATACGCCCCTTGTGTTCACACCTTCCATCGTGGTTCACACTAACAAGCTTGAAAGCCGACTTCACTGTTATAATACCCCATCTGCGGTGGTGCACCCTTTACAGGTGCAACAGTTCTTTTTCTTTGTATTTTTTTTGCTAACGCCACCGAAACTACCTCAAGCTTAAACAGCTTCACTGGTAATAAATTATGCCAATTCATGTTGCTTTAAAGATCGTGAGGTACAATAAACCCCCCGCTTGTAGAAAAATGTTCAGTCCACCCGTGTAAACAGGTACAAAATGCCTCCAAAGTTGGAGGTCTCTTCACCTTTTTTTCTTAGTTGGCGGTCTTGTCTTACACCCTTTTTCTTTACGCCCTTTTTCTTAGTTTCGAACCCCCTAATTTTTAGCTTTACACCCTTCTGGGAAAAAGGGTGTTGAAATAATGAACACCCTTTTTGAAGGGTGTTGAGGTGGCGGGGAAGATCTGTTGGTAATTAATAAAATTTTATAAGTTATGGAACATAAAAACTACCTCGTGATTAAAAAGTTTTTGCAAATACGCGTGTTGATTTGTATAATCTTGTAGTAAAATCCATAGTTCCAAAATTAGCGCTAAAATATCTGTTTTCTGCGACAAGCCCACCGACTCGATTGGGAAGGGGGGGCTTTCCTCAGCTGTATATGAAAGCACGAGCACATGTATTATTAAGTAAGTATGCACTTCCTGTACCGCTTGCATCCCGTTGGTTTTCTTTCTCAATTCATTTGTGTTCCAAGTGTAACTGTGCGTATTGACTGTGTTGAATGCTGCGCGCTCC
Source organism: Haemaphysalis longicornis (assembly GCF_048455015.1). Classification (NCBI taxonomy): domain Eukaryota; kingdom Metazoa; phylum Arthropoda; class Arachnida; order Ixodida; family Ixodidae; genus Haemaphysalis; species Haemaphysalis longicornis. The sequence continues at coordinate 434,395,352 of NW_027526203.1, read as the reverse complement.
GCCGATTCACATTGCCACTCGTAGCTGCTGCCCTGGCCACACCCTTATTTTAGGGTGTTGAGCAATCTTACACCCTTTTTTTAGGGTGTTCACTCGAACACCTCATGGGACAAGATTCTTACACCCTTTTCGGCCAAAAAGGGTGTAAGAAAGTTTAGTGTGTGTGGACGAAGAGGAGGTAAACATGGCCATTGTTGGCTTCGCAGTAATCAACTCTAACAGCTGCTGAATTGCACCAGCTAAACCCTTCACGAGTTGGGTCTTAACCTGTAAATGCGACTACATACAAAGCTCCTGAGTGACACCACGCACGTGCTGGGGCAAAATCCGTGTTGTGCACTACGCCATGTGGTCAGACAGAAGGCTCCAGAGACGTGTGTAGTGTCCCTCGCTCGCAGTCGCTTGTCGATATCTTTACTCCTCCTGTAAGCGTTGCGCGGATTGCTAAACAAGAGCAAAAGCTGTTAGGCTCGGGCAACGACGGGTCATATCCAGCAAGCATTCTTCCCACTCCAATAGCCACGGGTACGAGATTTCAGAGAATAAGATATTTAAACTCCTTCGTTCGACATTCGCACTGCAGAAGAGTCATGCTTTCAAATTGCGGTAGAGCTGTGCACGGGCCAAAAATTTGGGCCCCGGCCCAAATTTTGGCCCGTGCTCAAGCAGGCCCGGCCCGACAAAGAAGACCGAAGGGCCGGCCCGGCCTACCCGAAGCCATAAACCCACGGCCCGTATTCACAATTCATATCCCGTAGTGACCCGCGCCCGGTTGGGGCACGTTTGGCAGCAGAAATCTACCTAGAGCAGATAAAAATTATCGAAAGTGAAATAATAAAGTCAAAACCAACCTAAAGCGGGCAACACAACCCCGAACGGGCAACACAACCACTGCAAAACACAAACCAAAAGCTGGAACCGACCTAAACGAAACAAAACCACCCAAAATTATATTTATAATGGATAAATATGCCCTAAATAGATGTCACGCGTGATAAAAGGACGGGTTTCAAGTAAAACAATCAAAAGTAAAAGAAGACCGGCGCCTGTGGTATTCGAAGCTGTTTCATGCGATTTCTACCCAGAAACGAAACCTCTATACCACGAGACCCCACTGCCCATGCATTCTTAACGCTCCGGGGCCGAGCGGTAAGCACCATGGAACGTGGTAGGCCCGCGGGCCGGGCCCGGGCTTTTGGGTAGGCCAGAGCCAGTGCACACCCCTAAATTGCTGTTTTACGTGCCTAAACCTGGCCCATGTGCAGCCGGATTAATTTGGACCCCTTCAGGAGGTTTAGCGTGCGGCCAAATCTCGGGTCTGGAACAATTTATCGAACGCCGTTACGTCTGACGCCGTTTCATCGAATAGGCACGGCCTGCTTCATCGAAAATTGAGCACTTTTGCCGGCAGTGCATCAAAATTTTCGTGTATTAAATTTTGGGCATCAAATCTGTGTATTAAAACTGTAGATCTATATCTACATTGAGTAAAATGGCATAGGTGCTGCCGGTACGACCTACATCCACAAGGAAGATCCACCAGGCGACGTTTCGCCAAATTGAAGAAACATGTTGTCGCCGACCATTTTGAACACTAAACTGCTTATATGAGTGGGCTCTAGTGGAAAAAAAATGCTCTCGTACTCCCAGTCACCTTACGCAGCTTGTCGTGTAAGACTATCATGTGGTCCCTCTGGTACTGGCGAGATGATACTTGCTACACCGAAAATACGAAGCATATGGCGCAAGACATGCGGCTGGTACTAGCGTATAAGAAGTCTCACCTGGACTATTTGCGATAGCGCGCATTCTGGAGTTGCTGCCACCCGCTTGATTTCTTGATTTTCCTGCAGCGCTTCAAATTTAGCGCGGTCTGGAGGGTGGCTGTGTTCTTTAAAGACTTTCAAATCGTACGATCCTCGTTCCACACATCATAAAGTTACGACGCGTCCCCTGCGAAGCCCGTAACGCACGCACTTCCAGCAAAATTCACGCAGAGCTTTCTTATCGCAAACGCAGCCGCAGACGCTGCACAGCTTCGGTTTTCCCAGGATGGCCGTAGCGAACTCATTGCGCGTATGCCAATGCTTCGGGTTAAAATATACCCTAGGTATAACATACCGCCAGACACGTAAAAGCTGTCTACCACACGTTATTAGTACGATTTTAATCACTGACAGGCATGCGAGCATGAGACAGACAGTGCGCATGAGAGCATGGTACAGTCTTTGTCAAAATTTTGTAGGCAACAGCGACCGTGGCCGGAGCAGGCGCATGGCTAAGCAGGGGCGCTGCGGTTGCCGGTGTCGGCTGGTTGAGCGGCTAGGCAGAGCGAGGGGAACTTTCGTTCCTGCTTTCGCAGTGTGGGTGATAAGTACAACGGCCGGCCGCTTTCTCAGAGTAGGCACTTCGCTTCAGCGCAGGCACTTCGCGCCGCACTTGTCGCGCCAGCCACACAGAAGGCAAGAGCGAAAATTCTCCTCGCTCTCTTTCGCCGCGCAACCAAAGAGAAATAAAAAATTGCGCAACCAGCCGACAGCGGCACCCGTAGCGCCCCTGCTTATTGGCCGCGCGCCTGCTCCGGCCACGGTCGCCGTGGCCAACAAAATTTTGACAAAGACCGCGCGTTACTCTTGCATCAGCTATTTCCAAAACGTTTCTACATCACTGGCAGCAAGCATGCGCGAATGCTAACCCTGTGCTCTATCTCTTCTTTGATACGCGGAGTTAATTATCGATGAACCGGCGTTCCATGTAACGTATTCGATTAAACGGCGTTAGGCGAGACAATATTCGATGAAACGGTTTCTACGAAACGGCGTTCGATGAAGTGTCCGGAACCACCCAAATCTCGTGCACGGCAGCAGACATAAAAAAACAGCCACGTGGCTGGGGGCGGGAATCACGTAGCCGGAGATTTGACTCCCATAGCCCGAAATAATTCTGCTTGGCATCTTTGATGATGCTCATTTATCCGCACACATGTTCTAGCTCACATATTTTCGCACGATGTGCTGCGCGTGAAATTAAATACGCTTTTTCCCCGTTGCTCCCTCAACACTTGCATTATCGATCTCCTACAACTGAGGCCTCGCCACCACTTCCAATTGAGATTACTCTTGAACTTATACGTGGCAGCCTGCGAAGAGCTTGCTGTGGGTATAGAATTCAACGAAATGCGAGGAATCACCCACACAGCTGAGTCACCGCGCATCGGTAAAATTTTCCTCCAATAAATGAGCAAAAAAAAAAAAGGCAGTACTAGGAAAAAGCATGAAATCGGAACTCTTCTGGGCTGCCGGTTCAGTCTCGAAAAACAAAAGTGCGCTGTCACGAAGTGCGGTACAACGTGCGTTGTCAAATAATGCCATAATAGAAGCGGAGTACGGACGTCGCGCAGTAGGAAAACGAGCTCCAGAGTCAGCTCGATCGCCACGTTGTGGAAGGCAGGTCTGGGGAAAGCGAAACCGAGCTACGGTACCTGCGCCCGCCAGTGGGGGGAAGCCGGCAGTTGTGGCGCGTCGAGCAGGACGTCCGATCAGCAGCGCGTGCTCGCACCCGGCTGAGCGGCGGCACGTCCTGCGGGCCGCTGAGGTCCTCGACGGGGCCATACCGCACAGCCGGCCGACCTAGACGGCCCACGAGGTGCTCGGTGATCCCAAAGCGAGCCCGCTGACGCCGCAGGATCGGCATATATCCCCTGCTGGGTCGCGCACGCGTTGCCCGTCTAGTATTGTGCTGGACGCTTTGTTTATGCCCCGGGCACGGATCCAGAGCCGCGGCTATTCTTGGGCGTCGAAAGACCGCGGCTCAGGGCCGACTCGCACGTTACCTGCGCGCTTCAGTAATGTTTAGCTTCAAGTGAAACTTTAGGGGAATTTTTCGCTTCACCCGAAGGGGAAAGGAGGCAGAAATCGGAGCTATGCTGCTCTTCCCGGATCCCAGTGCTGCAGCTGACGGCGTACAAGGAAGTTTCATCAATGTCCCCAACAAAGGTGCTAGAAAATTAATTGAAGATCCATTGGTGGAGCCTTCAGAATGCTTGAACGTCTCCTCCCTCTCCCTCGCGAACTTGAGGCTCGGCCCGATGCGCACGCCTAGCGCCAGCTTCAGAAGTTCGCAAGGCGGCGTTTCTCGCACGTTCTCTGTTAGAGGTGGGCAAGTCCGGTGTTGACAAATGACGTCCAAACACGAAGAGAGTCATCATCGTTGTCGTCGTACACCGTGCCAACCCGTATCACTAGTGCTCGTTTTAGCAGCGCCACTGCTGCCTATCACTCCTTTCCTTGCCCACCAACATCGACGGCTTCATTCCCCTCCACACTTCTTTTTCGCGTGGGGTACGACTTCGTGCTGCTGCATCGAAAACGAAGCCGTAATTAACCAACACCAAGCAACAGAACAAGGGGATCATCGCTCGCAACGCCTGAAGCCAGCAAGCATGGCCACCGTATCCTTTCAGCCCCGGGTGCACTTTGAACGTGAAGAAAAGGCATTGTTGGTTTATGTACTTCATGCTTGTCTCATTTAACAGATGTTTTCTCCAGACCCTGCCGCCGAAAACGAAGACGCAGATTCAGTAAGTACAAACTTGGCCGTTTGACGAGTTGTAACAGGCAGGGACGTTGCCAGAGAAAGGGGGGTTCGAACCCCCTCTGCAATTTTTTCCAGGTAGCGCGTAAGTGAGACAGTTGCTTTCAGCGAAACCCCTCTCTTCCGATAACCAATAGCCCCCTCCGAAAAAAAAAAAAATTCTGAATGCGACCCTGGTATCAGGTGTACAAGAATGTCACACAGGCAGCAGCACTGTTTAAATCTACTGGCGGTGAGCGCGAACACAGGCGGCGCTGCGAAGCGCGCCTCCGTGACGTCAGCTTAGGGATTCTCGCATTTGTCGTCTGCTTCACTTAGGATCGCTCTCCCTGCTGTTTCTTTGCGCTCGGTCAACGTCTGATGCTTGTCCGCACCAGAATTGGCGTGTGGGTAACTTTTTATCATAATAATAGGCTTAAAATCGCATACACTAGCTCATGGTGTCAATTAAAGTATAGTTTTGGATACCGCTATGGGAGAAACATTGCCGGCGCCACCCCATTCCTTGCGAAGCCGGTCCTGTGCGGAGCGCGAAGAGTCGGAGCTAGGCGTCAGCTTTTCATGTAAGCATTCGAACAAAAGGAACAGTCAGCTGCTAATAACCGACAACAGCGAAAATGGAAGACCAAAACAAATTCTAGGCCTTCAAGGCTTTGGCATAAGGCATCACGATTCCCGGTAATCATATGTAAAGTAAAACAGTTTTTGCAACCTTGCCGAACGCTCGAACGCGTTTTGCCACATCACTTTAAGTTGTCAAGGCATGAAAGTTTGCCGACATGCACTATAGACTGCAAAAACTGTAGGTTGAGTTCCAAATAACCCAGTGTGTATATACGCGCGTGCTGATTCTATACCAGGCATCTAACCAGTATGGAGGTTTACTGAGCAAAACGAGTCACGTCTTCGTTAAATTTATAGTAACACATATATGTTTGTTAAGACCTGGAGGGATATTTCGGAACATTTTGCACAGCCATATCTTCCCGATATTCAGATATGCGTTATAGGAAAACTGCACTCAAGAGGAGGAGGAGGAGGAGTAAGGGGAGGAGGGGGAAAACTTTAACAATTAAATCGATCTGCTTAGTGGGCCGGGTCCTCAGTCCAGGACAAGAGAGTATAAGTAATTTTCTTCAAATCATAGAACGCCATCCCGAGTAGAATAGGATTTGTTCTTCGCGCCTGGAAGGGTTGAAAAGCAATAAAGAGCTACTTGGAATTCTTCTTCGGTTTCAAGTCTTGTAATATATGCAGGTATACTATTTATTACGTTAGTTAGCTAGTATATCATGCCTTCAACACCGTAATCATGTCATCATTGTTCGAGTTGAGAGTCAGTTCGTTATGATATAATTACGATAGAAATTCGGAGCACAAAAGCCGCCTTCGAGTACTGTGGACCACATTGTTTAGGGCGCGATCGAGGTTGCGTAGCACAAACCTTCTCATTGTATTTCCATGTGAATAAACAAAGCACGCTGCGGATATGCACATTCTTGCACGCAGCCGTAATGAAAGCCAATTTGTGAAGAAGGGAATGTATGCCATACAAAATGAAGGAAATATCCACACGACCTTTGTGAGGCTCCCAAACATCCCGAAACCTCCTAATAAGAAGTTGGTGACAGCGCAGAAAAATTAATGCGTTGGGCAGAAAAAAAAAGCAAGAAACGATACAAGACAACAACGAAAGAAACAGAAGAAAACCGCTTTATTTCCTGCTGTGCGATGATCGTGTAGAGGCCGCTGCTTGGTACGTAGTATTAGACTGTTGAGTCTTCATAGGAGCATCTCAAAAATACTGCGGGGAAGCCTACGCATTTTGAATACTTATCGAGAAGCTCTGATCGCTGATCCTCGCGAATAAGCAAGAAAGGACGAGTTACCCACGATCTTCTGACCGATACTCTGAAGAAAGTTGTTCTCTATCTCTTCGTGTGTTGCAAACTTGTGGGGGATACCGCTTCAAATTATTCAGATGCGTCAGAAGCTGGCAAAATAACTGAGTCGCTAGAAATACGCCTTTTAACGCACTACAGCAACGAAGCAGGCCATTTCTAGCCCAGGCACTGTTGCCCCTCACAAGCAAAGTGTAGCAGACAACAGCGGCGCGAATCCCTAAGCCGACGTCGGAGCCAGGGGGCGCCACTCAAAGATTGATTGACTGATTGTAGGGTTTAACGCGCCGACGCAACGCAGACGATGAGGCGCACTGTAGTGGAGGGCTCCGGATTAATTTTGACCACCTGGGGATCTTTATCGTGCGCCGAAATCTCGTACACACTGGCGTTTTCGCTTTTCGCCTCCATCAGAAAAGCGGCTGCCGCGGCCGGGAATCGAACCCGCGACCTCGTGCTCAGCAGCGCAACGCCTTAGCCACTGAGCCACCGTGGCGGGTCGCCACTCAAAGATCTCACCGCCAATAGTCTAGAAGTGTCGTTACTAGCCTTGGATGATAGACACTGAAATACGATATTTGTGACAGGAGCAACAGCTAGGCTCATCGGCAACTGCGCAGTCGTTCGGCAAGTGAAGAAGCTTTCCACAAATGTTTGTTTTGAGAGCACAACCTTACTCCTGAAAATATCCCTACGTGCAAGGCAGCGGAAATATCGAAGCAGCATGTAGAAGATATTGCAACCAGTGATCAGCAGCCAGAAGTGAATGCCCTTCGCATGCATAGCCAACCCAAGAAATTAACAGGTCACCTACTAGGCGTCAACAGACCTCAGTAGCCTCATCGCTTGCCCAAGGTGTCTAATCATAAATATTCTCACCGCGGAACCTCGCATCCCCTTCAACCAAGACAGCACGTATGTCCTTGTGGTTGAATAAATTTAAAATTAAAATGCTGAAGTGGAACGTATGGAAACTACTACAGTAACATCAGTCATTTTAGTCCTGAAGGACATCTTGGCGCGTTTGAGGATCCCCAATGTGTTCACCTCAGATAGGGACCATCATTTGACTCTGAAGCATTCAGTGTGTTCCTGCAGGTATAGAACATCTCCATTTTCTTCGAGGTCCAATATGCAGGTAGATTGAATAATAGGCTGTCCAGTACACGCTGATTAAGTCCTCCAAACCAGCAATTGCAGCACGTTTACCTACAGAGTTGTTCGAACAGGAAATTAAGGATATTCAAACCAACCTTGCCATGAAGCGTGAAACCACTACTACACTGATGCAGAAACTTTTCAGACTGTACAGAGTGTACAGCACGAAAATGGAGATAACCATCCAAACACCTGACTCTGGAGATGCACCAACCAGTCCGGATGAGGCAGAAGAATATCTGACAAAAGGCAGTTCTCACTCAAGTTGGTCCCCAGTCTAGATGCAACACAGTGCAAAGCATGGGTGCAGCGACTTATGCGTATAACTGGGCTCCCCTTATGACACGTGTACAGAGGATGGGTGATGCCACCCACTAAGCAGAAAATTACATCCTCGATGAACCTGGGCCAACCACGTGTGCTGGCGCTACATCGCACAGCCTGCTTGCATGCTTCAACATAAGCGACATGTGCTGGAAGAGCAATCGCCCAATCGGCCAGGTACGAGGACTGTCTCCGCAAGGTATTCTTCTGCGCATCACTGTAATAATCATCCGGCAAAAAAGGCGTGGCCTGTATAGCTGCTAGTGCCCCCTACACCTACTACTGGAAAATAACAGGGTACGCCAGTCGTGGCCAAGTCGTTCTCTCACACTGGTGCATCATTGCGGTCTCATGCCACCACATCTATAACGCAGTCGTAATGAAACATTATGACCGCTAACATAACATCGACCTTGCCTAGCACCTCAACTGCCTGCACAATCCCTGGACTGGCACACAGAACGAAGGTGATATCATTCTTAGTTTGGCTGTTGGGGCTTTTCCATGTCCATCTTATGTCCCTTCATTTGCAGAGGGATTATTTCTCAGTTGTTCCTCTCCGCAAATTTAACTAGTGTATCAACTCAGCCACTTCGACTACCTATTCCAATGTTTCCCACCGCACATCCGACGGCCTGCTTCTCCCCTACTACTCTGTTAAAAGTTTCGCAGCCTTGTTGTGTGCAGTACATTTGCCTTATTCATTGCTGATTTGACTTCCTCGTATACTATCAACAGCCTTTTCTTCATAGCTGGACATTGGTACATATGCTTGAACTAGCTTTAGTTGTACTTCCTGTTTCACTTGATCACAACAGCCACAACTCTTTATCATCATGAGCCTATCCAAGTCCACTGCAAGACCAAAGCCTCCCCTGCAGACCTCCACCCAGTCCATTCTCTGCCCAATGTTTACTTGTGCTATAGAATCCCTCCACATTCCCTGCTATCTCTTTGAGGAGCAGGAATGTAACTCCAAGTTCTCTGCTTTCTCAATGTCCTCAATAGTAGAGACCTAACCCTTACCTGTTTTTGTAACCTCGCTTAATCTTATGATATCCCATTTAACGTCTAAGAGCTCCTCTAATAGCTCAGCTAAGCTGCCCTCACTTGAAAGGGCTACAGTGCCAGGTGGCTAAGTTCAATTTTGCCAGATTCAAGTTTTAGAGGTGGCTTGACGAGACCTAGCGATTCTTAAAACCCTCTGCCATATCGCTGATTTGTCCCCCGCCTCTTGCACAAGTGCTCTACAGCTGCTGGGGACTGAGTTTGGTCATCAGTTCAGTGGGAAGCTGCAAGGGAATACTGCACGCAGGTGGCCAGATACTGTTCTAGTGTGGGGGTGCTGTTTGTGTTTAAGGGAGCCTTTCTAGTATGGTTGCACATATCTAGAGTAGCCTCACTGGATATTTTCCACTGAACATGGCAGAGCTCCGAACCTTGGTATGTGCTGCTGACACACACTGTTCCTCGCGAAATCTCCTGTATACCCCTTGCATATTCATGCACAGGTACTGCAAGTCTCGCAATCCGCAATATTTCGGCATGCAACAGAGCGTACCAGTTTACGCCTTCAAATTACCGGAAGCAAGGCACAAGGGGCAAGGCAAGCAAGCAAGGGGCCTGAAGGCGGCATAATCAGCCAGGAGGAATTACTGGTCCCATACACACCGACTCAACCAGACAGGCTTGAGTCAATGTAAACAGGTTTTCTTTTTACTCAACCCACCCATGTATAAGCGTACAGATTGAGCTGAAAAGCCGTCTGTGCGAGTCCAGTCGGCCTGGACTCCACTTTTCTTTCCATGTAATCAATGCAAATAATGCTGTCACCTATGTACAGTGCATTTTGAAGCTAGTGCGTCTAATGTAAAAAAGCCAGCCGGAAAGCTAGCACTCCTCTCCTATTTCTCCATGCCTCTACCTTCGTCGGCACTACATTTAGTTATTAGAGGTTGCCATGCCTTGTTCTACCTTTCAACACTACTGTCAGGAGCTGGAGAGAACGAAGCTGGTCCCTAGGTCGGTCACCATGACACCGGTAGGTCCCTCTCGCTCTGTCTGCCCACTTATACCGTGTGATTTCAATGGTACATTTCAAGATGATATGTCGCAGAGTCATGTGCAAAGGCAAAATATCAGGTGAAAGATTGAGATCGCCTCTTTCAAGTTTTGCGTCCTTCTGGTTTCAACTCTGCTGTTTGTTTTAGGAAAATAAAGTGTTACCGAAGGTAACCCAAGGATGGGGGTGTGTGTAAAGCATTAGTAACAACTGTTTCCTGTAGAAAACAGTTCTTAGTTGCACTGCTTTGTACTGTGTCATTTTTTTTAACCCCCACCCTCGTGTCATCCTCAGGAGGGCTGTCTTCCCAAGACGAAAGAACAAGCCTCCTTTGGCACATTGAGCGTTTGTTGCTGGAGTTACTAAGGTTACCATAGCACTTTCAACACACTTGATGCTGGAGGGGCAAATGATGGTGGTTCCAGATCTACCACACAAATGCACTGGCTGAATAAAGGGTTTCACCAAAAAGCTAGTTTTTGCCGCGCAATACTGGCCTGGGATAATCCAAGAACAAGGGGAGTGCAGCCACCTCGGTGTTCGTGACCGCAATACCTCTGTTGGGAACCTTAACATTAATTTATAGCACTAATCTTTAACTGGATATAGCTGCTGAGTGACCTGTTAACTTGCAAACAGTGCGACCACATGGTACAGACACAAATCAGGTACAATTCATGTGGCTACCAAACTTGAGGGAGGACTGAACTCTAAACCACATGATCATTAATAAAGATGGGAATGGGGGGTGGGGGCAAGGTAAAATTGGAAGTTAATGGACCAGAAGTCAAGTACAATCCAGCCAAGATTAATGCAATTCTAAGCAAATGGAGCTTTGAAAACTGTGTGTTGCAGAGTCTAATTTGGTTATAATTAAAATAACTACAATTTAAAAGCTTGATCATGGTGTATACGATCACATGGAAACATCTGTTGGGTAGGTTAGCAGAATGGCAAACTGAATGAAATGCAGGATTACAAACAGCCATGAAAACAACGAAACCTTGATATTAAAAAAAAAAAAAGAAAAAAAAAGAAAAAAAAAGCGGCAACAGATGGTTTGATAAACCGGCTTTTGATGAAGCGTCCTGAAGGGATGGGGGAGTCGTATTCGTCCAATCACAATTTCATTTTATGTGGCTCCTTTTTGAAATGCCTCCACACAATACAGCAGTAGTGTTTGTTCACCTGACATTATACAGGCGATGCTGGTTCAACTCAACCATGAATTCATCTTGAAGGTGGAAGCGCTCACAAAACAGGGACGAAAGTAGAAAGAACATAGACGACACGGCGCTAACTCGCAACTATTTGTTTATTGAAAAGAAACACAAATATATACTTTCAACATCTCACGTGGTGCGTTCATCTCGTGGTGCATTCATCTTCACAGCGTTTGCCTTAATAGAAAATAACTGCGTGTACACAAACGCATGCACAGCGTAGACCCCCCTCTCTCTCTTTCTCTCTCTCTCTCTCTACACACACACATGCATGTAGGTGTACTCGCAGCAAGCAAGAAAATGCCGAAAAAGGTTATGCTGAGCACAGGAAAGGCATATTCACAATGTGTGAGGGTGAGCCGTTTGACCCATGCTCAATAGAAATCACGTGGAATGGAATGGAGGACACAGGGAAGGGGCTCAAAAGAGTAGAAAAGCAATCCCATACCCTCTAAGAAATGCCTCTGATGATGATGATTATAGGTTTTCTTGCAAGGATGTCAAGGCCAAAGAGCGCCAGTCTACAGTGGTTACTTACGCGAGTAAAAACATGAAATACAAATCATGTGAAAATTACAGTATACAAAAAAGCAAGATTGTTAAAGCTGTTGTAGACAGCCAGATAAAAAAAAGTCATTGTGACATGAATATACCACAGGTGCCCCACGCTACTAAGGCCGGACAGCTCAGCATGAGGCAATGGATGGTTTCGTGGATGATACGAGACGTATGTTAAAAAAGCTGCATCTGAGAGATACGTAAACACACAGTTGAGAGAATATTGGCTCATCGGATAAAAACAATAACGGATGCTGGGGTATCATCTGTGTGTATATTTTGGAGAAGTGGTGCTTCCTTTGTGGTTCGGGTAGATTACATTCTATTAGTAACACATAGAGGACTGAGAGTAACCTTTGTGATCCTTTCTCGTTTCTCAGTGATCGATTCACCTAGTTTGGCTTTTATCACGTGCAATTTATTTGCTGTCTGCCCATTCCAGACTTCCTGCCAATGGTTGCCCAGCCTTTTTCAAACGTATGATTTAAGATTTAAGATCCTTGTAGGGGACACATCGAACATCTAGGCCACTCTGAAGAGTAGCAGCTACAGCATACCTGTCTGCTTCCTCATTTCCAGCTAAGCCACAATGGCCTGGGACCCAACAGACTGATTTCGAGTTTTTGCCTGTGTGCAAAGCACACCAGCTTTAGAAGTTGATTGAAGTCTGGATTTTTTGTAGCTTCCCTGAAACTAAAGCCTGCATGGCACTTTGAGAATCAGAGAATATCACTGACTTCTGGACTTCAGGATTAGGCTGTGTGTTTCAGCAGTGAATATGAACGTGGCTTTAGGCATAGTCTTAGACATAGAAAAGTTTAGAACATGTGCAGCACATGATACTGTACCCGTCGACTTTAAGGCATCTGTGTAGAAATCAGATGCTCTGTATTTGCTTTGCAGGTACAAAAAATGCGGCATAATTAATTCCCGTGGAGCGGTTCTTTTGTCAATCTCTATAAAAGACAGAGATCCTACAAAGGAACAAAGTAAGCTTTCAGTTGGTTTTCTGAGTGTCAGTGAAGGATAATTCGAGGTCTGGGACCAGTGCACTCAGACAGCAAAAATGGTGAGTCATTGCAGGTCGCTTTGAAAAAGATGTTTGCCAAGAGTGCTGTTGGGATGTCCAGTCAAGAATGTTACTTTGAGAGCTTAAGTCAGCCCAGCGTATTCCCACTATGTCTCAAGAGACCACTGATTGGCTTCCATATACAGGCTTAAAATGGAGTGTGTCCAGAAAGCGCCGGCAGCTGGTCATAGACCCAGGTGATAGATGGGGTTAACATCTTTAGTGCTGTTCTTGCAGCAGACTGATAAATAAGGCATCCATAGTTGATGTGTGATCTTACAAGGCTACTGAATAAGGCCAATAGGCACTTTGTGTGTCAGTACCCCATGACTGATGTAATAGGACCTTCATAATCTTGACTGCATCCAAACATTTTAATCTAAGGTGCTTGAGGTGAGGGATGAATGAAAGTGTCAGCAAGCACAATGCCTAGGAACTTGTGCAGACAAAAGCACATGTGTGGTTTTCTCTAGAAGGTAAGCTGACGCAACTTACCTTCTAGAGAAAACCACCCACACATGTGCTTTTGTCTGGATTGAAACAAACCATTTTCATCTGCTCATTCTGTAAGTTTGTTTGCAGCCAGTTGGATATGCCTCTCAAAAACGGGCATATTACATGATTTCAAGGCAATGTGAACATCGTCAAAATATAGTGAGTAAGAAACTGAGCGAGGCAGTGTAGTTCCCAAGGAATTCATCTTAATAAAAACAGTGCAGCTCAGCACACCAGCCTGTGGAACTCCATTTTCTTGAACAAACTTCTCATACAAGACATCTCCAACCTTGAAAAGTGCACTCTGAAAGGTCGCCTTTTAAACTGTTCAGCTTGTTTCCACAAATGCCAAGGTGCCGCAGATCATAAAGAATACCGTGACGCCAGGCTGTGCATAAGCTTTCTGGAGGTCACAGAAAACTGATAAACAATGCTGCTTATGTACAACTGCATCCCTGATGTAGGACTCGAGGGCCACTAGTTGGTCTGATGTGGATCTACCAGAGCTAAAACCTGCCTCGTGAATGTCTATAATACCGTGGTACTCAATAAAAGTCATAAGGCGATGATTAATCGTTTTTCCCAAGACCTTGCGTAAGCAACTGGTCAAAGCTACTGGCCTAAAACTTGCTGCAAGCTGCAAGTGCTGGATATTTCCTCTCCCTTAAAATTGGCACCACAAAAGCTTCTTTTCCGCACTTTCGGGAACTTCCCTGCACACCAGATTCTATTAAACAATCGTAACAGCGCTTCAAGCGCGTCACTGTGCAGGTGCTTAATCATGCTATATGTTATTCAGACTGCACTTGGTGTTGATTTCCCGCAAGCGGTAAGGTCAACTTTCAGCTCCTGCATAGTGAAGGGGCAATTACACCCGACATCACACTGCCTTTTGTCACGTATGATCTTTTCTTCCTCTGACTTCTTGTGCCTCAGGAAATTACTTGAACAGTGAGCCGAGCTCAATACACACTGAAAATGCTCGAAGTGTTTCCACTTCTGCTGACAAGCGGGTGCATAACAGTGTTGCTTCTATGGAGTGCTTTAATTCTTCTCTATATTTTCCACATGTCCGTGTACGATGTGATTGATGACACAAACCTATTCAAGCTTTCCCTTTTTGCAATACGACGAATCCGTTTGCCATTGGCCTTTGCCCGCTTGAAAAGTAAGAGGTTTTCGTTTGTCAGGCGCCCACACAAGGCAGCCCATGCCTTATTCTGTTCCTTACGCGCCTGCCTGCAATCATCACTGCCCAAAGGTTTTGGCTTAGTAACCCTACTAAAAGAAGCCTGGGGAATAGAGTTAAGTGCAGCTTCAGTTACACGGGTGGTCGCAGTCTCTGCAGCTTTATCAATACCAAGGTGGGCTAGAAGTGTATAACGAAGCTCAAAAAGTTCTTTGAATTTTTTCCAGCCTGTGGCCTCATTCTTGAACTTTTGTAGACACAGAGTGTTGGCTTGTTTATTGTCTTAAAGCTGATTGGAAAGTGACCACTTCCATACAGGTTGTTCATGACCCTCCACTCAATTACTTGAAACAACTGGAAAAGCAAAGGCCAGATCTATACAGGAGTACGTGGTATGTGTTGTGTAATAGTATGTTGGGTCTTGTTCAGTATGCAAGCTCCTGATGATAGCAGAAACTTTTCAAGAGATAGAGATAACTTTATTATATTTGTTGAGGATTATGACGTGGTGGGTGCCCCTAGTCCAGGGCTTCAGTTTTCAGGTTGCCGGTGGCTTTTCTGGCGACTGTTCGGCACTGCTCGTTATAGTCGGCACTGAACAGTGTCATTCCACTGCTCCTCTGTTAAAGGGTATTTGTGAATTTGGTTGCACCCTGCTGCTGTATGGTAGAGGGTGACTAGTTGGTTGCACTTGTGCACTTGGGGCACAGTTTCGGGTGTTGGGTTGGGTAAAGTTTGCGCAGCCGGGAGAGGTAGGGGAAGGTGCTCGTTTGGATTGAGCGATCCTGTCTTTGCAACTTGGGAAGAGGGGGTGGAAATTTATTTCGGGCTGCTTTGTAGCAGCTTAAGATTTCAGAATATACGGGCATAATGGGGGCAATGAAATGTGTTTGAGCGTTGACAGTTCGGGAAAGGGAGGTGCGAGCCCAGGCATGGGCCCGTTGATTGCCCTCGAGTTTCAAGGCCAGGTGCCCATATGATTTTGACCAGTTATTTGATTTGCAGCCGATTGCTATTTCGTGGGCTGTTTTGAAGATGCGCACTCTCACTCATAGCCAGCAGGTGTTTGGGGAGTCTGATGTAATCTACATTCGTGCATCCTATTGGCCCGAAGTGACAGCTATGCAAATGCCATATCTTTTATTTCGAGAGGCGAGGTTGTCTGGACGCTGGCATCTATAGCACGTTGCTCTGTTGGGTTGTGCGCACAGACGGCGGCTATGCCACCAGTACTCGTAAAGGCAACCTCTGTGTACCATGTGTACGGCGAACTCCCATATATTCTTTTAATGTTACGGCACCTGTCTAACCCTCTGTTGTGGTGGAGTGTCAGGTTTGTGTTTTTAGGTATAGGCACTACTTTCAGGGCCCTGGATATGCAATTGGGAATCTCGTGGATAGTTGTGTGCATGGTGTCATGTACTCGGTAGCCCAGCCACCCTAGAGTTTCCCTGCTTGTGTAGCTAGTTTTCAACCTTTCAAACTAACTGATTCTATGTGCCACGAGTATTTCTTCGACTGTATTGCCGATTCCAAATTCATTTAATTTTTACGTCGACATCCACTGGAGTAATCCTAGCGCTGCCTTAATTGCCTTTCTAAGTGCTGCGTTGTGTTGAATGTTTTCAGGTTAGTGGCTTTCTTTCTAAAACGAAAGACTTTCTAACATCGTCAAGCGCACCGATGAATGTTTGTCTAGTCACGAGGTGTCATATTCAGTAATGTTATGTTTTTCATTCAACCAGAGCATGGTGTAAACAAGCGCATTCCACCAAACTGGTGGAATTGCTGTGGATGAAAATAAAAATCCAGACTTTAGTTTCTTTCTTATACCAGTGGCACACTGGCAATTTCAAAAGCCATTGTACCACTTGCCATTCAGCTTTCCTGTGGGTATCAGCCCTTTAAGTCTTCGTACAGCTTATTACGGACGACTGAATGATAAGTTTACACAACAGTTTGGTTGTGCTTTTTTTCCACTGACGGTGTCAGGCTGTGAGAGGTTCAATGGAAGTCTGTTCAGAGGCTGAGGATATTGTATGCACAGCCTTGGTATTATTCCAGCACTGCCACACATTTCAATGTACCTACTCCTTTTGTGCTAAGCTTTGCTCTAACTACAAGCATGCATTCTGATTGAAGTGCTCCGAAAGCCATTACACAGATCTAAATGTGGTGCTCGGCAAAATATGAAAGTCCAGTTGTCAAACGATAATTGTGCAGCGAGGAGGAAAGTCCCTACTGTATCGCATACATGCAATATACTGACCATAGCCTCTTGCCATATGCATGCGGTGGCAAAGCCAGGTCATGTGGCCGTGTGGAAATGAAGTTGACAACAGCACAAGACTTGTTGCCAGGCTATGGCAGCACAAAGGCATCGGGCTGCCAAAAGAGCCACTCAACACGCTGCTTGCTTAGAAATCGCAGCCGAAGCTTGGTTGTAAAGCACTGAAATTCACCCCCTCCATGGAAACAGAAGGATGCTTCGTTTCTGCCATCCGCATACCCCCACCAAACAAACAGAACACAGGGCTCTTTGAAGTACCAAGGCAGTGGCTAGAAGGTATCGAACCATTCGCACACATCAACGCAACATACGTTCATCAAAACTCCGAGGTTGGTGCTGTGAGGATGTCTGGTACACAGTAGACTCAATACGAACTCGAACGGACCGGTGAAAACCTGTTCGTATTATCAGAAATTCGTCATAAGTGGAGGTCTTATACATGGTGGACGTTACAAGAAAGCAAAGGTGTTGTTCATCTTAAGCGGAGAGTCTACTGTATTTTTATGCTCTGCACTGAAATATGATGATAAAAGCCAAGTTGTTTCCACACCTAAATGTTCCTAAATGGCAAAGACCTGCGTATACTACTGCTTCTAAATAGAGCTCCACTTTTTTTGTCAGACATTCACACCATGGTCATCCCATGCCGATCACTGGTTCTTTCTGGCACTTTTTCTACCGAGACTGGGGTCATCTCTTGTCGATCTCCACTGCAGGCCAGTTAATGCTACCATCTGTAGAACCCAGTGCTCCGTGAAGGTGGACGTTCACTCCAATCCCTCCAGGAGAGTTGGAGGTTCGCTATTTTGAAGGGTGGCAGATAAGGAGGGGCCATTTTACTGAGACTATTAACACCATGTCTAGAAGGGGTACTCAGGGAATCTGGGAGAAAGTCAGGGATACGAGTAAATGGAAAATACTTGAGCCACTTGAGATTTCAGGTGTAAAATTGCATGTTCTCGGTGATGAGCTTTGGGGCAAGCCGTGAAGACACGCTAAGCCCATCAAAAAGAAGAAAAAAAAACTTAGATCAGCATAATTCAACACACAAGGGAGAGTAAGAGTAATGCTCAGAGTAAGGAACAAACATCTTGTATTATGGAAACTCTGGTAGACAGCCACTTCACACACCATCAAGCCACCTACACCCATCAAGCCCAAACTAACTCTTCGCTGTGTGACCTCTTACAACACCGAATACTCAACTGCATGGGCCTTCCGAAGCATACGACACACACATTGGTCCTGTCCTTGTGCCACTTATTTGTCACGCTACCTATCCGCTCTTTCCAGCCCCTACAGGTGGCGC